>NC_044016.1:22161095-22469775 GCF_900496995.4 Aquila chrysaetos chrysaetos | reverse complement strand
CTTTATACATGTAGGCGTTGCATGAAGCCCAGTGCACCGACTTTTCCCTGTGCACCTCATACAGATACTACCCTTCCCCAAGCTGCCTCTGTTCTTTCCACATATGTGCCATGACTTCAGGATACTGGCCTGGAAGGTTTACACACAGGACAGAATCAGTCTGTATCTAAAGAAAATTCTATAATGGATGTCATGGGTCTTGAAATGATGGTATTGAAATCATCATTTTCTAGTCTATCAAAATTACTGTCTACTTTGATGCATTTTGTATGGCTGTAACAATGGCCAGAATCTAAGCAACAAAAGACACAGTTAAGAATAAGAAATTCTAGTATCTGTGATGATGGATGAATGAGGCATATGTAAGTTTTGTTTGTAAATTTGTGTTTCATCTCAGCATGGTACTGAAAACTTCTTAATAGGTTTTTGTAAAGCAAAATACAAAAGTGCAATTACAATGTGAATGGTAATTCCTGTGGAAGTGGTACCTCCTTAATGAACGAATGCAGTCCTTCAGTTCTGATGACAGGTTTTGTTAAGATGAGACATCAGTCAGAAAGAAATGTTTGTTTTTCAGATTCACAAGTCTGAAAGGCAGTGTGAAAAATGCTTTCTAAGTTTTAAAAAAAAAAAGCAATGATGACAGATTTTTACATAGCAACCTTTTGGGACCATTCCCCATCAGCAAAAAAGAGCATTTGGCTTTAAATTATATAAAATCAGCCTACTGGGAGAGATGCAGCTCCAGACCTGCTGGTGACACATGGAGCCAGATGCACAAGTTCACCAGCATGCAGCAATCAAAAGCAGTGAGATGGAGCCATCTGAGAATTCCCCTAACACAGAAGAAATTTTGGCTAGTATGGAGCTTATACTGATATCTCACCAATCACTCTCATCTGGTCATCCTCATCGCAGAGAGTGATATAGTAAGAGTATGATGCAGCAGAACATACTGATGCCTATGCATAGTTTAAGAATGATCCCAGAAGATTTGGTTACTCTGGAAAATAAGCCCCGTTTACATAGCTATTTACATAGCTGGTGGAAATAAAAGCTGCTTTTAAGACCTTTTTAACATTAAGGGCATGAGGGTTTGCAAAGCTATTAATGTCTCTGTGTTTTCAGATATCAATGAATGTGAGAGATCTGACCTCTGCTCACCTCATGGGGAGTGCCTCAACACGGATGGTTCTTACCAGTGCATATGTGAGCAGGGCTTTTCTGTGTCTGCAGATGGCCGAACATGTGAAGGTGAGGCAAGTTACAATAATGCATTCCCATTGATTTGCTGTTATTAGTTGGGTGAGAAAAGTAGTCAGTTTGGGTCTAATACCCCCAAAACCACTATTAACTCTGCAATCTGCCACCTAAGGGCCCTTTGTTCTTTTTGTCATAAATGCATGGAGTGCTATGTTGCTGTTTGAATCATAAGAAGTACAACAGGAAATGTACAAAATAGGCAATGTAATGGAGTTAATGTTTGTTACAACCTGTGTTTTACTTTTCTTAATATTTAATAATTTGCTATCTTAACATTGGAGTATATTTTTTTGAGCAAAAGAAATTAGTTAAAAAGAAGGAATATTAACCTGACTATGGCAAATGATGGCAAAGGAGGGAATGATATTCTTATGTTAAGATACATGAAACCAGTGGACAACTATAATAATATGAAAACTTATTCACAGATGGGAAATTATTTCTATCTTATAGCAAGGGTGGAATGAATAAATATATATAAAATGCATGTAAAGTGAGTTTGGAACTCAGGCTTCTGATAAGCTTCAGTGGGTAAGACCTTTCTGCCATAAATATTTAGGGTTATTTAATTTAAAGCTTCTTAGGTGCATTAGCAGCAAGCCTGAGCTGCCTGAATGTTCTCATTGCTGTGTGTGAGACAACAGAACCTTGCTTGTCAAGATTTTCTTTTTAAAAAGATGCAGATGAAGCATCCATACAACAGAAGTAACTCTAGTGAGAAACTGTAGTAAAATGCTACCTATGATAGAACCTCAGGCATTTTGAAATCTCAGAAACAGAGTAAATGGCAGTAATTAGATCTTTACAGTGCTAAAGCCAGCTTAGTCTTTGTAAATGTATGCAGGTATGCTTATACAGGTATTTTTCATACAAGGTTGTAAAAGCTGCTCCAGTAATAACCCTGGTGAGAAACATCCACCAGGAGCCTAGAATTTAGGTGTAACTAGGATTTTTATTTGGTTATAGCATGAGAATATATCCTGTTGCTAATGGAATGCACACACTTGCTAGTGATGCTGCTCTCCTGCACTGAATTTAAAATAGGAGACTTGTGCTCAATGATACCAAAAAGATATGTGGCTTTGTGTAGTCAGTCAGTGATGCCGACATAAAACAAAAATTTCCCTAACTGGGTGAAGAATGGCTGTTCTTGTGGATGAGAGGACTGTTCAAGACAAGAAGCCTTGTGGGAAAAGTTCAGAAGGGGAAAAAATTATATGGTAGTAGTTTGGCAGGATGCATACAGAGGAAAGCACTGAGCAGGTGATAGCTTGGTGTTAAAACCTATGGGTAGTGGATCTCAAGCATCCAAGAAGTAAGCAAGCTGTTCTCTATCCCAAATTATAGGCCAGTAAATCTGCATGTGATTGGTTTTCATGGGCCAGCTCTTCTCATAGTTCACTTAGGGATAGTGAAAAGTTTCTTCCTTCAGTGGAGGAGGTGTATTGAAACTTCTGTCTAACTGTTGCATTTACTCCCCCTACTTTTACCAGAGGAAAAACAGCATTATAGCATTATTATATGAGCTGGCATATAACCTGCCATATAGTTAGTAATATAACATCTAATGAAATTAAATACACTGCTGGCAAGAATACTGTTATCTTGATGTAAGGGAATACGTGCTGTGTATTTAGATATAGCATGACATCAAACAGTGTTTTAATTATTATTGATAACTAAAAAACATCCTGCAGTATTTTTGGTGCTTTTTCTTCTCTAAACATTTACTTTATTTTGTAATCGTGGCATAAGTTGAAAGAAACATTCTCTTACTGCCAAGACAAAGGCCTGGTCAAGTAGGCTAGGGAGAGTGAATCTGAGTAACTCCAGTGATTGATGGGCAAGGCAGTATTTTGTGATTTCAAGGAATGGGGATAATTCCAAAGCATGTTCATGGACTCTTTTGGCAGCATGTATACATTTCACCCAGTATTTAGGAAGGATATAGTTAAATATCTTCAATTTCTCTAAAAGAAAAGTAGTAGCAGGTGTTTTGCCTCACTGTTGAGCATAGCTGAAAAAAAAAAAAAAAAAGTGGTCAGGGAAGAATGCAGCCTGCTCTTAGTAGAAACCAAACACTTTGTTCCAAACCAAAGTTAGAAGAACACTTATTAACCTTGTGAAATCAAACTCTGAAATTTAAAAAGGCAGAACTGAATAGAAACACAACTTAAAAAAAAAAGTCTGTGGCATCTAATTTTAGGGGATGTACCAGAAACAGTGAGCCCCTCTGTCTGGATCTCTGACAGTTAATAAAGTAACACAGTTCCCAGGGAAGGGTTACCATCGCATATGATGAAGTACTACAAAGTTAATCTCCATTAGAACAAAAAAGCCAAACTTCTACTAAATAGAAAAAGATGAAATCACAAGATCTTATTTCCAGGATTGTGAGTAGTTTTGGAACTTTTTAATGAAGAATAAAACAACAAGTACAAAACCAGTTGAATGTGCTTCACAAGTAATTGGTGGTGTGTATGGAATACAGATCAGACTTTATATTCAGCATATGGAAAAGTATTTTAATAACTTGGCAAAGCAAGGGTACTTCTAGTCTTCTGAAGCCACAGCACTCCTCTTCTGCCACTATTAGTTTCTCCATTCTGTCATTTTAATAAAAACAATTCTAGAGTTGAAAAAACTCATTTGAAGGGAGCACTGATGGCATTGGTTTTAAATATTTGTAGTGGTGTCAGCTTCATGTGAAAAGGCAAGACAAACCAAAAGGATCAGAAACAAACGGAACGTCTCACATTCCAGGTACTGCAAAAGGATGTGGCTTCCAGCCGCAGGAGCTACTGTTCTTTACACTACGTGCCTCTGTGAATTTACTTCTAGTTAAGTGAGTAACTGTTTATACCATCAGAGGAAGAACCTGAGGAAATTTTGCTGGATTCAGACGCCTCTCTGTACCTGGAGTAGATTTTCCATGTCTCCAGACTGGTTTTGTATGAGTTTGACTCGTTTTTTTGAAAAGTCAGAAACAAAAACAACAACATAAAACATTTAAGAACCCCACGTGGTTCAGTCCTCGTATGGAGTTTTTATGGCCATTGGCCAAAGTAAATTGAACAGCTGTAGAGACTGTGTCTTCCTCCAAGGTGTAGACAAACTTTTGTTGTAGTGGTGACATTCCACTGCCGCCTGGCCCCAGACTCAGCAATTTGGCTGCACCACACTCGCTGAACAGGAGGCTCTTGGAGTGCTCCCTAGATCCCTGTCGAGCTCTCTGGGGTTCCTGTAAAAGCAGTGTTCTACCCAGTTGGCTGCTAGTCAACTGTGTTGGCAAAAACCCAAATTAGAGGTTTTCTGATGCTTAAGTCTACCCCAAGCACCTCTTCTGTCTCCATGTCCAATCCTGTATGTCTCTCAGTGGCTCCTTCACTTTTCTCTCTCTCTGCTCCAAGCCCTGACCTTCACTGCTTGCCTCAATAGGCACTCCAAAAAAACTTACACATCCCACCAACCAGAGCTCTGCTTCTTCCTTTCCCTTCACTTACTGTCTTATATCCTGTTCTCCTTTCCTTGTCCACTGAATAGGTCACCCATCTGAGCCTTGCACGGAGCATCCACAGATCATTCTGTGATCAAAGAATAACTTACAAATCTGTACACAAAGATGCTACATTGTCCATTGTTTAAGATGACTGCATACCTAAGAAGTCTGAAGATCAGGGAAACAAAGAGCAGAGCTGTGAACAGTGCATAACTGTTACCTCTGCCACCAAAGACATTTTAAGAGAGTAGATGTTTGCTGTAACTGCACTTCACAACCATAATCCAGCCATCTACAGGGAAGACAAGGAAGCTTTAGGAAAAGGGTATGGCAAATCTAGGACTCCTTTTGGGGCAGAGTATTATCTGTTACGTGGAGTGAATTTTATGCAGTAGACAACTTGACAGCTTCACCAAATCTCTGGTTAAATACTGAAGTAAGACAGCTCAGGCTTCTGCCAAACAGATTCAAGTATGCATCTCCAGAGTGTGCCTCTGTGAGCTACCTTCTTGTTTCACAATGAGTAATCACAGACTTCACCAGCCTTCTCAAATTTGCTGATAGAGATGTTTTAGGGCATCAGCTACTTCTTATCTGGAGGCTGGCTAGAGAAGTAAGAACAAAAAGGGAGAAACAAGAATCTCTTTCTTACCCACATCATCGCAATGGTGGAATGACCATCCAGCATTATTGCCTCTAAATAGCCAAAGTCTTTATTCAAATATTTATTTTTCTAATTTTCTCATGACAGTGATTTTTATGTATGGGTGTTATGGGCAGCCCTGGAAGTCTCAGAATCAGACCTCTGTTCCCCTAAGCACTGTACAGAACTGTCCTAGGAAACAGTTCCTCTTCCAGAGACTTTGCCATGTAAGTAGATTTCAGTGAGATTTAAATATCATGCCTGAGGTTAAGTATGCCTTCATCTTGTTCAGGTTGGCAGAAAACAGGAACACACTGTTGAGCGGTATAGGAATGCGCTTGAGTGCACACATGTTTTGCCTTTCTTTAGATCGTGGTGATGCTAGATCAAAAGAGTTTTGATTAAAGCAGGCAGCACTGAGTCATGGATTCTAAAACAGGTTGTAATTACAGAGAACTGCTTTAGTCATTGCATAGGCATAGGACATATTAGTTTCATATTTTTAGTTTCTCCCCTTGCTTTGTCTCCATATAGCAAGAGAATTGCTGATTACAAGCCTCAAGGTTTACAGGGTGATTAAAGAAACAAATGCCCTTTCCGGCTGTAAAACAGGAGTCCTTTGAGTGAGTTGTCTAGACAAGGAAAAATATTTGGTGCTTGGACCTTCTCTGCAATTTCCCATACACTGAAAGATCCAGTCATGTTCAGACTGCATACTTTTTAAAAACAAAACTGTCTTCTGTGGCTATATTATATACTAACTCAGGACACTTGCTACAATCACAAGTTTTGTTTCTGCAGCTTTTTAGTCAATGACCTTAGTTTACCTTTGGAGAACCAGCTGCATGATCCATTCCCCTATCTGTTTCCTTTAATGTTTAGCTATTAAGTAAGAGAAATACTGTAATTTAGGTAATTTTAAAATCCCCAGTTGTAGTTTCTTCTGTCTAGGCTTTTAACAGAGTAACTGTCCTGTGGCTCAGGAACTTTTTTATTAAACTATAGTTGGCCACTGAAAATACGAACACTGCATTATTGTCTGTTGTCTTAAATTCCTGGGTGTCAATCCATCATTGTTCACTCATTTTGAATTCCTTTTCTTAACTTTTCTTAACGTGGTTTTCTGAATCAGAGATAGAGTATTCAGATTTTTTGTCCACATATGTGAAACTCTGATGATCACATGAGACTAAATGTTAAAATAAGGTATGTTATCCAGGTATAGTGCACAGCAGCAAGAGGGAGGGACCAGACCCCTCTCTTTTTTTGGCGGGGGGTTACAATTGTGGTCATTGGGACCACAATTTACTCCATTGGTACAGAAATTGCCAGCAACAGTTTTTTAACCTATTTAAGAGGTTGTGGATAGTCTCTTCTGGCCTTAAAAATCTATATGTGATTCTAAACCTGTTCAAACCCCAACCACAGCACATGGGAAAAGGTGTTATTCAGGACCCCCAAAAAGCCTCTCCCTGAGGCAGACAGAAGCATGTGTGGATGAATTTGAGCACTTAGGGGAGCAAGAGGGCAGCACAACAGGTAACCTGTGTGGGTGGTAATGACATGCTGCTCAAATTTGGATAGCTTGGGGAGCTGTGACCATGAGGTTCAAAGACCAAAAATTCCTTTTCAGCTGAGCGTAAGAAAATCTAAAAGTAATAATGTCCTTGCTTGCTGAGCACTGTCAAGAGAAGAATGAAGTGCACCTTTGCTGACTTTTCTAGGCCTTTGTTTGACACAGCTGTGAAGAGCTGTAGGAGTAGACAGGACTACGTTTGAGCCCTACTCTCTCCTTTCAGAAAAACACCAAGCAGCAGTGCTACTCACCTGTTCAAAGAAGCCCTCTGTGGCAACATAGGATTCAGTCCCACCAGCTCTTTAGTTCAGTGAGTGCCTAAGGCCTTCACTGGAGGTAGAATGATGGTAGGCTCCAACACATGAAGGTCTACTCTAATGCGCAGAATTAATGATAGTAGCTAGTACCCAGATAAATCAAAAGTGAATCACTTTATTCACCATTTAAAATGTAATTACCCCTGAGGCACAGTGCAGAAGGTAATTCCAAGCAGACAGCAACCTTACTTAACAGTCATAATGGTTTCTAGGAAAGAAATACAGCAATAATTTCTCTGCTTCAAACTGCAGAGGAATTTAGAAGGCAGAAGGTACTAATCCTAGTATCGTAGCAAGTTCTCAGTTTCAGTTAACGTTCTTCCTCCTGAAATACACACCGTGACATCTTTAATGACCACAGGTGGTCAGGGCTTTGGGTTTAGGTCTTTCTTTAAGTGAAGATAAAAATAATACATTCCTAGCCCTTGTAATACACTTACAAAAATAAACTATGTTCTGCCACAAGCAGCTCTGCTTCATTATAGTTGGATGAGCAGCTGAGTCAAAGAACAGACTTGCTCATGCAAGTGACTCTTACTTGTAAGGCCAGTAAACCACAAACAGGAACTACAAATGACAGGGCCAGTACAGAAAGCATGCAGGCATTGTAATTACTTTGCCTACTTGAGTAAGATTATTCGTATGTGTAAACTTACAGGATTAAAGCCAGAAGGCTCACTTCATAGATATTTACCACTTACACATGCACCATGAAATTATCTTCTGTGCTGAGAGCCAGAATGAGATCTGTGCAGCACTTCTGCACAATGGATGCAACCATACCCCTGAACTCTTCTTGTAGGCACAGTGGGTTCAGTTTCACACATGTTGTTGACTGTATAGCGCTAAACTGGCAGAATCTGTAAGTCAGTCAGAGAGATAGTCATATTTAAACTATGTCTTACTCTGTAGTATGTAGTATCATGCCATGATTGGCAGGTTTGGTGAAACAGATAGGAAACAGTTGACCAAAACCGTTGTCTTACATAAGGTATTTCCTGCAAAGTTAACACTGAAACAATTTCTTAAATCATACATGTGCTTACATGAAATGTTTGTGTCTTGTCCTTTGTATTTTCCTTCCCAATGTACAGAGGGACATCGCTGCATCCGTTTGCAAAAATGGCCCATCTGTTGTTTTTCTGCACTCTTCGTGAATGTCTGCCTTTGACTGTTGCAAGGCCTGTCTGATGTTAAAATTCTTCCTTGCAGATGTTGATGAATGTGCGAATGGCACAATATGTGGCAGTCATGGATTCTGTGAAAATATGGATGGCTCCTACCGCTGCCTTTGTTACCAAGGGTATCAGGACGCGCAGGATGGGCAAGGGTGTACGGGTGAGTTCTTAGGTGCAAGTAGTCATTCCTGCAAGGTGATAGTGAGCAAAAAGTGGCATATAAGCAAAACATGTTTTCACAAAAACATTTTTGTTTTCTGTCATTTTTTGTTAAAGTTGGACCACTTACTAGTAAAATAAGGTTGAGCTCTGCTTTACTCACTGAACTTTGTGCCAGATGGGAACTTAACTGTGTATCCGTTTAATGAGAACCTGTTATTAGGATTGAATGGAAACCAACAGCAAATAAGCTAAGCCACTCATTTTATCTCTTTAAGAAAAACCAAGAAAACCCACTATTTCTGCACGTCAGGACCATTCACAAATATAAATCATAATAGATTGAATTTCATACTTTAGCCTATTTAAATGCAACATCTGTTTAGTCTCTTAGCTGAATAACCAGAACTCTGTACTACCCCCTACAGGAAATAACATCTGGCATGTGGTACAGCCAGTCTGAATTAGACGGCACACCTCCCTAGGCACATCATATTTGAACAGATTTTAACATTGGCTTTGAGCTCCAGGAAAGACACTTATCACCATGAAAAGATGTGAGATTTTGTAGATGTGTAAATACTGCACGTTTCTCTTGTGAGTAATAGCTTTCCAGATCTGTTGTTAATAGTGATGGTGGGACCTGAGAACCATCTGAGGCAGCACAAGTTTCTAATATAAAATTAATACCAGATCAAGGAAAGGTATTCATTAAGCAATATCTTCAAACCAGACTCAGGATGAAACACATTTCCTAGGAACAGAGACCTAAATGGAATACCAAGCAGAGGAGGAGTTAGAAGCTTTACAGAAGTGTTTGTATGTGTTTTCTAATATATTAAACAGTTTTATTACAAAATTCTTCATGCCATTTGGCACTTATGTTGCAACATACCAATGTATATTTTTGCATACACAGTGACTTTTCATGGATTAAAACAAAAGAAGCAAAGAAAGAACAAAAAAAAAAAAGGAAAGCAAAAGCTGGTGTGAAATTAAATTTAATTTTGAGTTGCCAGTGAAGTGATTCTGCACCATAAAATAATGTCTTAGGTTTTTTTCTTGTATACACTATATAAAATACTCTTAGAAATTTTGATGCCAGTTATCTACCAAAACAATTTTAGGAAAAGTAAGTCTCTTTAGTTCCTGGCCAGGCAACGTTCCCCAAAGATGACTTATTCCTTATGACAGGAATCCAGCAAAAAGATAAAGAAAAATCTAAGTACATTTTAAAATTGCTGAGCAAACCATAAGTTAAAATGCATATTTATATAAAAATACACAAAAATCAACATTTGGTCATATGACTAGATTTTCATTCTTGCTGGGTAAGAGGTAAAAAGGCTGAAACATTGCCTCACAAGTTATACTTTAGACCATGCTTAATTACAGAAATTTCTGAATTGTGATACACAAATTACAATTTTCAGATTCTGTCATTAGTAGACAAAGTAAATTTTCAAACGTAAAGTTTAGCAACTGAAAAGAGAGTAAAGTTAAGTGACACCGACAGTATTTGGTAACCCTTGTTTAAGCAGCAGACAACTCTCCCATCCGTCAAAAAAGCATTTCAGGGTAGACTAGTTAGCAGGTTTATGGAATCCAAGTTAAAAATACGTGGGGTTTTTGGGGGTGAGTAAATTTTCAGTGTTCAGTAGGGGCTCCCTGGGTGACCTGGGTGTAACCCTTGTGGGTTCCAGAGCAGCCTGTGAGGCCATGCACACAAGAGGCACATGGTGGCAGTGGGGCTGGGGAATTCACTTTTCAGTAGATGTTCATGAGGAAAATGGGACTTGGAGGAGAAAAAGGAATTCTCTTTTCATAGTGCAGTCTGAGTCACATGGAAACCTACTCATTTTGCTCCTTGAGTTCAGTGGAAGTTTGATAATGAAGAAAGTTAAGAAAACAACTGAAATGAGTCTGAATCTTAAATCCCAAGAAAAGGGTACAAAGAAAAGCAAGTATTTAAAAATGCAAAAGAACACACCCCCCCCCCCCCCCCAAAAAAAAAAAAAAAAAGGCCAGTTTTCTGGTCTACAAGCAGCACCTAATCAGCACCAATAGTCTATAAACTGTACTGTGGCTTTCAGGGGCCTTTATTTCAAAGGACTGACTACTTGTTTATGAATCTACTTAGGTATTAGTGAGTTTTTAATCCTTCCCCAGAGATGGCATCTGTAATCTGGCAGACAATATTGGCACAGATACAGCAGATAAAAGAACAAACCATCAGTAATGGGTCTGAATTGATTTATGTTTTGGATTTTTTCCCCAGATGTGAATGAATGTGAAATGCTGAGTGGAGTATGTGGTGAAGCCCTCTGTGAGAATGTTGATGGTACTTTCCTGTGCCTCTGCTCTGATGAGAACCAGGAGTATGATCCGATGACCGGACAGTGTCGCTTCCGTACCTCACCAGGTAAAATGCTAGTGGATTTGTGCATGCTTGGCATGATTTCCACTGCATATGTAACCAATGGAAAAGTAAAGTTGGTTTAAATGCTGGTGTTGCTTTAACTACAGCAGAAAAATTTAAAACTTTGTCTTCTTGAAAGTGTGTGCATGAAAAGAGGCATTTCTAGGATGTAATATGTTATCAGTGAATCATTAGCAGAAATACCTAAATTTCATACATCATCAGACTTGGCAGTAATAATGAACAGTTACAGCAGTTAAGAGTAAACAATCTCTTGTTTACTGTACTGTAACAATGAAATGTGATATGGAATCAAGTCTATGGCCTGAGTGATTTTATTTTTTGTTCAAATTTTTACAAACATCCACTAGTACACTTGGACAATGTTTAAGGGAGCATATGATTAAAAACAAACCTAGTACTAACATAAGTCCTTAGAAAAGGTAGTTGGGAAAGCAAAAAACCAAAACACTGAATTGTTGTCAAGTCTCTTAGAGTGCCTTTTTGAGTGCCCTTGCCTGTTTTACTCCATCTTTTGTCCTGTTTTTCCTAGTAGTCCACTGTACTGGATTTGTGAGCTTTTGTTATCAGGTGTTTTGGGTGTTGCAAATACTACTGGAAATATGCTCATTAAAAATGAGTTTATAACTCTTAAAGTTGTCTCCACGTTTCTACACTGATCCAGTTTGGAGAAAGGAACAAGCCCACAATAAGGAACAACAGAGTACAAGAAATGAAGGGATTTAGTTGCACAGCTTTTTTCCCCTTCCAGAATGCAAATCTTGGTATTTTTCTTATTTTGTTCTTCCACTGCAGGCTGATCTAGCTTCGGGAAAGCTTTAGAATAACTGGCTCTAGTGCCAGGATGCAGAGTCTACAGCTTACAAGGCTGTGGCTATTTTCTCCTATCACTCATGGTCTTTCAGACTTGTAAACAAGGTTGAAATATCTGTGATCTAATTGCAACAACTTTTTAGATCACTGAATGTAGCACTCAGCAGCACTCAAGAAGTTGCCTGTGAAGTATCATTAACAGCTGATTGACAAACTGAAACCGTTGCAAAATCTTGTGAGAAAAATTCAGGCTTATGGGAGCTTGTTTTCTGACGGAGGAATGAAAAAAAGTAAGATGGCTGAGGCAGCAGAGCAATGCTCAGTGGTACTGCCTCCATTCCTGTTTGCAAAGAAAAATACTGCAGTGCCTTTCCACCATAAAGCAGATTAGCTTAAATACCCGCTGATGATAACTGAAGTAGCAGCATTTAAAATTCTTCCATGAATCTATGGAAGAGTGTTTAAATTATATTACCAAGATTTGCAGGAGATGCGAATGCCATCTTCGTTTTGGTGCTGTGAGGAGGTAGTACTTGGGAGAATTCAGCTACTTGTCAAACAAAACCAAAGCTAAAGAAATTAGCAGAGGACCTGAGACCATGTAAAAAGAAGCCCAGGGAGCATTCAAGGACATACCCAAACGTTACTGTGGGGAGGGAGGAGGTGAAAAACCCAGTGTGACTGATTGTACTGTCAACAGATGAGTACTCTACTGTCAGTACTAACTCCATTTTGTTGTCACTGGTGAACATAGCTTTACTGTGATCAGTTTGGAAAGAAGCCATTCTTCCTTCCCCTCCAGCCTTCATCAGGCCCTAACAAAACATGCGTGCTTCACCTTTGTCTCTTCTCTGATAAGGTCATCAAGGAGGAAGATCTCACATAGGAGACCAGAAGACATGCAAATTAGGACCCAGTGAGATGTACTTTACATCATATGCTCTTGAACTAGAATAAGGAAAAGTGGCAGTACTAGGAACAGAGATCTTACTATTTATTCTCTTACTTTTCTTCCAAAGTAAAAGGAGGAAAGTACTGTTGTTAGTTCTTCTTAAAAAGGAATCTTGCTTTCCTGTACATCCTGCAGTCTTGCTGGGTTTTTTTTCCTCTTATCAGTTGGCTTCTGTTTCTCAGGACCTCAAAGGCTGACCAGTCAAGTGGTGACACTGCCCCATGTACCTCTGGATTTGACATTTCAGGAGCTGACAATACACGCTTCATTCTTCTACATCTGCTTACTTTGCTTGTTCCGATTTTCTTCTGGGAACCAATGGGTGGCCCTTGTGTAGCTGTCAACTGAACTGAAGAGGGAACAGAACCAGTCTTTTCCTCCCCATTTGTAAGTGGCATAAGCCCCATGTGCTCACTGTAGGATGAGCAAATAACAGCTATGTTGGTTTGCCCAACAATGAGTACTTCAGCATCCCCCAAGACCAGCTGCAGTATGATCATATAGGAATAGCATGCTATCTGCCTGCAAAGAACAATGGAATAGCCACACACCCTCTGGCTTTGACAAGCCACATACTTAAGTCAGGCATGCTGTTTTGAGAGCTCCTACGGTACATTTGGACATCATCTGTCAGCATTAGCTTGCATCATGCCTATGTTCAGAAAGGAAGAATTTAATCTGCATTATTCTGTTGCAGATCTCTATCGTTCAATGTGGTATACTCAGCTTTTGCTTATTTCTCATTTTGTATTTTTGTGCATAAAGAAATGTTCGTCCACCTCATATCAAGTGCAAATAGGTGAAGATTGTTCAAATGTTACTTTAATTTGGGAACTTTTTTGCATGTGGTTAAAGGCTGTTAGCTTTGTGGAATGCTATGTGTTCACACTTTTCTTTACTTGAAATTAGGGCTCTCGAGGCTTCCTTCTATTTAGATTTCACTTGGTGGAAATTCATCTGTTGTTGGCTGTGTCCTGAAACAATCCTCTCAGTGGATGTATCAGGAATTCTAGCCCATATTGTCACATTCCAGTAACAAACCCCCAAAAATTAATTGTGCAAGGTTTGATTGTCTTATTTGCCTCCTCTTTCCCCTGCCATTCACAAAATGTAACAAATGTTTCAGAAGGAAGAAAAGATAAAGGAGGAAAGAACTCTCTTTTGTATTAGATGAAACTTTGCTGTTACACATCTTTGTACCTAAGAGATAAAAAATGCCTGGTTTCGGTTCAAGTCTTCTCATTTATTCTTTTAACAAGATATATAAAGCCATTTATGATTAATTTCTAGCAAGTACCAAGCTGAATGTGGTTTGCGTAATAATCCGTATTAGCATGGTTTTAATTGTTTCTACATAAGAAAAAATGCATGTTCTAATATGTATCTAAATTACTAATATATACTAATATAATATTAATATATCTCATTGCATTGAATCCAGAAGCTATAAAGGGTAGTATATATTTGAGGATTATAATAGGTATGATTTAAAATGAGAATTGCAAACAAAAGTGTGTGTGTAAACATAAGCATATCAGCAGGAATCTGGCTTACATATACAAAGGTCAGTAAGATCACTAGTTTGGGTTACAGCTCAGCCAAGGAAAAGAATTCCAGTGAGAGAACTCCACTAAGGTACCAGGGCCCATGTAGGTACCTACAGCTAATTTAGATGTTGCTTTCTTCTGGTTACATGAAATGTGACCAGTTATTTATGGCAATATATTTAACAGTATTTACTAGGATTTATAAGTAAAAATCACAATTTTGGTGTTCAAACATGAGTCCCTCCTAGACTGATTTGTATTAAAACAAAATCAATCCCCCCTGCCTCTAACCAACCACCAGCACAAAAAATTTGAGGCTGTCAAGTAACAGTTTATAAATCTGATCCAAAAGCTTCCTCAAGGCTAGAAATTTGGTGCCCGAGTACAAATTCTAAATTTCCTAAACCTTAAGGGCTTTCTAAATGTTAAGACTTTAAAGGAAACTCTTCATATTTGTGGGTTGGGTTTTTTTATGGCACTATGTGCATGGTTTTCTAAGGTAAATAATGATCTGAATTTCAGTCACCTATGAACATAGTCTTAGATATCATTTTTAAATGTGCATCACTTGCACTAATCCCTGAATTATACATATGCACGTATATGCGTATACACTGCACACACACGTTAGGTGTTGTAGCTTGCCACATGTGGAGCCAGCTGAGAAATCTAAACAAGTACACCCTGACGATAGGCACACACCAGTCTATTTTTACTGTCTTTTGGAAAATCAGGTTCTGAAAGTGTGTGTTACTTAAGCTGTTTGCTCAGTCATCAGAGTCTTTGCTGAGGTTTTAGAAGTCATGAACTTATAATGATGATTTTTCACTTTAGCAACCACCTTACTGATTCTACTTGTGAATAAGAGGTGTTGGTACATAGCTGCAGTATTTAAGATCCCATCAGTTCTATATGTTTTGGTTTTTTCGGATCACAGTTGTTAACAGGCCGCTATTTAGGCAAATATTTAACTGTATGCTGAAGTCTAAGCATATGCTAATATCCTGATTATCCGCTGAATCCTATATTACTAATGCACATTTTTGCATCAAACACATTCTGAAGCATATTGTTGGATCAAGGTTATCCTAAGGTATATAAATCTATTTCTAATAAATACTTCAGTTCAATCTAGCAGCAACTATACAGAATCTCTGTTACAGGCTGTTAATAGAAGAGTCATCAACAACCTGATAAAATTATGTTCCTTTACCAGCGTGCCTTAATACACAGATATTTTACATTTTCTAATAACAAAAAACCTGAAACAACAATTATATGAAAAAATAAGTATCCATTCCCTATCATATTTTGTCAACATACCTAATGAAACCACTTTCAAAAACAACCTGTTTACTAAATGGTTAATAATGTATGAGAGAGAAATTATAAGCTTGTAGACTCAGACTGGTCTTGGTTAAAAAAAAAAATAATGAAAGATTTGTGTCTCATTTGCTCCCCAAACATTCATGACGCCTGCTTGACTAACCCTCAGTCACAGCTGTGTAAACAACAGACTTTTAAGCTGCTGAACAGATAATGGGAGGGAAACCAACACATCCATCATATGTAAAATGGGAATAAACAATGACATGATGAGACTGTCTCCCCTTCTTCGTGGGGCAGCTTCTGGTGTTCTTTCTCTGGTAAACAGCATGAAAACTGCTATGCTTTTTCTCCTGTTGAAGATTTGGCTTTGATTCAGTTAGATGGCAAATGGCCAAGGAAAATGTATAATTTGGTGGGTAAAGTACTGCTCTCTCACCTTGGAACAACAGATTTAGTTCAGTTGCGTTTCTATGACATGATAGTCTTAACGCAGTTCCTATTGGATAGCAGCTGATACCAAAAAACCACCGCACTTTATGAAATTCAGCACATTATGGAAAATTGTAATTATCTGATGAGGGGACACCACAGGCTAACCTAACAAAGATGAAATAAGCACTCAGCTGGGTGTTTCCTTTAATGTACAACTTAGTTATATTGGCGAAATAGCAAAGGAAAGTTTGCCTTTTAGGTGGCAACATTGTACTAAATTTGAATAGAGGTGTCTGCCAGCCTCTCAACCTCCCAAAACAGAAACAGTCGCTTTTCTGAGGAAAATAGAAATAAATCCAATTGTCTGTTTTGAATTAGAAGCCAAAAGAACTATTTCACACGTTCATGCTATTGAAGTGCAATAATTGGCAATCTATACTGGCATTTTTAAACCCGCTTTTCTCAAAACAGATCTAGTATTTGCATGCCCAGTAAAGTTGCCTTGCCCCACCTGCTTGGGGGAATGTGGGTGGGCTGGGATAACAGGCTTGAGGTAACAAGTGCTGGAGTTCATTTCATTCCTTCAGCATTTGTTGGACAATCACTATCTTCAAGCTCCCACCTCACAGCCATTATTTTTTAAGTGGATGGGGTTAGAAGAAAATCCATCCTATAACTGGCATAAAGAGGCTGAGCCTGACCTCCAAGAGACAAACAGAGGTGGACAGATGAGGTGGTCAAGTGAACTTGTCTCTCCCAGGTATACCAATACTTGTAAGTGGGCCAGCCTTAAGCTCTTTTTGAAAAGCACTGCAAGGCAAACAAAGGTAGTTTATATGCCACAACTCTTTGGGTCTTACTAATCTTCTAGCATTTTGAAATGCACTGTCACTCAGGTATAAAATGAGGTTTTGATTCCCGCCCGGATACATGCGTTACTTGAGAAATGTTTCATGCTTGCTTGGCACATTATACGAGAGCCTGAGTAGAAATGAATGAAAACTCAAACAATGGAAAATCAGCCAACTTGCAATAATTTTTAGTAGGTTTTTGTGAATTAAACATTTGTTAAGTGCTAAGCATAAAGAATTTCCCAAGATAAAAAGGAAATGAACAAGTCACCTTGAGATTTATCTATCTTAAGTTCCTGAACAAAGTTTTGGGTTTGATTAATAATGTTAGCATTTGTAATTTTAGAATTTGGTTACTTTATGGATGGCCTATGAAAAGCTTTTCATATTGATCGTGTGAATAAAAATTTTATGTGATAGTTCCCACTTCTGAGCTCCTGATGAGAATTTTTGTGGAAGTGCAAGGTTAGATAGACAGAGTTCTGCAAACATAGAAGCTTTAACTAGGTATTTCTTTTCAAATTTGCTTCTTGGTGTAGTTTAGGAGTGCCTTGCTTTAGAAAGGTCTTTCACTATTAATAGGGGGTTTTATTGGATCTATGGGAGAGACTATTTTGCCTCCAGTCCTTACAAATATTGTGAGAGGACCCACTCAACTGCTAAAGGCAGAAAATCTGACTTCTTGGTTGGATGCCTATTTTAAAGTAAAGCCTATTTTAAAGTAAAGCACAGAGTCAGTTAACTTGACATCTGCATTGTATTCCTCTGCTTAATGTGGAGTCAGTCAGTTACTTTTGCAAAAATCATAAAGGGCCTTGTATTCAAGTGTGGAAGATGCTTCTTTTCCAGTGAAATTAAAAGGGGCTGGAAATGTTCATTCTTTTGAAAATCGGGCCTTTTCAGTTTGTGCCTTAGCTCCTTTATCTGTAAAATGAGGTTGTAATGTTCACTCACCTCTGTGAAGAGCTTCCAGATTCATACACGAAAAGCACTATGTCAGTAGTTGGGCATGGTAGTTAGATAGCAGAGCATGAGAGCAGGTAGTTCATGCATTGCTTAAAAACAAAAGAAGTGCAAATGTGAAGAATCGCTTTGTGGCCAAGCTGTAGAACAGATCTGAAAAAGTCAAAGGAAGGTTATCAACTTCCATCATTCTTCCTAAGAACAAAAAAGTTAAACCAAGATTTGTATGTAACCATTTTCTTCCCTGCTTGACAATGCTGCTCTTCACTGTGGTGAAACTGAGGTATTGTGGCTTTTCTGATTCTCCTGTAAAACTGATTCTTTTCACATGTCATCTTATGTGGTTTGTTTTCTTTTCACCTTTAGAATTACCAATAGAGGCTGATCAATATGAAGATGGAAAGAAGGAGTGCTACTACAATCTGAATGATGCTAATTTCTGTGACAATGTGCTTACATCCAATGTAACCAAACAAGAATGCTGCTGTACCTTGGGTGCTGGCTGGGGTGATAACTGTGAAATCTTCCCATGCCCTGTCTTTGGAACTGGTAAGAGGAGGCCTTCTGTCCCTTTGCAAACTTTTGAAGCATTGTGTTTATGTTAACAGTAGCATGCTTTGCCTTCAGAGAAGGCTTGCCCATTAAATCCCATATTCTGTAGTATTTAGTCATGACTTAATCATGGGAGACTTCCATGGAGGAAAAATTAATAGGAATAATTCATACTTGGTGTAAATCCATTGGCTTCACTGCAGTTACCCTAAGGATAAAAACAGCCTGTTACTGAACAGCATTATCTCCAACTGATTTTAAACAAAGATGGATTCTCAAAGAAGCTTTTTCCAGATGCTATGGTAACACATTAGATTTTTCCCACAAGCTGGAAAACAAAGATAAGCATTACAGCGTTTTTGAGTCTGCAGCTATTCTTTGTAATATTTCTACAGCACTACGAATTACTGATATATATTATGACATTAGTATTACATTTTGCTACTTACGGAACAATTCAGTTAATCATGTTGTCCGCAGACCATTGTTTAACCTCTAAATATCAAATTAGAAAAACATAGCCATATGATATTTGTCACAAATATTGAAAACAGTACTTGAAACATAAACAGTGATGGCTGAAATTCAGAATCCAGCTGGAAAAAATCACGTAAGGGAGAACATGTGTAAACTTTTCGAGATTAAATACTAAAGATTACTTTTCACACAAATGTATCATCATCTTTAATTCCTGTGTTAACTATACTTTAGAATCAGTGAAACTGAAATGAAATGTGCTACAAAAAGAGCCTCTCTGCTTGGATGGGTTTATTTGATTCTGTATAGTCTCCAAGACACTTCGAATAATTTCCCTCTGTAATCCACACCATGTTCTCCTGTTGTAGTGTTTTTCCTGTATAAGGTCTGAAGAATGTGGACAGGGGGTTGTATCTCACTTGGGGTATGACTAGATTGCAGCTTGCAGTATAGCTCGGAGAGGCCCATGCTAGCTTTAATTAAGATAATTTGGCTACTGGTATTGTTATAACTGCACTGCACCATGAAACCCAGTAAGGACTACATTCTCCTGCCAAGGAGCAAGAGAAATTAGTTTGCATGGAGCCCTGTGATGCTGTGGGTACCCTAGCTAGGTTTTCCAAAGCTAGGTCTGCAAACTGAGAGCAGGGGAAAGTCAGGCTGTAGCGTTAGCATCCCCCATTCAGCTAAAGGTGTGCATGATTGCCTGATAGATGTGAATAAGGCAAAACGTCACCTCAGATTTCTCAAAATACCCTGAAACAAATATGTAACATACGTATGTGAGTAACTTTTTCTTAACGGCAAAATTTTTTGTTTTCTCTCTCCCCTAGCTGAATTTACTGATTTGTGTCCTGAAGGAAAAGGTTTCATTCCCTCTGGAGAATCACCTTATGGGCTTCTTGCTCAGAATTACAAAGGTCAGTACTGACTTGTATTAAGTTTAATTATTTCAGAAGTTCTGGTAGTTGATTGACTAGAAATGTGAGCCAGCAATGTAAACATACTAATTCAAATTTTATTAGGTGACAAAACCAGCTTGTGATATGAAACATTACTGAAAATCATATTTTGACAGATTAAGAATGTCAATTATACAGTCTCTGTAATATTCTGTTTTAATTTATACTAAGTGCTATATACTATGACAGTAGGTGCTGAGACCACAAACCTCAAATACTCATTTACATATGAAATACAAAGGCACCTTAGATTTGTAAATAAATGTATGGGGTGTTGGGAGAGAGAAGAAAAGTTCTGTTAAACATTAGACCCTACAAGTGAGAATGAATATAAAAACTGAAGAGAATTCAGCAATGATATTTTCATTACAGAACTTCATGCAATAATTATTGAACAAAAGACTGTACAGAACTATGAGTGATAGAAGGAGTTGGTGGGTGTGGGCAGGAGGGAGTTGGCATCACTAAAGGAAGAGTGACATCAGCAAAATTCCTTTTCAAGTTTAAGAAGTAGCCATCAATATTAATAATTTGTGAGATTCATTTTCCTTGGCATAAACAGACTGTATTTGTGTTAGCTAAAATGAAGTCAACATATTATCTTTGGGTTACATTGCAGCTACAGGATCTTTAGAAAAGCACGCATTTTATATATTTGTTCCTATTGGAATTGCTGTTTTACAAATCAAGAACTAAAGGTAGAAAGTACTGTGTGTTTGTATCACATAAACATGCAGTAAAATTTACTTTTTTTAAAGACCTTAATAGAGGCATAGTATCACATGGTTGAGAGATAAGCATTTGTCAGAGTTGCTTCTAGCTAAATCACTAATCTGTCAGACCTGATTCTGAGAGATGACAAAAACTGGTGGGACTTGAAAGAGTTTGGGTTTTTTTCCTAATGATTGTTATGTGTACCTTTCTCGAACTATCCTTCCTCACTGAGTAGGATACTACTAGGTCAGTTTTCCTGTCGAGTTAGTGAGTAGACCATGGTTGAGTTCAGTTCTCTGTTCTACTAATATTTTTTTGTGTTACCCTCAGCAGGTGTTTCTTTGCACATGTAAAGTGCATGGGACATGGAAAAGATACTAAAGGTTATAAGGCACTAATACCCAGATTCGTTCAAACTAATGTGGGTGTAAGACCTCCACTCTCTGGAGGTGTTGCTTTGTCCACCAACTTGGAGTAAAGAACAAAGTGCCACGGGATGAATCCAGATCTCAGACTGATGGTAGCAGGGACCAGTGTTGGACAGACTGACAACTTACATCAAGACAAGTCAGTACTGTCACAGAGCTCATCTTAAAGGACCTAATATGTCCTGAGAGTATTTTTGTTCAGGGATTGTTTAAATGTGTTGTTTATCTTTGCAATGTAGATTTGGGACATGCAGTGTGTACAGTATGTCCAAATGTGTCTCAGAGAAAATCTGCATTGTTTCTGTTGTGCTACCTCCGGGTTGATAATATCTCTAGCTGCCATAAATATTGAAGTGTGGAAATAGTTAATCTGGAAATATCTTCCACAAATCTTTGCCATAATAGGACTTTTTCTGTTTTCAGTAAGTGTATTTTGTAATAACCTTAGGAATGGCACAAAGGACAAACAATAAATAAGTACTTTTAGTAACTGTTACATTAACTCATATGTTCCTGTTGCTTTTGTCCACAAGCTTCTGCTTGTAGGAGCAACTCCTATTTTCTCAATTGGAATTATCTGTCAGAAGTGAATATACTCAGCTAGCCTTCCTTGACTCTCCTCCCAGGCTTTCCCATTTTTCCCCAGATGCAAATCCACATTCCATAGGAAAAAGAGAGAGGTGTACATGACATTTCTTACTAATCTTTGCATTGTTCTTGCTGCTAAACAGTCAAACAAAATATTTAATGTTTGAAGCCACTTAGTGGCTGGAAGAGTGGCTGTAAAAATAGCTTTATAGCACTTCCAGTTCTTCTGGATAAAGTAAGCTTTAAAACTGCTGTACAGCTGGAAGTGACAGCTTTTGGCTAAAATCTGTGTTGCCCCAGAGTAAATGGGGGGAGTAAATCTATAGAAGACAGTGGATTAAGACAATTGGTATTGAGAGAATCACCTACTTTACATTGTACTTTTTGTTGCCAATTTTAATACCAGCCTAGCTTTAACAGACTATTCTAGGTAGGTGTAGCAAATGAAAAGTAGGTTGGAAAAAAGAAGTGAAGGGAATTCCAACAGTAACAAATACATAAATACAAGACTGGGAAAAAATATGTACAACTGTGAAAACCTATATATGAGCTAGCATATACTTTCCATGAAACCTCCCTGAAAACATTTAGCCTCATTTGAAAGTGTGGTAGATTCTCTTTGTCAGCTGTCACTAGGTCTATAGTAGTTGCAGCCTTATATTTAGCAACAGACACAATTGTTCCTGTGTAGTAGGAAGTCTCCACAGAAACTGTGTATATAGCTTTGAAAAAAAGTCACAAGCAGTGTGGATATGAAGATTCCCTACCATGCACAGCAGAGTCACCAAACTGTACGGAGAGAGCAAAGCAATCACAAAGTCCACCCATAAGCATAACTGCTTAGTTAGTTTTGTAATTAGATGGTGTGATTAAATTAGATCCATGGTGGGAATCCCTTGGATAAAGTAAATTATACTGGAAAATACAGGCCATATTCTTCATCTGTTGTTCTTTGAGCTGAGAGCAATGTGATACCAAAGGAAAGAAAGGGGAGCTGCAGGTTCTTCCAGTCTCTGTGTGCCACAGGACTTATTCTGACAAGGGAAAGGGAAAGTCATGGTCCACCAGTATTCCCCTTCCCATTCTGGCTACGAGCACACTGTAGCCTCTTCCACACCAGGTTTTTTCTTCTGTGGATATCTGTCCTCCTGGGGCCCTCTGTTTAAAGTGAAGTTTGCTTGAACAGAGAAGTGTATAGGCTTTATTCCATCTTCCTCCCCTGCGTGGCCTCATAATAATTATGGTAACACAACCTTTAATGTTTTCTCCCCAGATGCTGATGAATGCCAACTCTTTGGACAAGAAATCTGTAAAAATGGCTTCTGTTTGAATACACAGCCAGGTTATGAGTGCTACTGCAAACAAGGCACATACTATGACCCTGTTAAGCTCCAGTGCTTTGGTAAGTTTATTTAAAGTGGTCTTGTCATTATAATGGTATGCAGATGGGCAAAACAAGCAGACTCATATGGCAGGATTCCCATCAGAACTGCGGTATTCCCAGCAAGGGGAGGAACACTGGGCCTCTGAACTCCTGTAGCAGCTTTTTAAGAGGCATTGGGTCAGTTCCCTTCCCTTCTGCTTGGCTGGGCAGCAATTCTGGCTGACATGGCGATGGCATGTAGAGCAGGGTTTGCTTTATTTGCTTCCTTTTTCAGCAAATTGCTCCCAGGATTTTGCATCTCCAAAACAGCCCCTTGTGCTCCTTTGAGTGCATAGTCTAGAGCTGGTACCAGTCTTTATGCAGGCAGCACAAAGTGATCGGAGGTGGCTCCCTCCCTAGATGCACACTGCTGCTTCACTCTGCCAAGGTACAATTTAGCCTTCTGTTCTTTGTACCTGGGGTAAGCAGTGAAAGCCTGTATGTTGAAGCTCACCTTTCATTTGGTAAGTGTGTTGGTTTTACTATAATAAATCAAATTAACGCAGTTTTTTTTTTTTTTTCAAGGACAGATATTTTCCACAAGGAGTTAATATGCAATGTCACATTACAGTTCAGGTCATTGATAAGCCAATGTTAGTCTGCACAACCTTGTACTCCTTTGGTTCTGGTATTCAGCTGAAAATTACTCATAACCATGACCCTGGCTTTTGCTTTGTAAGCAGAAAACCATGTATAATGTGCAGAATAGCATAATGAAAGGAAGTAATTTCTGCAGCCGCAATAAGAGAGCCTTTCACCTTGGGATTCTATGATTGTTCTTTACAAAGGGTGGGGGTTTTGCTGATTTAATGTAATTTATTTGAAGTAAAATGGCCTGCTCTTCCCTTTGAGCTAAATTTCTGCTTTTCCTCTCCAAGACAAAGTAAGGAATAGAACTACTGTGGCTAGATAAAGCGATCCCTTCTCCTGTCCAGCTCATGAAAAATCTCAGAGTATGCCCACCTCTAATGCCTGCTGGTACTGTCCTAAAGAGATAGGAACATGGGAAGCACCTGCAGCTGTGCTGGGTGCAGGGTATGCCTGGCACTCCAACACCCCACCAGCAAGCCTCCTCATCCAGATGCTCCCTAGTACTTGAGGATTAGCAGTCAGCATCCTGCTGATCTGTCTGTCCTTCTGCATGGGCACAGGCAGGATTTTGCTGCCAGCAGTTGGTATTTGTGGTAATTAACAGAAGGCATGCAGGGAAATCTGCTCCTAATATAGGAAAATATAAACATGGATTAACACAATTCAACTACTTTGTGCTGGCTCTTCCTGATACATTTCCTTCCATTTTAAAGACACGGATGAATGTCAGGACCCAAACAGCTGTATTGATGGCCAGTGCATTAACACAGAAGGATCGTACAACTGTTTCTGTACACACCCAATGGTTCTGGACGCAACAGAAAAGCGATGCATCAGACCAGCAGATTCAAGTGGTATGATCCATTATACATATTACTGAAGTGAGTACACCTCTATGAGGTGGCGCTGACATGGCTACAGAGCCCAGTAAACTTAGACTGGATCATGGTTGGATGACCCTGCTCTTTTGGAGGATTTGGGAAGGCAGTGCTTCGACCATCATCTGTTGATCCAGAAGGCATCATGATGTAGGGTTCCACATTGCCAGTGCAGACAGGAGACTGCTGGAAGTATTAATGAGATTAGGTTTGGGCTGGGGAGTCTTCAGCCCCCCAGTTCACCAGCTCTGCATCTGCCTTGTCCAGCCTTGTAGGTAATGAGGCACAGCCTGCTTGCTGTCTCACTAAGGCTGGGATTTGGCTGTGGGCTAACGCTGGAGATTCAGTTTGGAGTGAGTGACTGCTTCTAACAAAGCAAGGAATGAAAACAGGAATAACAGGATATAGGAGGAAATAGCTGAAATTGTATCTGTGCTTTCAGTTGATTAATATTGAGGGTACATCAATCTCACATTTTCAAGCTGTGGGATGCAGCATCACTGTTAAAGTAAGGGCTTTGCACGTTCTTTTAATTTCAGTAGACTGATTTCAGAAAAAGTGTTAGATATTATGAGATTCTTAGAAATGTCTCAGAAATCGAGAGCATTATGCAGTCTGCACAGCTTTGTCTATGCCACACATATCTTTGGAAGAAATGTTACAATGGGATTGATTAATATTGACACTGTATAGCCATAAATCCAGACCTCTAGTCCCTGCAACTTGTAATGCATTTTCCTAAGATGCTTCTGTGAAAGCAAATGGGAATACAGACTGAACGCCTGCTGTGGTCAGTCCAAATCATAAGACTGATACTTTTGAGGAGTAATGTGGTCATCCTCTTGCCTGAAACTGTGAAAGGACCACAGCATTTCTATTGTTCAATCTTCAGTTAAACAAACCAAGAGCAGGATTGTCCTTTGGGTTCATCTAGGATGTGAAGAGAATGCAAGGGCCCAAAGGGTCTTCCATCATGCGACATTGAGGCTGACACAGCAATGACCTTCTCACCCAGCACAAAGCGCTCAAGCTTTGTATCACTACTAGCAGTGTCCTCCCTAACACAAAGGAGGAGGGGGCAGGCTGGTTCCTTTGCTGCCAGTAGAATTGGGAATTGGTTGCCGAGACCCACTGCTGCTCTTCACTGTGTGTTCTGGCAAGTTCTTAGTAGTATAGGTATCTAAAAGCCGATCACCTTTGCACTTTCAGAACTCATTATTTTACTCTTGAGCTAGGTTTCAATTCTATACTCACACATGCACCAGTGCATCATGTAGAAACGCAGTAAATAGATATGCACAGACAAAACAGGACCTTGGTTTGTGACAACACTTATTTTTCACTCTATGTTGGAACAAAATCAAAACCTTGCAGATGTCTTTACAAAACAATTGTGCTGAGGTTTTTACATTCCAAGTGGAAGATTAAGTTTACAGTTCCTCTCCCTCTGATCAGCAGTGATCAGAGATTGCTAGGACTAGGAATTGTTCCTATTGAGATCTTTGTCAGAACTGAAATATTCCAGCTTTGACAAAACTGCATGTTTTGTCAATGTTCATAAGAATGTGACAGTTAGTTCACAGCAGTATTCTGTCTCTAACAATAGCTGTAAGTGGATGATTAGGGACCAGAAGAGCAGATAAACAATACTTCTCCTTACACTCCCCAGCACTCTCCCAGCCTCCAGCTATTTTCAGCTCAGGGGATTTCCTGAGCCTGATGTAGTTTGGCTGTTTAGTTAATGGGACTCTCTTCCAAGTATTTGTCCAGTCTCCTGTTGAGCCCATGTAAAATTTTTGTTCAGCTCTGCCCTAGCTGTAAAAGTTCTTTCAGATGCCATTGACGGCAATATAAGAAAAGCAAAATAACAACTTTTAAAGATTCATTCTGTGGATGGAGTTCCCCAAATATTCACCTCTGTCCTAACACTGTTTTTTGTCAAGCTCTGTTAACTTCCATGAGAGCAGAGCTGAGTCAGCGTTAAGTGTTCAGCAATGACTACTGATCCAGGAAGATTTATTTCTTGGGTGCCCAGCCCAATGTGCTTTTAAATTGGCCTAATAGTGTCAAATCAGAACCTTTTAAGATTTTTGCAAAGCTGAACACTGAAGAGATGAGCCACCTCAGGCACTTTAAAATGGTCATGACTTCTAAGCTTAAATTTGTATTCAGCAAAGTCTGTAAAGCTAGGTTATTTTTCTAATCTAAGTTTAGAAAATTCTGCATTATGCTAGTATCTTTTTTAAGTAACAGTGCTGTGATGACCTAATACTGTCTTCTCCATCAGAACAAACTGAAGAAACTGAGGTCTACCAGGATCTTTGCTGGCAGCATCTAAGTGATGATTTTGTTTGTAGTCGACCTCTGGTTGGAAAACAGACTACATATACTGAGTGCTGTTGCCTATACGGTGAAGCCTGGGGCATGCAGTGCGCACTGTGTCCTATGAAAGAGTCAGGTAAGGAAATGTACCTGTCGATTCTTGGAATGAAATCTGAAATACTTAATCAGTTTAATCCCTTGCATTTATACTTGGGCTAATAACATAAGAAAGAACAAAAAAACCTAACCCTTCCAGAACTAATGGAAATTTTTCTCATTAACTAAGGGGAAATCATTACAGTCTAGTTTTTGAAAATATAGCTGCTTTTATTTTTTGGCACTTACAAGACCCGTTTCCTTCAGGTGGAACTATCAGTGATTAGCAATTTAGAACCTTGGTGGAAACAGGAGGGCATTTTAAGGGTAGTAGAATTCCTTAACATGACTGAGAAATTAAAAATCATCTCTGAAAATAGAGATGCAGTTCATGTGCACACACACATGATACTCAACAGATTACATAATTGTTTTGGATCTTTGTTGCTGGTATTATACATTCAGATGCATTTTTCAGTGTGATATTCTGCCAGGCTGGGTGCAATTAGATGCGTTTGCTTGATAAGGATTTGGTAAGTTGTGGTTTAGAATCACTAAAGCTACCAAAGAATGAGTTGTTATTATATGGCTATATGCTCAGATATTATGGACTGTACAGATGAGCAATTTAAGATAACTAAGGGAATTAGAGTACCAATAAGGACTGAAGAATTTCCAGGGAATATCACAATGTTAAAGAAAGCTGACTGACAGTAGTATTTTTAAAATCTTGTTCCAAAATATTTCAGGTAGAAGCTTCTTCTTGTGGTGACTACAAAAGCTAAATGGATATAGAGAGAAATGTTGTCATTGACACACAGACTTATTTCTGGGGACTGGGGACTGGAGAAGAGACCAGTGGAAGCAGCATAGGTATATGTTATGCTGTGCCTGAGATATGTCAGCCCTGGTATACACAGTCTGGTACCATACTAACTTCTTCCCCCATATAAACTATTCTAAGGCCTATTTTGGATGTAGCTTTCTTACTACAAATGTGTCCTTCATTAATATGGTTTTCCACGTAGGAATACCATGCTACATTAGTAAAGCATTTTATTCTGATCATACCTGGATTTTTCCTCGGGCCTGTGTTACTCTAACCATAAAGTTGTGGCTAAAGCAGTACATGTTTTACTTGTAGCAAGAACCCTGGAGTTAAAACTACATAGAGAAGCTCAGTGAAGCATTAATGTGGTTGTTTGTGTCTGCTTGGGTTTTATGTTTTTATAATTTACTTGCAAGGTCCCTGAACCTGTTCTTATATATCTTTACTTGTTTGAGTTTGCTTTGGAAGTGCAGCAACTGAAAAAAGCGCTTGATTTTGATGATGTTGGCTGGAGTCACAGCTGGCTGATGCTTACTCCAGAGGGAGACTGAAGAAGAAAAACAGGGCATGACAGCAACTTGATTTATAAGATATGGAAA
Organism: Aquila chrysaetos chrysaetos; assembly: GCF_900496995.4. NCBI lineage: Eukaryota > Metazoa > Chordata > Aves > Accipitriformes > Accipitridae > Aquila > Aquila chrysaetos. Next base: position 22,441,354 of record NC_044016.1, on the reverse strand, counting down.
TGCCTGAAATGTCTTTGTCAGAAAAAATCTTAGAGGAGGACATTCCCAGGTATTGAATTACCACACCTGCTAGAATAACAACTGCAATGGAATGAAATGTAATAGTAAAAAAAAATACAGGGCAATAGCTAATAGCAAGAATTGTTGCTATGACCTGGAGCTCCTCAGGAAAGATAGAGCAGAATAAAGGAGTTTTTCTTGGTACAAAGTTCATCACATGGTGACAGTGACCCATCTGTGTCATGCAAGCATGCAATCCTGAGAGAAGGAAGGAAAGCTGTTGCTGGTAGAGAGAGTTCAGGTAGGTATGAGACTTGCTTCTGGAGATTTCTAGCTAGTTACATTTAAAGCAGGATAAATCTGAAAAGGAACAGAGAAGGACTACCAAGATAGTCAGAACCTGTCTTACAAGGGAAGATGAAAAAAGCCAAACCTAGATCCAGAACAATGGCTGCAAATGGTAAGACTCATTGCTACAGCACAATCATGGAGGATTCCCACAAGCTTTTAGACAACAGTGCTGATGTGAAGAAAAAATTGGAACAAGTTCAGTTTGAACATATTTAGGCTTGAAATTAGATGGATTTTGATTATTAGGACCACAGGATTCTGGAGCAGCGATCCTGTGACAACAGTGGGGTGCAGATCCCAAACAGCTCTATGAAGAAACTTGAGAAATTCATTAAAAAAAATGACATGAAGGTTCCTGATGGATAACATGCTAAACGTCACTTGGATGACCCTCAGTCAAAGCTGAAGAGCATTATGCTGGATCATAAAAATCTTTCTCCCTCCAGACATAATTTTTCTGTGAAGTTTAATATGCATTGGAAAGTATCTACTTTAACTGAAACTATGAGGCATACTTTGATCCCAAATACTTCAGATCATCCTTATAGATTGGAACATAGATAGTTAAAAAAAATAAAAACATATTGAATCTTTATTATGTCAGACAAGCATGCAAGCTTACAGTCCTTAGTGGAGGTGGTATATGCTCATGTGTCCTCGCACACGTGCACACACCCACACAGAAACCTGGAAGCCTTTCTCTGTTTTCAGGAACATTTACCAAGAAAAATTTAAAGCTGACTGAACTGAATAAATGATTCATTTGACATGTCTTCAGTCTGTAGCACTTAAAGTGATATCATTGGCTCGAGAGAGTGCTTTCACACCTCTGGGCCAGGAGGTCACAGGTTCAAGTCCTGGCTGGGGAACCTGGAATTTCTCCATTTTTAAATACTTGTGTATTGTGTTGGCCAGTTTTACTACTGAAGGTGTTTGCTTATTTCCCAAGTTAGGGGCATTCTGAAGATTTGTAACAGATGTTAAAGAAGACCTGGGGATGTGAAAAGCGTTATCACCGGAAGACTTTCACCATGAAATGGGTTGGATCATAGAATGAATCATTCACTGAGCTGTGGTTTCCTTTTACCTTGTTTATACTCCCCTTGTATTTGAGGATCTAGATGCTGCACTTAGAAAGAAGGAAATACAGGCCTACCACTGTAAGTGATACATTTGCAAGTCCCTTCTAAAACAAATTCATGCTTTAATAAAAATAACCTCTAACTTTTGTGTCCCAGCTTGTCTTGAAAGCACTTCCATTTTTCATAACAAGATTTAAATGTCCTGTTTAAGTAGCATCCAGCATAAAACCAGCAGGAAGATAGAGAATTTCTATAAGAATTGATCCATAGAAATGAAAAAGAAATCCAGCCTTTCATCAGCATGAAAACAGAATTGACATAGCTGCTAAGATTTCTAAAAACTACTAATGGGTGCTTGATCAAACAAACCCCATTGAAAATGACACTAAACATTCAGAGCCTGAGACAAAAATAAGTAACACCTGCTGAAGTATTGCAACTAAACAGCAACATCTTAACAACAGTAAGACTGATAAGTATTTTGATGACATCAAGGAATAAACTCAAAATACTAGTTCAAAGTCCTCATCAAAATAGTGCAAACCTGAACTGTAGTGATGTGATTGAGTACATCTTACTTGTACAAACAATTCTGTGGGGCAGGCCTTCTTGTCATTAAACAAAGGAAGCAAAGACAGATTGTTTTCAATTACATCGGTTCTAACATTATGATCTTACGATATCATCATATTACAGATAAAGGCTTTCACAGATTGCATCCAATACCAAAATGTTAACTACTGAAATGTATTCTGTCTGGGCTCATTGTGGGGTTAGGCTGTACTTTCCCAAAGAACTTTTAGTAATTATCCTTAAGAAACCTTTGTGTTATTTGAGGTTTGTCATTTGCAATCTGTAATAATTCACCAATTGAGGAAAATTAGAAAATTTGATACTTCTGGTTTAGATAACAAAAGCAAAACATCCTTTCTTCATTGCACCCAACCCCAAAAAACTCTGTTGGATGCCCTGCCTTCAGAAGTTCTGCTTCCTTGGTCAATTTACTGTTACTGCCCTAAGACCCAACTGTCTCCATCCAGAGTCCATGCTCTAGTAACTGTCAGCAGGACAGGCACCAATGGGTTTAGCAGATGGGTCAAAGCATCCATGCCAGAAAATGGAGCAACTGGCCAAGACTGAAAAAAACTGAAATCTAAAATAAGGCCATATACACCTCATGTTAACCTGAACATGTAGCATCTGAATTACAAACCTGCTGTGCCTCCAGAAGCTCCTGTGAGACTCTTACGGGACTGCAGTACATTTTAGACAAGGTGTCTTGTTACAGGGTACAGGAAATTTGAAGGGAGGAGATAGAAGTAACAGCTAGAAAATGTTGAGTAAGGTGGTGTGCAGGGGTCAGTGTTTATTTTAGGGAGACTGCCTATTTTTGTATTTGTAACATGATCTTCTTGGAGTCTGTTACTGCAGTGCAGTACCACCTTTGCTTCAGTAACACCTTAGGATGCTGGGAAGGTGGAAGTATGTGCCCCTGAACTAAAGATATGCTGGTCTGTTAAGGCGGGTGCTTTCTCCTTCTGTAGCTGGCTGCCTGGAGAAGTTTTAATATAGAAAAAGGGCATAAGGTAGGACTGGGACTCTGCAGTTTTAACAGATGTCTTAATAACTATTTATTGACGGGGGGGGGGGTATATCACTACATCTATAACTAAGAACTTGTTGGTGATCTGACTACTAGGGTAATGCCATGAACACATTCTTAGGCAACTGTAAAGGACACCAGCACTCAGTTTATTGGCCTGCTTATGTGTGTAACCGTATACATACCTTTTCCTCTTTTACTGTAAATTTTAAGTTCTAGTAGTTTGTGGGTTTTTATGGAACCACTCTATGGTTAGAAGATCTGCAGAAAGGACAATGGTAGAACTCCAGTCAGTAGATGTTACAGATGCTCTGTGGGACTACAAGTCACATAAAGAACTGCTGAAGACTTATGTTGTACTTGAAGTTTCTCTTTATCTCCACCTCAGCATTTGCAAAGCCCAGACTAGGAAAACACTGAGGGTAGTGGGTAACGTGAATCATCTGGGGTCTTGTATAATGTGGGATTTTTCTTGGCCAATTTCACGTTTTTTTAATACAGAAACCCACATCTGTGCTGGTCCTATCAGTTTCCTGTTCTGTGAGGAAAGAGAAATAGGCACCCTGAGCATTAGATTCCTCTGCCCCGTTCTAGACATCTACTTTAGGATGAGATGGTGTCCTAGAAGTGATTATGTCTTTCCATGGACTAAAAAGGCACACTGGATGACTAATTCAGGGGCAGCCCCTTGGAGATGCCTACATGTGGTTGTTGAATTCTACCCCTTCTGGCAAAACAGATTCTTTGGATTGCATTTTTGTTGTAAGGAACTCTGTGTATCCTTTGTAAACATTATGAGTTAGTTCTGGGCTAAGCTTCCATATTATGAGAACATGGTGTTCCCTTCAAGTTCTGGCTAATGTCACTCATGAAGATCTGGAAGTACAGGGAAAACCTATGTGTGTAAATGATGAGTTTCCATCTGTCCTCTTTTGAGATGGTAAAGATCAGTAGGGAGGCACTGGATTAATTTATGAAGACCATTGTTCATCTTTCCATTTAGGATGGCATTGTGCCTCCTTCCTTTCTGGTAAGGACTCTGGACAAATGGATTATCTTTTGGGCTGAAAATATTAGAGTGATGCGCCTTGAATATTCAAAGTCTTATGCTCAGTTGTGCAGATTTTTGGCTGCTTTCATTTCTGTTGATGAAGATTTTCAGTGCTTTTTCTGAAGTTTAGAAGAGACAGGCAGAATAGCCTTGGAAGGGTTTTCCTCATGGAACCTCACATTCGAAGTGTACATGGAGGTCAGCAAGGAGTCAGAAAGCCATTTGTGAAGTTGTGGCAGAAACAACCTGACTCTTACTACAACTGAGCTTCTCCTCAGTGACTTAATTTAGAGTATCCCCATGTGAGGATATGAATATCCTTCTTAACTTCCAGAATGTTCATGGAAGATGTCAATGAAATTATCTAAATTGTCAAATAGCACAATCTAAATGCAGAGCAGAAATATCTTCAGCTTTGGTTCACAGATGATGCAATCTCCTGAAAGTGCATAAACTTAACCAACTCAGACTGATGTCTAGAACCTCTGGTTGGGAAGGGACATATATTACATGTAATAAATGCTTTCTTGGCTTTGTCCTTCTCTCAAGTGATTTCTTCCATGGTGAAACTGTTGCATTCTTAAATAATTTGAAGGAACTGCCTTGGTGTTGATAGCTTTGGCTCCTTTTTTGTGTGTGAGATGGTGACAATTCTGAGGAGCTGGAACAGAAATAAAGCTTGTTTTATGGGCAGGAGCTAGGATTGGCTGTGGTGCAGTTGTTTCATGGTTATGTCAGGAAAAGCGCTTTTATATAATGTTTTGCTTTAAATACATGAAATATGGAATAATTTTTCTGACTAGAGAATTTGGGATTTTTAGGCCTCTAGATACAAATAAGGCCCACACAGGCTTGCGCAGGTACAGCAACTGTATATGCAAATTAGATGCACATTTGCACAGCTGCACTTGTGCTAACAAGCATCTAAAAGCCAGTCAGTCCATCCAATTTATGTTGCGTTGTCTCTGTCAGCCTAGCTTTCATCACCAATTACAGCTAACATCTGTGCCAGTACGCATGTGCATCTAGCTGTAATCCCCTAACGCACTTGTTCTATATACACACATCTGACTTAAAAAATGTCCTTTACATTTTTGGAAGCATACATCAGCTTCCTTTTACAGTTACCCTAAGTTATACAACAAGCAGTCTCAATGCTTCATTTGCAAGTTATGAGAAAAACTTAGAAACACATGGAGCAACGTAGACTATATTAAAAACACAAATCTTTTTTTCCTCTTGAACTGCAGTTGTATTGTCGCTGATCACAGCCAGGAGGTAAGCAAGCAGAGAAAATAAATCCATATAGAAAAAGGTTTTATCATTGATGGTGAATTACATAAAATTATTATTATCTTTATTTTTTACTTTACATGAAAGGTTATTTTGAAAGTGAGCTTTAATTTCTGTGACAACTAAAATGTTTTGTCATTCAGGGGTAGTTACACATTTTCCCTTGCTCTCTGCCCCCTTACCACCTTCTCAATCTAAGTTTCCTACTGTCATCTCCCTAGGGCAATATCATGCTGTTCTCTCATTTGTAACTTGCTGCAACCTTCTGTGCGCCAGTCATGCTTTTACCCACAAATCTTACAGCACTCTGTTCATTCAATTCCCTTCCCCGGAAAACTGTGACCAGCATACAGCACAGTGACCCGAAATATACTGTTTTTAATTTGAACTGTAGGAACATAGCATAGCAAGGGGGAAAGTTTAAAAAAACACAAATTGCACATACATATCTGTCCTGCTGTAACTTGTTCTATCCTCCAGAGCGGGACTCCGATGGGTTCATTTTTCTCAGGCATCCAGGTCTCTAGTTTACCTTATTTCAAAACGCCAGTTCTCATGATCTTTCCAGAATGTGGCCCCCCAAATACCTTTCAGTCTTTGTAGTATCCTCTCTGCCCACCCTTTTCTTCCCTGGAAAAAAAAGACAAGCTCAGCAAGGTGGCATAGAAAACTTGCCATTGTTATTGGTCCTGAATTTCTACTGTTGGTTTCTTAGGTGGGTTGCTGTTGCTCTCCTTGGGTTTATCTCCTGAGCACCTAGCAACTGAATCAACACATTACAAAAGACAAGAGATAAAGTCTACACTACTCGGACAACGAAATAGAACATACAGTATTAAAAGAGTATTATAGGTAATTCCAAATTGTCACAGTGTGTATCAAAACAATGAGAGAGAGAGATAGATATATATATAAGGAGGAAAGGTGTATACATTCTAAAGTGACTTAGGACTATTTAAATGCTCTGTCAGCTTTTGTATTGAAGTGCTATATACAAATAATGTATAAATTATTAAAATATTAGAGTGTATTAACAAATGGTTAAGCATAACAGACTTCAAGAGGTTAAGAGATTATTACCTTTGTATGTATAGTCTTGTAGAAGACCTTGATGTAGTTACAACTCCTTGTAACAAATACCAAGTTTACAGTATGCCCTAAAATAGCTCTTCATCATTTTGTAGCAACTAATTTACTTATAATGAGACCTAAAAATGCAGACATTCAGAACTTGACTGGCGAAGGACCAGTGTGGCAGGAAACAAGTTTCTATTGTCAACATTTCTTTATTCTTCTTTAGATAATAAACAACTTCGTGTTGGCAAACGTGCAATGTCAAATAGTCTTGCACAATATTCAAACTACCCAACTTTCATGTAAATGAGAGCTTCAGCCCTATGGATTTTCACATGTTCCAACTGCTTCCTTCAGAAGAAAAACATTGTTTCTACCACCAGTATCACTAAGTGCAAAATTGGCACTGAGTAATCTGAGAAGGCAATGTCCAGGTTCTGTCTAATCCTTTCCATCAGATCACATTCATGTGGAAGGAGTAGTGATCCCTCAGACATGCTTGCCTTGTCCTGTTGCTGTTCACTGTTTTTGTGTGGTGGTTTCTTCCACACAGGCCAGATGAATTAGTATTTTGCAGTAGACCATAGATTTCCTTTGCCAAGAAATTTGTGTGCATCTGTGAGAAAGTGCTTTTACACTGCTGCACAGCTTTTCTCTGTGTACATATCAAAGCCTTTGGGCATAATGAGTAGCTCAACACAAAACAATGAAGGAGTCAGTCTGAGGTGATAACCTGGCTGTCCCCGTATGTGGATGTTATCTGGGGTTAGATGGGCGGAAGGAAGAACAGGATGTTTCTGGTCCTATGATAGCTCTTAAAACTATGCTCATTATCATAGTATCTCACTGGGAAGCTGTGCATTAAGGGATGTAAGTAACATTTGCTATATGCTGTTTATTTTCTCGTGCTGGCTTGGTTTCATGTGCCATGGGATGTCTCTCTTGGGCAGTGTACTTTTAATCTGGGAGAGGAGAGGGTTGTTTGAATATAATTACTGTATATAAATATATTCTGGAGGATGCACATCAGAGGAAATCACCTTGCACTTGAAGCAGAAGGTGGTGAGATTTACAATGACTTGTAAGTTCTCTGGGGAGTTCATTCTGCAGACTTGAACTGGCACCCATGACAGTTCTGGATGTGCACAGACAAGCTTTGCCTGTACTGCACAGTCTGAGCTCTCAAAGAGCCAAGTTGTTGACCACAGAATTCAAACAGACTTTTGAACACTTTTCTGTTTTCAGTACAAAATAAAACCATTCCAGGTGGAGGAGACACTACCTGTGAAAAAAAAAAATACAATGCTGGGCAGCAAGTGGGGCTGTGCTCTGCACTGTCTAGAGGCGGTCTGGATTTATCCAACTATTTGCTGTCTGGGACCGTTCTACACAGCATGAGGTTTCTGGCTCTGTAACCATCTGCAATTCTTGGATTTTGTATTTTCTTAAGGCTTTTTTTCCTCTCTCTCTTTTGGTGGTTTTCTTTCCCGTCCTTACTCTGCCTGATTCTCAGAACACCAGGCAATCTTCACAGAAACAGATGCTAAATAGTCTGTAGCAACAGTAAAGGAGCACCTGGATTGCTGTATTTTAACAACATTTCTATTTTCAAATAAATTGTCTTGTATATATTTTAGCAAATGGTAATGGAAACAGAGGTGACACAATAAGTCAAATAAAAAAATCAAACTCTGCATCAGCATTTTAGACATGGACTCTGACACCCAAAATGAAGAGTTGCTTTGGTCTGCTTCAACTTGTGTAGTTGGAGCCTGTTGGAGAGAGGCCGAAAATCAGAGTATAACTTTTTCTCCTGTGCATTTCCCCTTGTCCTTTGAGGTTCACAGCCAAAGAGGCTTTGCACAGCACTCATACTTAAGCCTGTGGTTTGAAGATGCAGTTTGCAGATGAGTGTGGGCTATTTTAGAAGGATTTTTCATTCTGTGATTTCTGCAGGTTGGCTGACAGTGCCAGGAACATGGCCCCACTCGTTCCAGTTTGCTTCCTTTGGGGTGGCTTCTGCTATCAGCCGTGATGGTCTGGGATAGTCTTTGTTCCACCAGAATGAGGGGTGTAACCATAGATAGCCCTGGAGAGGGGTGCATTGGCAGTGGGTTACACAGCATCCCTCTGCTCTTGCTTCCCATGCAGGCCAGAAGAACCTGACCCATAACTTTTTGTACAGTTATTGACTCAAATCTATCCCTGGTGTTATCCCTATTATGACTTAATAGTCTGTATTTGGCTCATTAACATTTTAATGACATTCTTCTTGAAGAGAGAATGCTTTGTAGAAATTGCAGATTTATTGTGTTTCTAGGAAGATGTTTATTTCCAGCTAATATGAACCACAGCTCACTGGGACTAACGTACTGCAGCCTGTGTTACAAGTGTGATTAGGTTTATATTCTATTTTCTTTCCCCCCCTCAGAGGATTATGCCCAGCTGTGCAACATTCCTGTTCCAGGATCTCGACGGCCATATGGACAAGATGCTTTGGTTGACTTTGATGAGCACTACACTCCAGAAACTAATCCATATTTTGTTGAAGACCGTAAGCAAGTTTCTCTGTTATGTAAAATACTTGAAATGAGGGTTGTAACTTGGATTATTTCCCTGTAGCTGGCTTCATTCTTCTGTTTGCTTCTGAGTAATGTGGCGTATTTGTGTTTTAGTTATTCCTATGACACTAGCTTTCAGTCAGGTGTTCTGGTTCAAGAGCCAGTGTTGTATAAGAGTCCAGTTGGGCTCAGAGTACAATATTAATTTTTAATATAGTGAAACAGTTTGTGCCAAGTGTACTAAATTTGTATTTACCAACAGATTTACAGCTAAAGGTCAAAAGGATTGCCAGTTTTCCTTCTTACAAATTAATTTTCCTTTGGAGCATGGGACAGATTTCCTTGGAGTGCATTGAGTTTAAAAGAAAAAAAAAATCCCTTCACGCCAGCTTTCCATGATTTTCCAGCAGAATTTATATGGGGGAAATGGAGAGCATGCAAGTCGTTCTCGCTCAACAGAGAAAATGTACAGCACAATATGATCAGAGTATGCGTGCATATAGCCTTCGGGCTAGATGGAACAGCCTGCCAAGCAGGGTGCGAGGGATTGCATATAGCATCTCAGTTTTACTTCAGGACTATCAGGGTTCTTTATGGGTCTGGCCCAGCTCACTGTTAAGACTTGTGGGAGACAAATGCTTACACATCTCAGTATCTTCCTCAAAATCAGCCACCCTGTACAGGTCTAGCATATTTCATCAGTTTTAGAGAACAGAAGTGGATGTATCAGAAGGAACTGGTAACTTTCTGTGCTTTTTACACATGGCCTACGAGTTGCCACTACCTTCCTTCCCAAAGTGCTTCTCCTGTACAAGGAGTTGTCTTTAAAGTAACAGTAATAGGTCAAAACAGGGCAGGAGGATTACAGCACACTATTAGAAGGGTGGTATGCATTTCTTGCGCATATTGCACTTTATGCATTTATACAGAACTACATAAATCGGATTAATGAGTTCATTACTATTTAGCATTTAAATTACTTTCTAGCTCTACACAAAATTGTGAAATGTCGTGTTTCCTTATATCCAGGTGATTTTAATTAAACAGTACTTGATGTCTAATTGAAATGTCACACAGATGCTAACTACCAAACACAATGAAAAGCCCAGAAAAATGACTGGGTAACCAATGTGATTGATAAAATACTGAGTGGGAAAGAAGCACTTCGCAAGTTATAAGCAGTGGTGAATAAATACGATAAAATAGTGGACAGTTTTGAATCTACAGCTGAGTCCGGTCTTAGGGACAGAGGCTTAAGAGCTCATGTCTCTTGCTGTCATCCTGTCACTGGATCAAATACAATGGCAAGCAAATGCATAAGAAATCCAAAGCACACAGCTGTATGACTGTCCTGATGAGAGGCATATTCCCTAACAGATACAGTTGCCACATGTTTAGGGCATCAAAGACTTCAAGGTCACAATCCTGCTGCAGTCTGTATGAGGAATACAACAATACCTCCCATCCCATAGCAGGGCCATGTACTTCAATGTAGTATTTGTCACCTGTGTGCAATCAACTTCTACAGAACTAAATACGCCTATTAGAATTACAGCCCAGGTCTCATCCAGCTGTTTTGAAGAAGAATATTTTGTGAAGTAGAACTTGCTGTGAGTGATAAATATTTTGGCTTCAGCTAGTTAAAATTACAACATACTGTATTTATCAGAGAGAGAGGGGGAGAAAAAATATGTATATATGCGTGTACATATGTCTATGTACACGCATATATATGTACATATATACTGTATATGAAATAAATGATGCCTTTATTTAAAAAATATCTATGTGTTTGGGGGGGCACCTTTCCCCTTTCTGGCACTGTTTGTTTCCTAAATTAGCAAAGATGTTAATTTTAAAGGACCCTCATGAGCCTTCTGCAAGCTTTATTAGAGGACTTGAGAACATAAGGAAACTTGGTTAAGTTTCTTACTACATTGTTACCATATATCATGACAGTTTGCTCAATATCCTCAGTACAACTGCACTGAGATGTGATTTACTAGGTTTGTAGACTATATAAGACTATAATGTTTCCCAGTTAATGTACACTTGTATACATCCTATGTATTATATATCTTCTTGAGATGTGGCATATGTCAGCAAGTACTTATGTCGCATTATGTGTTCAGTGTCTCCAGAATTTATCCAGTGTATGACTGACCAGCATGATCCTTACTAAGAATTCCACCATGCTAGAGAAAATCCAGGAGAGAAACAATATACGTAGTCAAAAAGAGGGGCAGTGGAAATGACAGTACAGAAGTTAAATGGAGGATGATACAGAAAGGAGAGAGTAGGAAAGGCAAAGCAGGTTAAGAGGAAAGAGGGCCTCAAGAACCAAGACAGGATGGAGTAAATATAAAAAGGCTTGAGAACAAGCACAAGGAAAGGGAGAAATTCATATTCCTAGGTAGCTTTGCAAATCTACATATCACAACTGTTGCAACAATATAAATCAGTAAACAGGTTTTAGATAAACCAATGGTTTGTTTGTGGAGTTGCTATATTAATTATATGTTACGGGGCAGATGGGGAGATGTATCCTACTCTATTCCACTCCAGCTCCAATTTCCCCTCCATTTCTATGCTATATATTCATTATGCTGGTAAACCTACAACTCTCAAATGTTCTCAACTTTTTCCTCAGAAGTGCTTTTGATGTGATGGGCTGCCATCTGCAGTCCTGTTACATCACTGCTCCGTGAATAGAAAGCTAGTGAAAAAACTTGTGCAGGACTAACAGGAGCAATTCAGTCCTAGAGAGAATCTCTGAACATGTAAAAATGTCAAATAATTTTTTTAAGTATAAATCCTTCCTTATACATAAAAGCATAACTGTCAAAAAGGCCCTAAGTCAGGGAGCACAAAAGGCACTGTACAAACCACTGAATACAAAGACAACTCTTTAGCTTTGACTACTCACCATCTAGAATTATGACATGGAGCAACTGGTAGATTATAGGTATTTGTACTGGCACCAGTCGCTGAAGTACCAGCCAAAGGGCTGTTAACCAAAACCACAACAGGAAAGCAGTCTCTGATTTCTTCTTACTTTCCTTAAGGCAGTTGAAATTCTTTTTTTTTTTTATATGTTTTCTTCTAGATAAATTAGAATGCATCTCTTCCTCCCTACACACACCTTATTTTTCTAGAATACTGTTTTAAGAAACTTTTACCCCAAACTGCACTACCATTTCTTACCTTTGTTTCCATAAAGGCTGGTACATGCAATTCAAATAAAAGGTGCTATTTGGAAAACACTGATTTATCCTTTAAAAAATATACTGTCAAATTATGCAGTTTCCTTTACAAAAAAAATCACAGATTTTTAACACAAATTAAAAACTTAAGAGTTCACAAGGTTATTTAGTTTTCATCTTGAACCATATCACAGCCCTTTTCTAGTGCATTTAAAACTCCAGATGGTGCAGATCTGCTAAAGCTGACCTATTTTCTGCAAAGTCAAGTCACATTCCAGTACACTTCTGAGAGAATTTCAGACTCTTACTATATATTTGAGTATACTGATTCAACAGCTCTGTAACTTTCTTGTTTGCAATTCTTTCTCCACCCAGGTTTTCTGAACAGCTTTGAGGAGTTACAAGCAGAGGAATGTGGTATTCTGAATGGATGTGAAAATGGCCGATGTGTAAGAGTCCAGGAAGGCTACACCTGTGACTGCTTTGATGGTTATCACCTGGACATGGCCAAAATGACTTGTGTTGGTAAGGATAGCATATTACTTCATCTTCTTCTGTTAGTCTGTCAGTTTACTCAGTTACTTGACCTAAGGAGGGGCTGGAACAAAGGGGTTAGAGATGATCACCTGAATTGTATTAAAGATGCCAGCTTTGTTTTATTTTACTGTAAAGGCCAGTAAATATTGTTACAGAAATAACTATGTCGGTGTTCCTCACTTCATCTTGGTCATTACAACTGTGTTCAGTTAAGAGCCTAGAAATGAGCAGACACACATTTGTGTAATGAAGCTTAAACTTCTATCAGTAAATTAACACTAATATGCAGAACAGATGTTTTTCAAAGGCTTTAGTGAACTAAGAGGATGGAACTGGATCCAGACTAGAAGAGTAATTTTAGGATCAGATTTTTAGAGCAGTTGAATTACCTAAATATGCAGATAACCAGTTGGTGGGGTTTGGCCCCTGATTTTCACTGATTTGAACAGTCAACAAACTCAACTATTCCTCTCACTCAAGCAAGTAAATCTGCACAACTACTAACCAGGACATATAACGACTATGTCTTCAGTTAAAACAACAAAACATGGGAACGGCAAGTGTCAGTGAGAAGATGAAGCAAAACAACACTCCTCAGTGTAGAAGCCTTGTAGAGACTGTGCATGTGTATTTCAGTTTAAGGTCTGTACTAACCTTGCTTAGCATTACACTTTGTAACCCGCAGCTGAGGTCTCCCAGCTGTATCATGATAAGCTGCCTGTGTGCCTTGTAATCTTTAGGACTTCAGGACAAGCTGGCCTCCTTAGCGAGAAAAGATAGAGCTCCTGTGTATTTCAGGCCAATGCTGCACAATATTGAGGGCAGGTAGTTTGCTGTTCGCAACTATTTAGTTGACAACACCAACAGCTCCTAAAGTATTTGGGTTTTTACAATACAGATATTATAGTGAGAACTTGGAGCTTCTTTCTTACAAGCCACTTTTCAGTCATCAGATAAAAACCTGTAAGTCATTATTATACTTTTGTTTTGCAGCTTAGGCTGAACTTGGTCTTGGTAATCTAACAGTTTAAGGCCGTTTAATACACTATTGATTTCCTGTGATAACTTCAGCCATTTCAGAACTCATCTCTTACAGCTTTTGACCCAGCCTGATTCCACCCGATTTGAACTGAAAATAAAGTTCTCAGTGTATTCATACAGCATGTTCTACTCCTGACAATGCTGGAAATAAATTAGTTTTACCTACACACCAGACTTAAGTACATGTCTTTTGATGTCCCCTTTTTGCAGATGTGAATGAATGCAATGAGCTGAACAACAGGATGTCTCTCTGCAAGAATGCCAAATGCATTAACACAGAAGGTTCGTACAAGTGCTTGTGTCTCCCAGGGTACGTACCTTCAGACAAGCCAAACTACTGCACACCACTGAACTCAGAACTAGACAGTGAACTGGAGTAGAGGAGAATCTCCGTATCCTAAGCCCGTATACTCTGCACTGTATAAAGAAAAAGAAGAAAAGTATTTAACTTGAGAAGAGAAGGTACCAGAGTGGCAAACGTAAGGGGAGAAAAGCATTAAAATGTGTCAAAGGTGAGACATGATGGGCTGATTGTCTATCAGCTTCACTGAAGTGACAGACCAAATGGACACATTACTCTGTATGAAAGAAACAATCAAGTATATAGTGAGTTCATAAGAAAAAAAAAAATCTTTGAAAATAATCAAAAACAGTGCTGTTATTTTAAACAGAAGAGCTTTGGTTTTTTGGTTTGTTTTTGTTTTTTGTTTTTGTTTTTTTTTTTACTATTGCTTGATTAATTTGGCATTTAAATAGTGATGGAAATATTTTATATTACTATGTCATTTTTTGATTGTTCAGTTCCTTGCCTACTGTTTCTTTTCAGACCTTTTTTCTGATCAGTACAAATTCTATGATACAGATATTCTTAGGCCATTTTATAAGAACTGTTACACAGGGTAATGCTCCTCCTTCTCTGGAACATTGGTCAGTGACTTTTTTTTAATTTGCTAGTTGTCTGCCCTGTGGAGCAGGCACCATTTGTTTTCAAATGTTTATATACCTTGGCGAAAAGTCCTTATATTCATTTTGTATTCTGTATGGTTGTTACGGCACTTAAAGTCTTTAGAACCTTTCTTGCCAAGTTCAAAGCTGCTAGTGGACAACATTGGATTCCTTTTGTACATTAAAACAAAAGATTTTTAGCTCATGTCTGTATTGTAATGTGTAAATTGAAGACAAGAGAGATCTTGTATGATTACCCTAACATATTAAAGCTGTATATTAAAACTCAATAAAATCACCTTTTTTTTAGAAAAAAGCTATTTACTAATTGTAGGCATTTTTGTTCTTTTTTTGGTGTTTCTGTTACAAGAATCAATGCCACAGGTTTACAGTACTAGAGTTAATTTACATTACAATAGTTACAGGGAGTTGTCTAGCTCGTTTTTCCTTCCCATGCTGTTTTAATAAGACCAGAATCTGAATTAGTTAATGCCTGATGTTAGGCTTCCAGAGGGAAGATTTCAAACACAGACCTACGAGACTGTTTGACTTGGAAGGTGATTCCCATGGAATTTTTCTTCTTTCCTGGTTTAGGCATGTTTCCCACTAAATCTGCAAATAAGGCTCTTCAGTATGATGGCCTGGTTTTCAGAAAATACTGAAGAGAAGGGGGAGAATTTCCTTTTCTTGATGAACTGTACCTTCCCATCAGCTCTATTTTTCAGTGGAAGGAGAGAAAGAGATTAGGAGAATGACATATGTTTCACTTTGACCTTCTCCAGAGTGAAAAAGGTTGCTTTGGAAATCCCAAAACAGGTCCTTTTGATATTTTCCAAATGAAAGATTTTTGCTGTGTCTTTTAGACTAGCCTACATTAAAAGGAAAAGGTTAATGTAAAACTTCAAAAAGTGAGCCAAATTGGGTCCAATTGTCCAAAAATTAGATTTTTATTTCTCGTTTCACCAAAAAAAGAAATACTTGTTTTGGTTCTGAATCAAATTTCTTTTCCAATATTTAGGTCAGCCACTGAACCAAAAATATCGTAAGTTGTATTCCCTTCAGTACTGTGCACTCAGTAGATCTCATTAAAGCCCATGTGGCTATTAACGTGCAGAAGCATCTGTCCTTCCCAGGGCTGCTCCTCTATATGCTGGAATTTGACACTAGCACTAGGGAAGATATTGTACTTTTAAGATCTGAGTATATGTTAAAATGCAAGAAAAATTTCTGAATAAAACTGTGGAGGGAGGGATCTTTAAGGAAGAGACTCTTTGTAAAATGCCCAACTCCCTTGACTTTTCTAGAATTAAGGAGAGCAGTGGAGGGCCAGTCACTCTTCTCAGTCAAAAGAGGTAGACCACAAACAGTAGAGCTCATCTATAATTACAAAAAAAAATAATTAATTCTTGCTTACCTGCTGTGGTTAAGGAAGAAGGAAGGAAGGTCTGGTCTTAACTAGGGAATTCTGTAACTAAATAGCTCTTAGTTGTCCTGCTTAAGGTTAATCCTACAATCTTAATAAAAACCAAAGTCACAGTTACAACCTTTCACTGGATTCAAGATGAGCTCTGGTATGCTTTCAGCTATCATGAAAATTCATAGACAAGACGGTGTTCCCCCTACTCCCACCTCCAGACGGCCTCCTCCTGCTTCAGAAATTGTCTGTGTTCACCTCTGAAAGACAGTCTACGCCCCGAAGCTGCCATTGCAATCAGCATCACAGCCTCATATTTTCAACATCCCAGTACTCCTTCAATTCTTCCCTAGCTAGGGAGTTAAAATGGCAATACGAGTCTCTGCTTTTCCTGGGACTACACCAGTATGACAGCTGAGGAAATAACACTCAAACTTCAGTACCCTTAGAAGTCTTCGCCTGGGGGCAAACACTGTACTGAACATGTAATTCTGAGCCGCAAGATTGGCTCCTTGCTGATTTATTACATCTTTTTAAAACAACAAGTTTAGAATAGCCTGGGACTTTGCCATTCTCAGACAATATACACTCCAACCCCCTTACTTTGTGTTATTTCAGACAAAAAAACCAACCCAAACCCAAGCTGTTCCATGAGCAACAGAACTAAAATGAAGCCAGAATTCCTATAACACTTCCTCGTAACTCTCCTCAGCAGACTAACTCCAGCTCCTTGCATCTCCACCACTCTCAACAAGCGCAAGGCAGCACCCATCTGCAGCTATGGGTGCCAGGACAGAGTGATGGATGCAGGTGCATTGACACAACTGCTGCCAAACCAGATGTTGTCCATGCTCTCAGCAGGGAGGGTTAGTTGGGTCACTTGTCTCTAGCTGTTCATCAAACTTCACAGACCCCAGATTGTACTGGTCTTTTTGTCTCATTTGCCTTACACACATGTTTGAAATTGATCACGGGATTAAAAGCTACCAGTACGTTCAGAGAGATGGCATACACTGGCTCTGGTTCCACAGAAAACAAACCAATCAGCAAACCTAAGCCTAAGTGGCCCCTTGGCCTATCAATTTCTGTTGCCAGCAATTCACAAAAGAGGTTTTGGTGTGTCCAGCCACCTTCCATGTCCCCTGCCTGATTCAAGAGGGCAGCAGTTGACCCAAGCCCTGAAAGAAGCTTGAAAGCATTCTTCTGGCTCAATAGCCATGTCCTCATCACAGCCGCACTCTTCTATTACAGACACTATATAAGCAAACAACATACTTTGTGCATGCTTCTGCCTTTCCCTTTTGCCTCTTCTTACATCTAATATGCCTTAAAACACACAGGGAGCCAAAAGCAGACCAAACAGCCTAAACTCCACTTACATCCCAGTGCTTAGTATTCCATGTTGCCTGGCTCCAGGCCTTCAGAAATTCTTTAACAAAGGAACCACAATTGAAGGAATTAAGTGAAATTCAGCCCATCTGACCTCAGCCTCTGGAGCCCACCTACTTTGCCCCAGTGTAGCAAGGCTGGTTCTGTCATTTCACCTGAAAACTGCAGGGCTTAGGAATACAATTTTGATTCATAGTTAAACAAACATTTTCTTAACATCATTAAGACGAGGGATTGGACACGACGGATGTAGCCATTTACTTGTTACAAGAGCTGCGGTTTAGGTGAGAGCCCTCAAAATACAGAAACCACCACGTACAATTCCATGATTCAAGTTTCTGAGTGCAGCGGAGTCTGGAACTGATTACAATTTATACCAAATGACACCAATATTTTCTACATCCATATGGACCCCTTAAAAAAAAAAAAAATTAGTCCTTTTTCAGCCAGCCATTTCCTTGCTACAAAAAATAAAATTGCTGACATGGTAGAACTGAAGTCTGCTAGTTCCCTTATAATGCTGCTGTGTTAATGAGAATGAAGTTACTACAGAACTAGAGTTACACACATTTCAGCTAGAAAGACATTTGATATGAATAGATACTTTCATGTTGGGATGCTATTCAGTGAAAAATTAGCCAATGTTAAAACTCTTCAAAGTGAGCACTAACATTCCTTGGGAAAAAAACAGTCACAGATGGATAGATCATTTCAATCTGAGACAAAACTGGCAGTCATGACAAATATTCAGCTAGTCAGTGGCAACTGACACTCAGATAAATTCCTGACTAAGAGAAGTCCTAAAATGCTAAAGGCATCAAAGTGGTTGTCATGATGTATTAGCTCACAGTGGTCCTTATACTCATGGGGGTTTCCTGGCTTTGGCACTCTTTCCTAACTTCTCAAAAGGAAAGGTGACAGGCCCCATTAGAGCATGTCACGGGCCTGATCTGGCCAGCAATTAAACCACAGTGCATTCCTTCAAAGTGCACAGCAAACTTAAAAACTCCACTGCTGCCTCTCGAACAGACTGCTGTATTGTTCTTTTAATAATGCCACCCACTTTGAAGAGTAGTTTGTACTTGCTGGGGCCTCTGCTAACACCAAGCAGGCCAAGGGAGCTATTGAGGAGCCATTCAAGCAACGAAAAGGTGAATTGCTGTGTGTCACAAAGGCTACTGCCTGCTTTTGAGATCATTACTTGGTATTTATATAGCTTTTTCTATCAGAAGATCTGAAATTTACCGAGGGAAGCTAAGTGATATGTCCAAAAGAGAAGCAGACTCACCAAGAGTGAGCAAATGAGGAAAATCAGCCATTTGCTGGAGGCTTCCCAATGAGTGACAATGTCAGCTTGTGAGAGAGTTAACAGCATTTTTGGGGAGAATGCCAAGGACTGGGCTACAGTCACCACATTCACCTGCAGGAGTAACCTCACACAGCAGAACTAGAAAATTCGGACCCTGTGGGGCACCACCTCCACAGCTGGCACAGGCTGTGTTTGCACACCAAGCTGTGAAAGATCTTGAACCCCAACACCATCCCACTCCCACCAGCCTTTACCATGTGAGCGCCCATGTACCAAAAAGAGAACGTGTTGAAACAGGATTATCCTGTGACAACCTGCATTAATTGATTTTACATTCCGGTGGGGAAAGAATGACGTAAATCAAAGAAATGCAGGATGTTAGCCATGTCAGATTTCCTTCAAGACCACTGAATCACCAGATACGTATTTTGACTCAGAGACTCCTAATGGAAGTCTTAAAGCTACATGTTCTGTCCCAGCTGTGTCTGGGGCCTGTGATTGCTCTGTTCTTCTCCCTCTCAAGCTATAGGGCTGGGAAGATACCTCTGTGCCTCAGCAGCTGAGCAACCTCAGGAGATCGCACTAGGGGCCTCCAGAGGTCCCTTCCAAGTTACATTTTTCCATGAGAGGAGGCTGTGACCTGACACAGCAGCCTCTGCTCCCTATCCTTATGTGAGACAGGGAACCTGACAGAGGGGACATGACACCTTCCCCTTCTTCTCCCACACCTGAGCATTTGCCAGAAGCATGCCTTCACTCCAGAGAAGAGAGAACACCAATCTGCTCAGTCCATCTCAGGAGAATCCCATCCAGAAAAAGTAGTATGCACAACATGCACTGTTGCTTGTTATCAAGCAGACAAATATGTTCTGGAAGAGTTAAGTGGCAACCTCAGGTAGAAGGGAAGTTCTGCAGTAAAGTTTTTGTCCTGACAAAAGACACAGAGGAGGAAGGAAATTAGGATATTCTTAATTCTTTCTACACTGACTTTCCCTTCCCTGCAAGTCATGCTTTGCCCACACTGCTTTCCATTAGCTCTGAACCAAAGCGAATGGAGAGGATATTGCTAGCCAGCATGGAAAATTTCTACGTGACAATTTCAGCATCACCTCCAATCCCTATCTACTCACACTGCCAGGATCCATTATGGGCTGGATTTTTCCAAAGCACTCCACATTGATTTAGCTCTCCTCTCACCAAAACCAGTGGCACCTCCATGGATTCCGGTGGGAGCAGAGCAAAGGCTGTGCCAAGCTCTTATGAAAAGTCCTACCATGTGTGTTTAATGAGGAATGTCTCTGGCAGAAAAGTTTTTAGTACAGCTAAGCAGATTTTTTTATTTCTTTCACATTAAAAGTTTAATTTCTGCCACTTCTCATCCAGGAGGTAACTGCTCAGAAGGGTGGATAGGACCTGTTCCAAAATCCCCAGCAGGATATAGTCTGTTTCCACCTAAAACTGAATTAAACTTTCCTGTCATCTAAATGGTCCCTGTCACTTTATGAGTGGGCACCATTCTCAGGATCCACACCTCCCCTTCCTGCTTCAGGCAGCCATCCAGCTCAGCTCTGGCCACAAGGGCATTCCCCACTTTCTGTCCCATTCAATACCCCTTTCCAGGGCCAGTCCTCGCTGCAGTCCTGCTTCTGCTTTTCACCTCCAGCACCACCTGTCATTTGCTCATGACCCAAAGCCTCGGCATCCTGTACACCCATTCCTTCCTATTCATTGGCATTGGACTGCACAAAGTAGTTTTCAGTCTCCAAATACAGTTTTGGCATATGGTGAAACTGATAGCTACTATCCGGTACTTAGAAAAATCTTCCACCAAGGTAAATTGATCACATCTGTCACAGCGATCTCTCTCCTCAGAAATAGAAGGCACCACCACCAAGTCAACTTTATATTCTTCCCAAACCTACCTACTGAGATGTGACATGTTCATTTTCCTTCTTTTGCCATAAGCAAGAAATTTCAAGTATGCTTTTAGCAATGAATGTATTCTTCTTTGGCCTGCAGCATCACCAAACTGAGCTAAGTAGCAAACATGGAATAAGGAAGTTTCAAAAATAAAACAGGAAAGGGAAATCCTTTGATTTGCACAACAGTGAGCTGAATGGACATGGAATTGTCATTCACATTTGCTCGTGCTTAGATGTCATTTTTTCCAAAAACTAAAGAAAAATAGAAAATTACTATTTTAAAATTCCTTTAAGCTGAAGAGGGAAAAAAAGGAACTACATCAACTATATTGCTCATTGCAATGTTAGTTCACTTCAGTACACTGAATATAAACCAAAGCAGATTAATAGGGAGCCTTTAAGGGTTTCACTATTGAATGAAACAATACATAGTGCATCCAGACATACATATTAATTTCACATCTGGTAATAGTTCTGGTATTGGGTTATTCCACCAGAAGGCAGCAATAACTATTTTTAGCCAAGCTGGCCCTTACTTCATCCAGTAAAACTTGGTTTATGTTTGAGTGTTTGCTAAAAACATTACATGTACCACATACTAGACCTAACAAAATATTTGCAAATGTGTACCACAAGGAAGATAGTCTAGGAAAATCCATCACTAAAGGTATTTTCCCTGTCTAAACACCTAATTCAAAACAGCTCCAAGAGACTCAGCAGCATACAGGGCTCAAGGGCAAGGACCATGAGCAAGAGCTCCTTGCACATGGTCTACCAGCCTCCGGGGCAGACCAAACAAAAGATCCCTGCAGCAGCTCACTCTCACTATGATTCCCTTATACTTCTAATGTCTGTTCTAGTTCTCTGCAATTTCCACTGTCATCTCTTCATTCTTCTATACAAGTGCAACTGATAGTATGTATCACTATATTAACATTTTCCCACCTAATTTTGGTGTAACTCCACTGACTTACATTGGCAGTAACTGTGCTCCCAATATATAACTACAGCAATTTTCTAACACTTCAAAGTTTCAAAAAATAAAACAATTCAAAACTGTGAGGAATAAAGTGTTTAAAACCTTTTGAAAGAGATCTAGCACCACTGGAGAAATTTGCTAATTATAAATTTTTTCTATGTTTTAAAACAAGTAGTATCTCACTGAACCCCTCCAACTCTCCTGTTGACATGAAACATGAACTAAAATGTACTTGCAATTAAAGCCCAAATAATAAGAGTCAAGCCAAACTTTTTAAACTCTGGGTTTGGAGGTTTAAGTTATCTTTATATAAAGCATCTTATTGTAGGATCATAAATGGGATGAAGTATCAGCAGCTTGCAAAATTTATTAATTTTGTAATTAATAAATATTAATAAAAGTTAATAGAATTCTCCCACTGCACAACCAGCAGAAGATCTGAATCCAGCACCAGCTGTTCAACAACTGGACAGAAATATAAGCAAATATCATAAAGACCTGGAGATACAGTAGGAGAGATTAAGCCCTTATGATTTGTTTGGGCTGAAAACTGCAGAAAAGAGGGGAGCTCCGGGGAAGCCTGCCGTTCACAGGTTTTAACAGCAAAGATACTTTTTCTCCTGCCTTTGTCACTAGAGGTCAGCACAGCATCTGAAGTGCCACATTGTTCTCGTCTAAGGAATGATAAGAAAATCCACAACTCTTAGAGGGAAATAGTGGTATTAAACAGCTCCAGGAAGACAGAATCTGTGTTTCTGCAATGGGAGAAACGTGAAATGTGAAGCCTCTGAAAAAGGAGAACACGGCAGCAACTGAAAAACCTGAATCCAAAATCAGAGTAAAAGAATGCTAGAAGTTTAAAGGTTCCCACAGAGCAATCAGAGTCTAACAACAGCTATTTTTAAAACATCCATTAGCATAAGGTAAAAGCTGTCACCTAAAAAGCCCAGCTGACTAACACTCTGAGAACTCTTCCTGATGCATGAGAAATAAACTATTTAATCTCCCAGCACAACAAAATTCCTACCCCAGGCTGTGAGCAGCTGGTCTAGCTTATGTAGAGCTAGCTCATACATGCAGGTCAAGGAGATAGGGAAAGCATTAACTGCACTGGAACAATTCCTAGGAATGCGGGGGGGACACCACAAACAGACACTCATCTTCCCAACACAACAAAACAGATATCCCCTGTGTGATCCAGTCCCTTTGTAGTCACTGGAGAAACCTCATGGTTAGGGGGTCTCACTGTGCATGTTGCTATTCCTGTCCCCTGCGGCCTCTCAAAGGCCCGATTACTGTCAGCCAGGAGGTGACATGCTATCACAGCACCTGACAGGAACTGTGAAGGAGCAACTCTTCCTCTTCCTTTTAGAAGAGGAGATTGCAGCAGTCAGCTGTTCTCAAGACAGGTGCAGGCAACAGAGATTTGGCACTGAAGAGATGTCACCTTGCGACAGGGCAAATCAGTCACCTCCCCTCCCAGTGCATGTGCCAGAAAAGAAGTCTGTATTCTGGTATGATTTATGGTATTCAATTCACATCTCCAGCAGAGGAGCACATGTTTGTCAGTATGACCCAGACTCCAACAGAGAACTGTGTAGCTATACCCCAAAAAAACGTTTAGTACAGACTGCCCTACCTCAAGTTGCAGCAAAGGGGCTTGGACTACAGTGTCTTCCCTAAGCTGACACAACAGCATTTAGTACAACTTCACCTGCCTCCTCTGTTCTGGCAGATACAGGAAAGCAACATCTTGAAATCCAGAAATGTTTGGTCAGCAAATGGAAGCCCCTTGGAATAGTGGCAAAGGAAACTACAGGAGAATAAATTCACACTCATATATGGAGAAAGCAACTCATCTTGGTCAATGAATTAAAGCAAGGGGAAACCAGTGTAAACAAGAACTTAACTCCATCAGCCTAACAAAAAGCAGATGGATTTTAGCCATTTTTAAATATTTTCTTTGCTAATCTACACCTGGCTACGAAGGATAAGTAAAATGGTGTATACCCAGCTTCTAGCAACCACAAAAAAGTTAACAAATTCCTGTAGGGAAATCTTTTTGCTAGAGATGCATTATCTGTAAGACAAATTATTGCGCTTTTGTTAGCACATTTATACACAAAGGGGGAAACAATTTGTCACTGCTATATGTTTTCTCACTTTTTTTCTTGGAAACTTCAATTCTAAAAGACATACATTAAAATAAATACAAGAGTAGAAAAGTGGGCTTTTGAGATCAAACATCTAAAAGCTGAAGTGCAGGACTATAATGCCTGAGGTCTTCTATCCATTACTAATACCTTTGAGTCATAGTGCATGGGAGTCAAAAATGGGCACCTTGTTGTACCAACTGCTGTAAAAAAGGCTTTCTCTCAACAGAGATAGAAAATGAGAAAATAAGATGGATACAGGTGGAAAAAGTATACAAGGAAATAATGAGATAATGCTAGTAATAGTGAAAGCAGCTGCCCACCTTGTATGAATGAACATGGGATGCAGTCAGGAATGGGGACTTCTGACATAGCATCCTGAGCAGCCAGGAGAGCAGAGAAGCCACCCACAAAGATGGGCAGCACCAGAAGAACTTGCTGGAGATAATTTCTGACAGTTCAAGAACCTGTTGAAATTTTAAGTAGCCCCTTTTACCTTGCTGGAACAAAACACTACCTGCCACCCAGCAGCAACAGTGTTGACATTTTTGGAGGATGGTGGGACAAAGGAGAGTTTTGCAGAAGAACAGTGAGGTAATGTTGCAGTTGTTTATAGCAGCTTCTCACAAGTGGGGGAGAAAACACAAGGGTGCTTGCATGAAAATTTTACAAGTGGGAACATAAGATCAAGTTGTGAGCTGGCTGGAAGCAAAGATCAACTCTGCTAGACTAAATTACACACACCCTAAGCAGGACAGAAGTAGAATGCAAAGAACCTTGAATACAAAGATGTGACTGAAAAGGGAATAGGAGACAAGTAAAATACAAGGGGGAGGGAAGATGAAAAGCTGAACCAACCAACAGAATAAGCTTTCCAGTTAAAAGTATTACTTCCTGTGAGACCTTTGGCAAGTTACTCTATTTCCTCATCAATACCATGGATATAAAGTTTCCTGCTGTCACCACCTCCCTAAAAGCTTCACACTCCTAGTTCATTGTACAGAAATCAGTCACAGGGAAGAGATGGGGACATACAAGAAGGTTTGGGCTTTAAGAACTTTAACATTTTGTAAATGAAGCTTTAACTTCAATCTTCACAATTATGCTGCCATCACGGTTAATGCATGTTCTTTAAGGTACAGAGAAAAAAATATACACTGTGTTTTGGTAAGCAAGGCGGTGAAAAACAAGTTAGACTTCTATTCATGTTCTCCCTTCACTACCACACAACCAACCTAAAACACACACAGATAGTATATGGCATGAGGGATTACAGACCACAACTGTGCTAACCTCATGAGGCCACAAACACACAGGGCAGACAACCAGCACATTATCTTCTACGTGTATGTTGACTCACAGCCTGAGTCTGACCTGCGGTTTTTCCTGACTTTTTTTAAGATCACAATGAACTGTTCTTCAGCTTGCCCCATAGCTGTAAGCAGCAGATCTGTTGGGATATTTCTACGTTTTGATGATTTGCTTGAGTGGCAGAGGGGAGGAAAACAATACATTATCTATGCAGCGAACATAAGCTACAATTAGAAAGGCCCTTAAACTCACAGCTCCTCAGCTGTGATAAACTGGCCATTAAAACCAATTGGCCAGATTCCCCAGACAGCTCAAATCAGTGTCGCTCCACTGAAGCTGATGAAGCAACACCAATTTGTAGAAGCTAGGGACCTGGCCCACAGCCTGCACTGCAGTCCAGAAAGACCACGTGTGTTTAACAGGATCGGAAATCAAAAGGAAAGTCTGTGTCCTTATAATTTACTCAATACTACTGAGACAAGTGATTTCCATGGTGTTAAGTCAGGTAGACTAAACAAGAGCTATACCAGATAAAAACTGGTTTATTGTTTCTTCCTCGGTATAGCTTTACCAAGGAAAGTTATATAATTTCTTGCAACATATTCCATGAGACAATGAAATGTGAAGGCAAGAAGGAGACTACTGTGGAGAGAAGAGGGACAGGAATGACACTACAAAGAATTTAAGCTATTTAATGAACTACAGGCAGGACAAACTAGAGTGTGCTGTCCTGCTCATGCTGACTTTATGTCAAACCCATCCCCACTGATGTCAGTGGAAAGAGTGGTGTAACACAATGCTGCTCAGCAGCACAAGGGAGGGGCAGCATAAAAGCAGAGAAGGTGGCTCAGGTAGTTCAGCTTTTTATTTTGGAAGCTGTTCTGAAAAGCTTCCATATTCAGATTTCATGGGAATTTGGATGCCATTTTTACCATTCTAATTGTGAAAAGCCAGATGGAGAGCTAGAACTAACTCAGTAATCAGCAATAGGGTGGGACCATATCAAAGCATCTAGATTCATGTTTTGTGGCTCATTGGCAGAAATCAAAATTATTTGTGCAAAGACCCTTTGAGGCATCCAGCAAAAAGCAGCATTTTTGTCATGCTGCCATGGGATAGCTCAGTCTAAGTTTTCTCTGGTAAAGAGCTCACAATTCTCTTTACATGAACAAACTGACTCTGCACACAGGAACTCACTGAAAAGAAAGAGTTTGCTTACATCCTTAACACATGCACACATGCATGTATTTTCAGGGCACAGAGTGTAAATGAACTGTGAAGACAAGATGTTTTGAATTCCAGGGGACCAAAAACATCCCCATGATTTCTTGGCACCACAGTGTTACTCTGCATCTGCTCATGCAGCCATTGTTTGTCCCAGAGGCTAATGCATAAGGAAGAGTAAAAATGGGACTTTGACACAGAAAAATATAACTGCATCTTACAAGTATCAGCCCTCAGCAACTCTTTCTCACTGTGCTCCTAGCTCTTTTGTGGCTCCACCAGCTACCTGATCGATCACCAAAGGAAGGTCTGAAGTGGAAACTCTGAAGACCCCTCTCAAGACAGAGTCTCCTCAAGATTGCAAGACTGAAGTGGGAGTGAAAAAGTTTGCACACTTGGTGAGAATTTCTTCCAGTGTGCAAAGTCGGAATGAAAGAGAAATCCTGCTTTAACCTTGCATTTTATTTTTAATGTTTGAGGATGTTTTGAATGACACTGAGAAAAGATGCATGTGTTTGAAAGAAAGGCTACCAGCAAAATCAGTGCAAGCAGACTCCTGCAATTGGGCTCTGCTGGCACTGTGCTGACACAAGGCAAGCAGCTATTCAAGACTAAACCTCTCCAGAGCTCTGGCAGTGCTTGGTGCTAACTGCACCACAGTGCACAGAGATTGCGTGATGCAAATTCAAGCCTGTAACCGCTAGCAACTCACTGAGCAGATTTAAGGTTTAAACTAAACCACATTTGAATAAAGGTATGCACAAGTGAAATACTGCTAAGCAGCTTTGCACTTCAGTGCTGTTATATTGTGGAGATCGACTTTGCAGAAACAGGGTTAGTTAGGCCTATTCCACAGCTGTTCCATAATAATGAATTCAATCAACTTTCACACATTGCCAGTCCTTCAGCCTTGGTCTAAGGTCTGAAAGAGCCAGAAAGACTACAGCATGCCTTCAGTCATCTCCACGACAGAATCTTCTCAGCTAAAACTGGTTCTGTACTTCAGCTGAAGTCAGTATTTGATCCACTGTTCACTACAAAGAATTATATTCCTCTTTGTCAGATTTGTAGTACGTGATCTGCAAAGATCAACATCTTCCTAAGACTTTAAACCTGTCTGCTAATTGAAAAAATATCATAAACATTGTAACTTTTAGGTCCTTCTATAAATTAAATTACTGATTTTGAGAGGAACTTTCCTTGGAGTATTCCACTTTTTGGTTTAGTTTTATAAAAAAGTACTTTCAAGGAAAATCTTGGGCTTGAGTTATTGTTAGTTTTCAAGAAATCAACACAAATGTTTATTCACCCACCATTTGTATGTCTCTTCTTTTTTCATAAACAATCACATTCTTGTCATGAGAAACAGGATCTTTGCAAAGTTCTCAACAAGGCAGGCACTTTCCTGAAGATGCTCTTGATTTTTATATAAACTGTTCTGGCATCATCTAGTCTACTTAAAGGTAACACAGATTTGCAAATTCATACGTAAAACACCATACTAGCTAACAGTCATGATAATTGCCTACATAATACGACTGAAACAAAAGGTTTAACGTTTTCCAAATTCCTCAAATGCCACAGGTCCTTAACTCTCACCACTTTCAGCATGACTTGTATGAGTGTATTTCACACACAAATCTTAAACACAAGAAAAATTACTTGTCCACATAGCAACATCTATCTTCTAATTCTCTGCCTTCCCACTAAAATAATCACCAATCCCAAACCATGCATTACAGTCTTAACTATCTTCAATAAGAACACAGCTATTCTAACATGAAACTACCAATGTAAAGACCAGCAGAAAGCTTTTTTTACAGCAATTTACCTAATTTGTATAAACTGAAGGAAAGCATGTACCTCAAACAGCAGAAAAAGTGGGACTAGGGAGAAGACATAAAGAGCCAGGTAAGTACAGTACTATATTATCATCTTAATTGAGTATAATGTGAAAATGGTTAATATTTTTATTTTTTTTAAGCTTGACAGGACCTTGGAAGCTTGGTACGTATTTTTAAAACTACTAAGCTGAAAATAATTAAAATTGGAAAGCTTTTGATCAAAAAAACTGACCCAAAGCCCATCAAAATAATTCTTTATCTCAAATTAATTCATAAAGCATATTTGAGGATTTTAACATAGTTGCTATTCAAGAGCTATAGCTGCACAGCCACCCTCACTGAATGCATGCACGACAATTCTGTTTCCCTGCATGTAAATGCACTTAGTTTGCTTAAATGCTTCCATCTCTTAGCTCTGGCTTGAGGCTGCAGGGTAAGTTTCACTGAGGAAGAAAGTACTCAGATGAAATGATGATTCACAGACTTTAAACGTCATTCTTAAGCAGACAAGATCTGCACCTCCTATAACATATATTTTGCCATCCTAAAATGTTAGTCATCTTTGTCCTCTTTTCTAAGCCAAAGAAAACCTTTGTTCCAACTCTCCAGTCTCAAACAATTTCAAAGATTTAATCAAAATTAAATACTTAAGGGAAGTGGTAATTACTCAAGAGACTAAGGTCAAAAGGCCCAGTGCTACTGTCTCCTCATTTTTTTTGTAGAGTACAAAAGATGACATCCTAGCATGTTTTTGAATAACTATTTTACTCATGCAAGAGAACTGGGTCTGCAGAGCAGTCTTTATCAAATTCTTTTACTTATATTGGTGGGGGAGGGCAAAAAAAACCTAAGATCTTTCCTGTGTTTAAATGCATTTCCTGCCTTCCTTACTGCTATAGACGTGTTGTGGCAGGCCTATTTATAGTCCAAAGAAAGGAAAAAGCACCACTGGATGCAGGAAAACTAAGTTGGGAAAGAATAGAAGGAAGTGTGGCTGCCATTTAGCCAAACAATCTAGAACTAATTGAGCTCAAAAGAGCTCCAGCCTCAGTGAAGCTGCTGTGAGTGAACAGAGCACGATCCTGCTGCTCTCTCCAGGGCCCTGCCAGGGCTGCTGAGGGTGAGAGTCATGTACAGGACACTGCTGGGCAGCAAATAATGTCAGCATCTCAACACCATGAGAAGAAGTCTTAAAAAAAAGGAGAGTGCTGAAAGTTAGATACCTATCAAATTAAGGTAAGTGTCTCTTTCTGGCATTTCTGCTTGCTGCATTCTCCATGTTTTTTCAGATGTGGCCAGACTGGTAAATGAAAACAGAATGAGCTTTGGAGAAGGAACTGTATTGGATTTTTTAGATAAAGGTTTGGCAGGATGTCTGATTTTTAGATAAAGAAATCTGAATTCAGTTACGGATTCTTCAGAACTTTCCTTAAGCGAAGGAAGCCTTTGCCATATGTCCATAAGATAACTTTGCTGTTTTCCTCACTTGTGTCATGTTCATTTTATAATCTGCGATTAAGTACTAGAGAAATGTTGATGGTGACTATATGCCCCAAAGAAAAATAATGAAGTCAACTCTGCATTAGGTTAAATATATAGATTTACAGAGAGAAGGAGGGAGAAGTATATGAAATACATATTTATACAAGATGTTTTAATTTAGAATACATAAACATATCAAAATTTATATAATTTATAAATAAAGCTTTGTGAGAATTTAGTCTTATAGTCATGAGGTACATTTGAAGGTAGGAACTTTGCCAAAATTAAAGCACCTGAAAGTTTCTATAGTTTTAGAATTTATTATGGCAGGTAGTTTGTGTGTGTGTGTGTGTGTGTATGTACATAAGAATATACTATATGTAGATATTGATATATGTTATTCATTGTGGTTTTGCATTGCAACACCATGTGGTTGCCACTCTGAAGTCTAATTTAAACTGACAGTAGAATGTGAGTAGAAATTTTTTATCTGCTTCTTTTCAGATACTATACACAGAGTTATACCATCATGACTGCATGTGTAAAAAGCTCCATTTTAAGACATAGCAGTCTACAGACCACATTAATTCATTGAATTAGCATCAACAAGACAGACTTTTAAGAGGGAAAAATGAAAAGTTATTTTAAGGTTGTGTTTGATTTCTTTGATTTCCAACATGCCCTTTGCTCTTCTAACAAAGGAAGTGCTGTTGTGATTTGAAGGCAGGAGGATAGAAGCTGTGGAATACTAGATTCAGGATTTAATCATGCGATTCTCATCTTCTTTGAACGATCTATGAGAATAACCTTTGCATTAGTCTCGCTTGTGTTAACACATTACCTCTATGCATATGCCATTCAGATTATTCATTTGTTATTCAGATGTTGCTTAGGATTAGTGGTTTATTGTAAAAAATTGCTGGTAAGTAAAAAGGAAGTGTGATGTGTTGTTATTCTACTGTATCCCCGTAGGATGCTATTATGTTTAGTGTCTGTTATTGTGAAGATAGCAAGGCAGGATGTCATCCACGTAGGTGAAAAGCTGCGATAGGACAATTGTAAACAGCAGCAGTCAGCTGAAAATGTGATTCAGGGAGGTGCCAAGCAGCAATTCCAATGAAGCAGATGTTAGTCAGTGCTCATAGAAAGGATCAGGCTTCTCTTTGTCTGATTTCAAAGTACTCAATTATTTACAGTAGTTCTCATTTCCAAGAGGTTATAAGCCTGGTCTTGTGAAGAACAAAACATCCGTAATAGGAGTAAAAATAGAAGCCTGTACACATGTTTGCAACAGAAAGCTCTTTAGACTGCAATTTGAGTAACTAGCATAGCATGTTCTCATTTAGGTAACATTTCTTGCTTTTAGTTTCAGTAACTGATTCCCCTGCACAAAGACTGAGCAGAAACAAAAAAAGAGGGTTTTAATTTAAAAATATAAGATTAAACTGTGTAACCACCATTATACTAGGTACGCTTTTGTAAAACTCATAGGCTAGAGGGAAGGCAAATCTGCACATAAGTACTCACCCAAGCAAAGAAGCATTGCAATTTCTGCTGTTAAACAAATGCAATCATTTCCATGATATGTCAGTTGCACACCTATTGCAATAGAACTGAACAGCAAACACTGGATCATTGAGATTTATTAATGTCTGCAACACTCACCACAACATTATTTTAAAGTATCATCACTGCATGAATGTAGCAAAACAGAGACCATTGCTTAGCTATAAGGAAAAGTTCATTTGCAAATCAGCCAGTTACAATGTAATTATACAGGAAGAGGTAAGAAAATAATGTACTGATGCACTTTTGCATTTATATGTGGAAAAGATATTATAGATGGTACTTAGAAATTGCCTAATTAATACTCTTAATAAATTCATATCCTTAATGAAGAATTAACAGAACAAATTCTGATAAGAGGCACACATGCAAACCCACTGAAGCCAAGAGAGTTGCTCACGCCACTGAGAACAGAGTTTTTTGTTCTGAAGATAAGGAAAACCTACTCCACTGGCTATTCAACTAGTTTCTCTTTCTTATAGTATGCTGTATGTATGTATACCATGCTACATGGCAGTAGCTTAAAGCTACCCTACTTTTCAATCCTTTCTCCCATTTTAGCATCTAGGACAGGCTCAAAGCAACTCAGAATCGGGGAAAATGTATCAGCAGCATGGCTAGTGCTCAAAACATACTATGCTGCCTCCAAATAAGGCAGATTGTATTAAAAAAAATCCAGCTTAGAAATTACTGTTAGGTTTTCTACCTTTGAGAACTTAAGGCCAGTGTTTTCAAGCTTGTCTCTGTAACTGTGAGACTTAGTAACCCTAGTTTAAAAAACAGAAACTGCCTTACATAGTCACATAATCGCAGAAGTAGCAGTTTAGGGGGGAAAAGCCACACACATAAAAAGATTTGTTTCAAAACTGCAAGAGTTCACAAGTTCATGAGTTCAAAGTTTGCAAACTGAGAGTTTTGTCCTGAAGATACAATTGTTCCAGAAGGCCTTAGAATGAAATTTACACCCCTGCACCTTATAAAATCTTACTACGTGCTAGGGTCTAACTGCTCTGCAGGAGGTTCTTTGTATATAAACACTTCTGAGTGTGCACAAGTACTAACAGTGTTGCAATTATTAAGACTCCAATCTAAAAATTAAAGAGGACAATTTGATATACCAGAAGGAAGTGGAGGCTCACATGCTTTCTACCCTGCCATTATTTTGCCAGGAGATATAAAGAAGTCTGGGGTTGTCAAATAAATACTTCAGTCAACTGTCAGTACTGTGTGGGCAGCGTGGGTTTCTGGTTCCAGGAAAGTTGACTGACTTAAAGAAAAATCACATGACTTAAAAAATAATGCACTTTGGGTGACAGACAAACCGTGCCATGCTTTCATGAAAAGCTAGCTCAGGTTTAGTAGGATTTATTATTCCTCATGCAATTGCTCCAGTGTAAGTATCTTAATTTCTCCCTAAGCCCCTATTCCACTATACCAGATGCTCTTACAAAGGAGCTTTGTGCTCCAAGTAACAGTCAAACCCACTAACATTACAGGAAAAAAGAGCAGAGACTTAGAAGTACCAGTGTGTCTGTCTGGGGCAGTCAAAGCAAGATTTTTTGAGAACACATGTACAGTCTACAGTAGTCGCACTCAAAAAGCAGAACTGGGGAAAAGGGAACATAAAAAGAAAACCAGCTCTAAGACATTAAGAAATCAAAGTTCAATATTGGACAGCATCAAAATAGTTCTACAAAGAGAAGCAGCTGCTCAACACTTACAACAGAAATGTCAGTGCTAAAAAATAATTTCTTTGATAATGTCTAAAAAACCCAGTTTATAACTATGTGCTCAATAACATCCTTACTCATGCAAATGTTTATACAGGTGCTTAAATTTAAACATATGAGTAGTCCCATTGACTTCAAGAAAAACTATTTCAAGAGGCTGATAAAATTTGATGCCAAGCAGAGTTATTAGACCATCTAGTCTGACTTCAAACACAGCATGCTAATTTTACCATTCCTCTTGTCCGAAACCCAAAAGCTTGCCTACTTACAACAGAACATATGGATATAGTATGTTCAAGGTAAGTTTAAGGGGAAGATCATGATGTTCTACATGCACGAGTAGCGACTCACTACAGTGAGAATCGTTCAAATTGACACAAATCCCTTAGCTCAAACGGGAATTAAATGTTGCACAGGCTTTGTACCAGCTTACTGCACAAGCATGAAGGTCAATGTGTGTATGGAAGATGGACTGTTTCTCCCAAAAGTCTATGTGCTATCAGAAAAAAGCCATTAACTTTACTTTGGTTGCTTTTCTACTCTTCTAATGGACTAGGGAAGTACTGTTGCATAAGCAAGGATGAATGAAAAAGCTGCTAAGTCAATCTTCATGCCAAAGTGCAGCTATATTTTTTGCCTTCGATACTCTCATTTCGCACAGACCATGTGCAAATTGTGGTACAAAACAAGGAGCCACTGTTCAGAAGCAGATGAGACATACAAGTGTTAACCAAATGGAGACACACAGCAAAAATGAAATTGTCAAATCTCTTATCATCACTTGAACACACATAAGCAGTTTAAAAAGACTTATTTGAACAAAAGAGAAAAAGTTGGAGACTTGACCTGGGGCCTCCTTTACAAGGATCAGTAACAGTGGGTTTATATTACATGAACATACAACAGCAGAATAGTGCTGTGGAAGGATACAACATACAGTCATAACAAAGAACAAAGGGAGGGGGAACAAGAAAGACTGTCTTGGAGTACAAGTCCACCTTGCCCACAATTCATATTCTGTTCCCAGGACTCAAAGATCCTTTGACTACAAAGGATGTCCCACATTGCAGCAGAACAGAGGAGTTGGAATGTACAGCCTCCTGGGCTTCTTTGAAAACACATCTAGGGGAAATGGGATGGCCTGTGCTTTAGGCAACTAAGAGCCTAAGAACACTGAAGTTGATATACATCCCAAGTGACTACATTCACAGAACACCTAGAACAAAGTAAAACTCCACTATATGACATAGTATTAGCAATGCTTGTTCATAGCAAAATTTAATCAAAAGTACAATAGGACACACTGGCTAAAGTCTCCTCCAAGAAGCCTGCAAGTTCAGTAACTGTGTAGGCATCTTCATGTCTGGGGTTAGCACAAAAAAAGATATGTTGACTTTGAGAAGTATACTTGTCATTATCTTCTTCCTATTTCCACTGAGTTTCAGGGTTGGCAATCTCCCTGTTACTTAGCACAGTACTTCCTGGAAAGCTGAGAGGTACCCTAGGCGAAGGAGAAACCTGTAGCAACTCCTGACAGCAGGGGGAAATGGCAAGCACAATACCAAGTTTCTGTCCTCAGCTCTACTGTAAACTCATTTCAGCAATTTGCTCTTATTTCTGCAGTGGATACCATCTCTGAAATGACCCTTCTCAGCCATCTGTTAAGTAATGGTTGCAGACCAGTTTATCACAGTGGTCCCCAAACAGACTGTGCAGACTCAAGCAACTGCACAATGCAAGATACAGCCCTGCTGTAACAGTTCTGTAAAGCACGAATATGAAAATGTAAATTGGCCAGTCTGTTGTCAGTATTGCAAAGAAGTGATGCCACTTGGTAAAGATAGCACAAATGTAGTAAACAGCCAGAGCAGTTATGGTGTGATACAAAGCACTGCGGGTAGTCTGCTCTACCAACATGATTCAACCATATGCACAATAACTCAATTTTCAGGGGCGGATTTTAATGTTTTGTCAAGCTAACAGGTCTGGCATTGTACCACTAATTAATTCATGATAGTTTACATTATAAAGCTGTAGGTCATTTTAGTTACAGAGAACAAAAATTAATGTGTACCAAGATCTCTGTTTAGATAGCTCAGCTTTCTTAGAATCCTTTATGTCCTAACATACTTTATTTTTCCAACATAGTGTTTCATTGTTATTTTGGATTATTACCGTACCACAGTTATCTTGGGAGGCTGGAGACAAAGATAAATCTTCAAAGATCAGCTGGCTCATTACTAAAGGGAAAAGGAAAACTGAAATAGCATTCAATCATCTCAGCTGAACTACAAAGTATTTTTTATAATTTCAGAAATGGGAAGAGGCAAGGGAGGGGAGTGGACTAATGCTGAATTCTTCCAAGCTGCTTGACCTTCCTCCCAGTTATGGCTAGTCTCTTCTTTCTCTCTTAAAGCAAAGAATCTCCATACTGCCTTTATATAATGCTGTGGTTTTATACTGCAACACAGCCTATATGGAATTCTGGAACAGCCCATCATTGCATTATAGTTCTATTCATTCACATCTATTCTATTAGAGTAGGAGGGTGAGTAACTGTCTTAAGCAATAATTAAAAGCAGAAATAAGATAAAAAAAGCAGGATAGTGTCCTCATACCATTGAGACATGAAACTGGAACACTAGCAACAGAGAAAGGCCCAGATTCAAACAAGTTTAAAAAATCCAGCAGTTACATATGCAAAGACCTTGGCCCCAAGGGGCTCTAGCATACAAAAATATTAAGTGTTGTGACTATAATAAGCAAATCTCCTCACAACTAATGAGCATGGAAGCAATAGCATCTCTCTCATCTTTGCACTGGGTGCTTTCATAGAGTACATAGAAGGCACACATGGATCCAAATTCACTCATCTCACAGTAAGTTTGGAAGCATGAATCCCGAAATCTTTGCATGCAATGCAGCAGACCTCAGATACGTTGCTGGATAACATAGTCTGACTGATAAACATGCTGTGTTTTGGACTCAGTGCAGACCCTGCCTGCCAGTTCTACCAGGTTAGGCATTTGTGATCCATGCCTCATTTTACAGTACAAGCACAAGCTTAAAGTGCTATTGTTTACAAGGGAGTGGTGCATTATTTTTTAATATTTTTACAGAAACAGTTAAAAAAAATCCTTCATTTTTTTTTCTAGGGAGAGGAAGGAAACAGGCTTCTTTTTTGGTCTTTTCTGGGTCTGTAACTAGACTCCATTGTTTCCAGTCTTGTAAAGTCAATGCAAATGGACTACATCAAGCTGCAAGGTCAGATACTCAGTACCAACACGTGCTGCTTCACTAAGAGGCTGACTTAAACCAAGAACCACTGTGACATCAGTGGTGGCAACATGTTTACCAAAATTAATGAAACAGAAAAAACATGTTTCATTACTTTTGTATAATGCAAAATTGGCAGAATAACATTCTCTGTGATGTACATTTTGAGTGAAAAGCATACTCAGAGGTGATTTATACAAGACAAAGCTGAAAGTAGTTGAACTTACAATAGGAGAGACAAGTAAAATGCAG
This sequence comes from Aquila chrysaetos chrysaetos, assembly GCF_900496995.4. Lineage (NCBI taxonomy): Eukaryota > Metazoa > Chordata > Aves > Accipitriformes > Accipitridae > Aquila > Aquila chrysaetos. The sequence goes on along the minus strand of NC_044016.1, from coordinate 22,404,762 downwards.
AAGTCCCAGAAAGCTAGGTACTTTGTGTAAAAGAGAAATTGATGCATCATAAAACATACATTCACTGACTTGAAAACTTTTTGTGCAACTATCACTCCACTTCATGTCTGAGAGACAATGTAATGAAGAGCTCTGAAAAAAGTGCTGATGTCATACTCTTGTTCGCTTGTACTCATTTGCCTCAATTGTGGAAAAAAAACATACTTGTTGAAGATTTTCAAATGGTAAAGGAACTGATGATTAGCTCAAACTTACCAGATGCAGAAAACACAATAAAAACTGAGAGCCTCTGTACATTCAACATTGCAGCAATGCCCCCTCCTTGTTCAGCACGTCATTCTCAACGAAGATGGCTGGACAAACCAAGAAAACAAATCTCTTCTAAATGCTTGAGTCTGTTTAGAAATCTTCAACTTCAGAACTATCAAGGTAGTATTGGAAAAAACACTCTTTATGACAGATTTGGTTTTGTGCTTAGTGGTGCTACTACATCTAGGTCTAGAATTATAGGAACACACTCTTCAAGCTCTGTTTCTGAAATAAGCATATCCACCTTGTGGAATATAACTATTCAAATTAGTTGGTAATAGACAGTGAAGAGCTTTTGTTGCTTTGTTTTGTTGGGTTTTTTTAAACAATCATGAATATATTGTTATTGCTACAGAAGAGGTCCTTATCACCTGCTTTGATTGCATGGTGCAGTTTCACCCTATCCCTTAGCAAAGGCAATGCCACTACCATTTAGCATTCACAGTGTAGACCAACTTACATTTGTCAGTCCATCTCTGTACTTCAAGGATTACAATAGAAAATTTCTCATTTGTTTCTAGAAGAAACAAATTCTTTCTAAAAATTCTTTCTAAAAGAAACAAATTCCATTTCAATAACTGACAATGTGAGAAATACATACACATTCATCTATCATTTGCTTTGGATCAGCTATTTCATGAACACCTGATGCTTTTGTAAAAATGGAAGTCACAATACTGAATGAGAAGCATCATGGATAAACTCACAAGCAGCACGCAATCTTGTCATCAAACAACTGAGAATCTATTAAACAAGAAAAAGTTGCTGAAAGCACTGAGAAACTTGAAACTGAAATGCCTCATGTGGCATATTTGGTGCCTTTCAAGACATAAGAAATTCCTCATCCTGGTCTACCCAAGCACCTTGACTGAACATCAAGAGATGTTTTTGATGCAATTCCATGTTTGAAGACAATACAGTGGATAAAAGCCAAATGTATTGGCTCACCCACACATCACCTATAATAATTAAATAATAGTGAGGATCTTAATATGATGAGGGTCTTAATATTACTTTTAAAAAACCTCCCTTTCCACCACAGCCTCTTCACAGTAACATCCAGTTAGTGCTCAATTTATGCTGCAGGCTTTTGACAAGGTGTTTCCACTTACAAACATGTCCTGCAACAAGGCAAATACAAAAACAAGAATTATGACTTCTCTCTGTGAAATAGAATGAAGTAAAATGAACTGGAAATAAAAAACATTGTGGTCTTACAATAATAGTAATGATTTTAATAATTAAAATTTCTTACATATGTTGCTATAAGGAAGGAACTTTAAATTGCCCACTTCTCTGTGAATACTGTGGGCTTTGGAAGGGAGGAGGAGAGTTGGTTTTGTGGATTTGTTTTCTGTTTGAGTAGGTTTGAGGTTTTCATTCACCCCATTAGTCATTGTCATCCCCTTTCTAAATCTGAGGACCAAAGGTACAGAAAAATTAAGACTATCCCCTATTTTTCATGCCAGATTTGTAATCCCTAAAATCTAGTAACTCCCTATGCTTCTTCAGACAAAATATTACATGAGTTGAGGCACAATTACCATTAACTTAGAGCTGTGAGTGCACAGCATTTCCACAAAGTAGAGCACAGATTCTAAGCTGGACATCAAGAGGAAAGAAGGAAAAGGAGAGGGGAGCCACTAGTAATGTACATGAGTGAAAAGGGTGCCTTGAGTGATTTGGTCATGCTATTCCCACCAGTCTTATACAATCCACCCTCATCATCAAACTTCATCCTTCTACCTCACATCTCTACCTCCTGGATCCTCTCTCCTTTACTCTTATACATCTGCGCTTCACAGTTAGACTGGATGATCGTTGTAGGTCCCTTCCAACTGAACTAATATTGTATTCTATTCTATTCTAATTTTATTTCTCTCCTATCCACCTCTTCTGCACCTTAGCACCTTTACTGCATTCCCTCCTAACTCCACTAACCCCTTCTTCATATTCCCCTCCATTCCAGGCATACTGCTTCTGAGTTTTTCACTATGCAGACAAAGTGCTTAGGAGAAAACTAAGAGCCATCCAAAAGTGGTGGGAAGGTGGCTGGGATGACAGTTAGGAGCCCCTCTGGAGCATGGAATGAGAAGCACTGAGGGCATGGACCACTGGCAGAGCGGCTTAATCCCCAGAGAATTCAACAGCCACAGTAACAAACACCCAAATCTCTACTGAGCAAGTGAAAACATTATTCAGAAGCTTACAACCGGGCTGAATGTTTACTAGGTCAACAAAAAAATCCCCCACTGCCTGCCATGATGCAACTGATCTGTCAAAAGGCAGGTCTGTGCTTCAGAGCCTAGAAATGTTATTGTTTTTCAATGCCACACTTGGAAGAAATGTTTAACAAAGCACAACAATTTTTTCCCTCCATTATTTCTGAGAATGGAATTATCAGGTATTTTAGCTTAATTCACGAACTCCAAATTTCAGGCAGGTACACAGAATATCAAATCTCAGTTTAAATTACTATATTCTCATATACTTAAAATTCATTTTTTTCCAATGGAAAGCAACTAGCAACCTTAACTCTAGGCATTGCCATAGGCTCCACCTATGACATATAATCGCTGATATAAAGAAAGGACTGATTTCAAGGGTCACACCTAAAGATGACCTAATTTGATGATACCCTATCTTCTCAGCTCTTGCTTTCTTAGCCATAACATGACTGTTGGGTATATACCCTTGGGTATGAAAGGGGAGGTACACTGTATTTGCAGTACTCCTGTGCCCCCTAGAGCATTGTATTGAAGAACCTAGAATTGACTTAGATTGCTGGGGATATAACATAGCCTATAGATGTTTAAAGCTGATTTAATGTAATGTAAGGTTGAGAGGCTTATATACAGTATTTTCAGCAAAATTTCCTTTCCATTATGTCCTTCAGATGCCCTTTAGCTGGCAGCTTAGTATAAGAGCTGTTGGACTATTTATAGCAGACTTTTGAATCACACTTAGGTATTTATAAAACATCCTGTCTAGTGAAGGCTTCCATGGTCTGCTTTCCTTCACTTCTGCTGATAGTGAAGGCTATATAATATCTGAGGCAGTGAGGTAGACCAGAAAACTAGGCATTGTTCATTAGTTATGGATTCCACATATTCTAAAAGGCTGCAGTCAAATCATGGTGCAACCATTTAGGAAACAAATGAAGTAACACAGACTTGCAGGTAGTATAACCTGACATTTTTGTCCACTGAGAGTCTTAACCTCCTGTTACATAAACTCCAGAAGAACAGGTTAACAGAAAAAGACATTTTCAGGCAACCCACAAAACAGCTGTCCATAATTGCCACATTCAGAAAATAACTGTATATTCCAAAATTTTGCACAGTATCAAAGCACTGATGCTGAGATAAGCTGTTTATCAATGATCAGTTTATAAATGAATGCACCTACAGTTAATTAAATGACACATAAGCAAGACATAGCCAAGTATGTCTAAAAAGATAAGAGAAACAATAGTTAAAAACAAGCCATGAAATAAAGCCTCTCCTACAGTAAGGAGAGGCTTTGGATCCATTTATGCAGCATCAATGAAAGCAAACAACTTCCTGATCTCAAGCTGAACCAAAATGGGCAACTCTTCCATTCTTTACTTCCTTGTGACTTTTCTAAAAGCTATCCATACTATTTGACACTAAAATTTTACATGCACCCATCCCTATCACAATTCAGTGCTAACTGTACTCATTTTTGTTGTTCCTGTTCAGTATTTCTCATAGCATGTCTGAGACATCTATGTTCATTTCTTAGTTTTTATTTGAGGCATTAATGTCCACAGAGAAAAGTGTGCCCTTTTCAATCCAGTCTTGAGTTGTTTTCTCAACAGAAAGAGAAGCTAATATTGTGTTGTGTAACAAACAGCAAAGTTTTGTCATACAGAAGATGCCATGTGATAGATATAAGAACACAACATTACATTCACTGTGTCTGCATTAGCTACTTCATATTTCTTAAAAAAAGGTAAGAACAGGAAAAAAAGAAAGTGCCCACAAAACTTTTTGAGACTTATTTTCAGGTATTATACACAAATTATGTCTCTGTTCTGTTTCATGGTGACTTAAATCTGTCCATCTAGCATGAGGAACTGATAAACTTTTTCCCGCATAAACCGCAATCAGAGTTTATGGCATTTTTTACTGAACCATAAAATAATCATTTGTCTACTCATTTCAGAAAGTACAAAGGCTCCTTTTCTTTTTAGGGATTGTATCCCAAGCTGTTTGTGGAATATTGCCATTTAGTCATTATCATCAAGTTATGTTCCTATGTGGAGCATGACTACCAAATAAAAATAGGCAGCTATTCAGTGCAATGTGATGACTCTGTTCTGTGTGCTACTTCAAATGGCCCAGGTACTACCAGTATTTAATCAATGATATCAAAGGGTCTTGATATATGTAAAAGAGTGCGATTGATATTGCGTAACCAGAGGAACGGACAAAGTAGTATTAATGTCATTTGTGGACTGTAGACCATTGTGGAACACATTTCAATCATGTTTTCTTCAGTATCAGCTGGGAGTAATTTTGTAACAAATTTTGTAAAAAAATTTAGGATTCATTTTAAAGCTGCATATAAAGTTCTGTTACCCTTGATATCAAATGAAAATGCCTTTTAGGGGAAATGAAATGGCATTTATCAAAGATAACTCATTTGGTCAATGGGCCACGCCCTAAAGCACAGTGAATGCTTTCTCCTCTCTCTGAGTGACACCTGGTATTTTACACCCAGCTCTGTGGCCAGCCAGCCATGGCCAGGGTCTGCAGGAGCTTCCAACTCAGTTCTTCAGGGGCAGTTCTCAGTCCCTCTTTGAAATCATCATCCCGCCAGTGTCCTAAACTTACATGAACTCATTCCTCATAGGCTGATTTCTCATTCTTAAATTCATGGTTTTTACAGTCTCCTCTACCCCTCTTTCAAAGCCTCCTCAGCACCTCGGAAGGCCCCAGGGTCACAGAGCCCCATGCACCGGGACACTCTCTTTAGAGGCCGGATGAAAGTTCCCAGGGAAGCTTGGGGAGGCCTCCTCCATGCAGTCTCCCAGGACAGCCAAGAGGAGCAACCTGTGGACACGTTGCCAAGCCTGATTGCGCGCTGGGACAAAATGGTGCTGCACATCTGCAGCAATCATTTACAGTTTGCCTAGCCACTAACCTACTATTCCAGAAGCATTTCTCCTTGTGCTGCACTTACTGATTTACCAATGCAGAACAGAGGCCTGGCATCATGCTACCTCCAAGCGTTTCATGCACGAACCCACATCTCAGGCCTTCGAGGTGAGGGGTCTGAGGCGGCTGCACCGAGCACCTCAGGCCGCTGGGGGCTGCTGTGGGGCCTCCCCGCAGCGCCTCTCGGGCTCATCGCCGGCGGCGAGCACCGTTGGCCCAGCCGGCGCCGGGTGACCTCAAGTCAGGTCCTCGACCGGGAACTCGGGCCCTGGGTGACATCCAGGGGCTCCCGTCCGTCGCCCTTCGCGCCTGGTGCGTTTCTGCCCTTTGAAATGTCTGGCCGAAAGGGCGAATTCCCTCAGAAGTGCCGCCGCTGAGGGCGTGGCGGTGCTCTCTTGTGAGGGTCCTAAGAGTCCTAACGGCTGGCGGGGCTCGCGCCAGCGGCTGCCCCGGCGCCGGCAAGGGGTGGGAGGCTGCCGGGCCGGGCTCGTCCTCCCGGGGAGAAGCAGGAGCGAGGCTCCACGACCATAAACTGAAGAGACTTTCAACCGATACTTCCTTATTTGTTGTTTAGATACGTTACCGGGGTGTGGACGCAGAGGCAGACGAGGACAAACAAGGCACCAAACGCTGCCGTGTCACCAGGGAAAGGCCGTGGGTTCGGGGTGCTGGCGGAAGGCCCCTCACCGGGGCTCCGGCCGCGGGTGCTGGGGGCGTCTTCACCTCCCTGACTGCCGACGAGGTCCTCTAACGGGCTGGGTTACGAGAATCCATGTAACGCGGCGAGGGAGGTTCTATGAAAACTTGTCAAGGAAAGCCAGCGGTTTCCCTGCGATACCGAGACCGAGAAAACGGGAGACCCACAAAGGCATGGGTAATTAGCACGAGTGCTTCTTCCCTGCTTCAGACTGTGCTGGCAGCGCTGATGGCTGCACGGTTTCATAACCACGTGCAAGTTTATGTAATATGAAGAGCTGGGTAAGGTCAAAGGAAGCAACCTGAGTTACCCTTCTTTGCTGCAGCCCTCACCTTCAGTGATTTGCAGGCTTTCATCAGTTTCTGACAAATGTGCCAGCTAAATACACTATTATAATTTAATAATTTTAACAACAGGCACCTATCTGGCTCTGAGCAATTCCTTGAATTTGTTCAAATCTCAGTTGCAGTCCTAACTATTGGTGCAGGTTGTATTTCAGAAAAATGCCCTATAATGCCCTTTATAATCCAATAAGACCATGCAATCTTGCAAGATCTGGCTTGCTTACCAAACAATAAAATACCATTACCACATCCTATACTGAGGTATGGCAATTGCCTGTGTCCTGTCAGTCTTTTCAATTTAAAGTACTGCTGGAGTTTCAGCACAGTATATCCTGTAAGTAGGATGAGAATTAAGCATTTCAGAAAATGATGTTTTGCATCTCACCCTCAAAATTCCATTGACAGTATGCCTTTGTCCTTAAATACCTAAATATCTTTAAATATGTGACCAAGCTAAAGGGAATTAGGCGCAGAGTCTCAGTTGAATTTCAGTAGTGTATGGCTACATATTGCCCTGGAAAATTCCATCAGAACCTGTTCATTTCTTGACTTCAGTGTTTCTCCTTCATTTGTCCTACATCTGGGGACACAGGGATAAGGATGCTTTTGTTTCTCATTTTGCTCTCTCTGTTTAGATTGATAGGCCCCATCTCAAAAGGGCTATCACAGTCTGACTAGACAATGTCTGGCACAATGCAGCCCCATAATCTGTGCTGTAAAAATGCTAGATACCAAAATTAAAATGATCTCCAGTATTAATAACGCACTCATCACTCTACTATCCAAACACAAAAGGTAGTGATGTTGCCCCTTAAGTACAACTAATCCCCATAAGTGGGATTGTTCACATATTTTGTATCATCTATGGAGTCACCTGGTCTTAAAGATGCTATGAATGCCACAGCGTTTTAAATTGTTATGTTCCTGATGGTTTAAGTTCCTAAATTTAAACACAGCAAATTGTGAAGTCAGAAACAAACCTGAAGTGATCAACAGGGATGTGTTTAACTTTCCATTGTGCTGCCCCTACTGTCGATTAAGGCTTATCTACTGCTTGGTGTTAGTCATTAAAAAAAAAAAAAAAAAAAAAAAAAAAAAGTAGTAGTTATGGAGCACATAGTGCCATGTTCCAGTCAAATGCTTTAGCAAAGGCTGCTGTTATGAAAAGGATTTTCTAATAAGGCGAATAATGCTCTTCAGATTCTGACCTCCTGGCACGGCAGTGAGATTTATCAGGAGGGGCATGTGACTAGTTAAGACACACAGCCCCAGCTTGAAGGAAACAGCTGCTCATTTCATGCTTTAGCACTTGGCAGCTGGACAAGGAAGGGTGATGTTTGTGTTGAATACCTCTGCAGAACCAAGTACAGTAAGTGATTTTCCCTGGTTTTGTTTTTTTTTTTTTTCCTAAACTGCCACTGCTTTCCTATTTTCACCCTAGACCTTTTGTAAAAACACTTAAGGGTGAAGGTGTCACTTCATTGATAAGCAGTCATTCATGCTCAGAATGCCTATATTTTTCTGACCTGTGATTAACAATAGCATTGGTTTTGCTTTTGCAGGAACAAAGTGGGTAGGGTGTTTTGTCCTCATGCTAGCCAGGGAGGGAAAATGGTGTTTATTTACTCAGATGATGGAGTGAAGAGGTTGTTTATGATGAACGTATTTTCCTTTCTCTGTAAAGCTAGTCAATAGGTAATGATGCAACTTGAGTATAGAGCAATTTCAGTATTTGGCTTAAAAGTACTCATGTTAGGAATTGACAGAAGTACCCCCTCAAAATAGTGTGATTGATCTGTGCTTGTAACTGGTTACTTTTTGGGGGTGAATGCAGAGATTTTGGGGGAAGAAAAAGGTAGAAGCAGAGAAATACAGGAAGACAGTGAAGATGCACTGATTAAGATATAATTGAGTCATTCTGGATAATAATGCATAATTACATTGTGAAGATTGAAAAAATCCACACTAAAAACAGGGAGCGAGTCTCCTAAATATCACCAAGTTTTTAATTCAATTTATTTTTGGATACCTTCATTTTTTATGTTTTTGCTTCACGAATGATTGATTTCCCCATCCAATAATTTTTGACTGTTACAGTCTGAAGTTTTGCTTTAAAACACAAGAATTGGACTATTGGATATATATAAAGGAGCTTTTGATCAATTATTCACGTAGAGATGAATTAGGGTTTTTTGAGGAAGACTTTGGAGGAATGGGAACAAATGAACGGGTGATGGACCTTGATATGTGATGAGACTGAGGGATGCCAGGTGCTTTGGGGAAAGTTAAAGACGGGCAGAGGTAGAGAGCAGTGGGGTCCTGTTGAGGAAGGTGTATATCAAGTAAAAAAGCCTGAATTTCAGAACAGGACCAAGGGTAAACCCTGGCAGGTTTAGTGAATCATGTGGTCCCTCCTTTAAAGATGGGGACAATAATCCTTATTCAAAGACTTCTCACATAAGAAAGAGAAACTTCATTTATTTCTCCCTGAAGACTTTTATTTTTTTTTTAAACTATAGTTTATGGCTTTTCTGGCTAACTGGAAATTTTATAGGAAAGTGTCAATCAGTTTCAATTGTTCATAAAACCAGAAGTCTGCCTGGCTTCCTGCCTGTTCACGTCTCTGAGGGTAGACTACCTTTGAACCAAGAGCTCAAGTACTATCAGGTTGCAGTTACACTGCAGCCCTCCCATGCAGATGGCACGCGACACTATAAATGCAGCAGGCCTACGGGCCCCTGAGGTGCCTGGCTTTGAGCTCAGGAGCCCCTAGTCCTCCAGGAACCTTGGCTGGAGCGGGGCCCTTCAGGCCTGTCTGGGTCTCCATCCCATGTGGTGCAGGGAGAATAACTGGTCTGCTCTCGCTTTTTTATTCTGATCCCAGAATAACTTCCTTTTTCTTCAGAGTTGTAGGAATTCTTCATTTGGGGTAAGACTATGCCACGGTGTGCTTGTTCCTACATATTGTATTTTACATTTGTGATCAATATTCTCTGTTAAGCAAACTGCCCAGTCAGATGAAAAGGACTGTTGAAGGGCCATGCTTTGAACCCAAGTTAAACCCCAAATCCACCAGAAAAGAGATAGAAGCTCAGACCCTTCCTGCTGTACCTTCTCCCCTATCTCTGGCACAACCACTGTGCCAGGGTTGGTGCAGAAGGCTGATGTAAAGCCATATAGTTCTGCATCAGCTGGATTACAAGCCAGCTATACGTGCCTCTTGTGCAACTGATTTTATTCTCAGGCATCCCTGGGAATTAAGCGTAGTGTAAAAGGGAACTCATGATGATTGCATAGTAAACATTAGATAACTGCACTGCTGAGCTTGCCTTCAGGTAATAATGTCTGAAAACACGTTGTCACAGCGGTCACTGAATTGTCTCAAAGAAATGTGGTGGGAGAGGTCAGTTTTGTGCCTCCATACTACTGATTATTAAGGTCATTGACAATAAGGGAGAATAACTCATCACTTGGATCTGCAAAATTTAAGGTAAACAACCCAGCTTTATTTACAGCTGCCAGCTGTCATTGCTGTATCTCATTTTGAATGAAATTCGAGACTCATGACTAGACTTTTAAATCCTCTGTCCACAAAATAAAGAAAATGTGATCAACATTACAAGATTCTCAAGGGTAGAGTTGTTTCAGTCCTTATCACCAACCCATTTTGGAGGGATGGATACTTGCTGTTAAACACAGACAGTGTACTTCAAGAAACTAGAGTATTGCAGTCTTCAGGGTCTCCTCTCTTTATGGCTTTTCTGATGAATTCCAACTGCAACATCTGTTACTGCAGCACCAGTCATGGAACATCACTGGGGCACACAGTGATTTTGCGCTTGAGCAGAAGACACAACATCTGTACCACCACTCTTTTATATTATTTTATAATATCCTGATCTCACAAAAACATGTGCTCAGTTTTTTGAGTATACCCCCCCATTACGTTCATGTAGGTCAAGGCAGGTCTGCATAGGCATGAAGTACCTGAATTAAATTTCAGCGTGCTTTGTTTGGGGAAGTGCTCAGCCCTTGCATTTCCCATTGATGCATCTCCAGAAAGTCCAATACCTACAAGAAGTTGTTCATCCTGGAATTTTTTTTATTGCATAGTAGAGGAGATTCAGTAACAGTGTGAGCATTGCTGTGCCTCTGCAGAAGCTCAGTGTACACTCATATCACTGAGAGCCTTGTAAGGTTCCTGTTAAATCCTTTTCCTTTACTCTGAGGAAATGATCAGGGCAGCCTTACAGCTCTCTGAATGGACATATTTCTGCTCTGTAGCAAAACATCTCACTGAATAGTAACCACAGTTTTGCCAGCACCTCTCTAGTCGAAAATGCCATTATACAGAGAAGCCACTCCCAGGATGTTCCTGAATAGAGGAAACTACTTTTAAAAATACTGAAGGGGTACTTGTGTGCTTTTCTTTTTTTCCTAAGCTGCTGGGCCTGGCTACAGAACACTTGTACAGGTACTCTAAACATCTTGCACAGAATGTTTTCCATTAACGTGTTTGTGGCATAATCACTTTTCACTGCTAAATTTGATAGACATGTTGTCATGTTGGCCCTTTCTTTTGAGTCAGGAATGGCAATGTCTTATACCCGAGTGTTTGAATAAAAAAGCTGAAACAAATTCTCAGGTCTTCTGGTTTTTTTTCTGTTCATTGCTTTTCTCTGCGTTTTTTCTATTCAATGTGAATAGCCAGTGCAGTAGTACTTTTCATTAATAGATTTGCTTATTGGCATAACATATCTAAAAAACACATGACCACCAGATTAGAGGTGTTGGGACAGGGGAGAACTTTTCTTTTGGTATGAAGGTAAAAGAACATCAGCTGCAAGCACTGGCAATATCAACAAAACAGACTTGGTGAGTCCAGTTCAGATACAAAGACTAATCCTAAAAATGCATAGGTATTTGCTGAGCTGAACTCATGAGTGGTCCCATCAGAAAGTTCATATTACCTCTGAGTGTGTATAGGGTCAGGGTCAAAGTGTGGGCGTGTGGAAATACCCACATGACTGATGTTTACAACTCAGCAGAAAATACAATTACCCCTGAGATTTACTCTGGTTGTTTTGGTGGCCATCTGCTGTCTCACTTCTCTGAATAACTGCTCCCCTTGCTGCAGTATCCTCTGACCACATTCAAATAGGTGAACTGGTTTGACTCTCTCTACACTGTACTCTCCCACCTGTGATTTATGCATATTCTCTTTACTAATGACCTGGAGTTTCTCAGGCAAGGGGAGAAGGCTTCAACATCTCAAGAACCTGCCAGACATAATTGTGCAAAATTAGTGAAACCTGAGCTATTCTTGTTCAGATACTTTATATATTTAGTTCCTGCAAACAGAAAATAACCGTATCATCTTAAATTAACACAAATTTAACATTAGTGATTCAGCATAATGTCTGCTTTGGACTACCACAAAAGTCATACCAAGCTTAATATACCAGTAGCTAATATATATTGATATTACGTGTTATGCATAACAATACATTTCCATATACAACTCCTTCTGCTACTGTTAAAACTACCTCTATTTTCAGCCCCTACTATGGAAACAGATGTTCCACTCAGAGTAGTGGTGGGCTTGTGCAAGAGAGTCTGGAGTGTGGGAAGTGTGTGCAGGAACAGGATCTCCAAGATGAACAAGGATTTTCCATTCATTTTGAAGTATATTTTGCTCCCTATGCCTGAAACAGGTTGATAATTTTCAATGTAGAAATCAGTCTTAGAGGCTAGTATTTAAGTAAGTCATACATGATATGGTCAAATAGATTGAATGTGACTTATATTGGGTATATTTGCATGCTTGCTAAACATATTGATGAGGGTGCCTTTGACACATGACCCAAGGTTGCATATATTCTTTGTCATGATGCTATATTCTTTTTCACGTTCTTTAAAAAGACATAACATTTCTCCAGCTTAAACTCTGGTTTCACCAAATTGGATTTCCTTAATCTGAATTAGCATTATTACTGACAAGATTCCATTCATAACCCATAATTTACTTAGGTCCATCCAATCCATAATCTTAGTGCTGGTTCATATAGCATGCATTGATAAGTTCTGTTTGTTTTGCAGTGACCCAGTGTTTGAACCCAGAGCTTGTTTGGAAATTTCTGGTGTCGCTAATGGGAAGTAAAAAAACAGTTTATGCAAATATGTAATTGATTACCAGTGGGGCAAATTACATCAGAAAACCTTTGCTGAACTAGGGCTTGAGTCAACTTACTGTCTAGATATATAGTAATTTTTGTCATCCGAATCAGAATAGCCATGACATTCCAGCCTTATTACACTGTTCATGAAATAGCTTCCTTAAAAGACTAATAATAATCTCCTCTGCTAAAGATGTCTTGCCTACTTCAGCTTGCTTACTCACGCTCTGCTTTACCAAATTCATGAACACATACTTCCTGGAACAGCTGCCACCCTTCCTAAAACTTTTGGTTTCCAGGCCCTGCCCTAATGACTGTCTGTATATTTTTATCTTAAGTAGGCATTGGGGCAGGAACTAGAATACACTTTTTCTTCCCTCTTCTTGAGTGAATGCTCTTCCCCTTAAATTATACAGTCATGTTCTTGCTTGCTTTCTCCCTGTGGCCCAAAGAAACTTCATTATTTCATTTAATATGGAATTTCATTGATGTTCTGGGGCAGGTAAATCTACTCTGTTGTCTCAGCCAAGACAGTGGGAGATTTACAATCCTTCCACTAATGGGAAGAATTGATCCTGTATCTCTCTCAGCTTTAAGGAATGTTCAGAGGTCTGGGATAAAGAGCTTGGGCACCACAGCTGCACCTATCCAGTATGGGAGTGACGTGCTAGGTGTGACCAGAGGATGCTTAACACAGGCAAAGCAGAGGAGTTTCTGGTGTACAGATCCCACCATTAGGACTGACCTAAGCAGGGAGCTTCTTGGTGTTGCTGACTCTGATAGGCTTCTCGAAGCCCACCGTTGGGCACTTGGGGACTTCAATACTGAAAATGCAGAAAGAGGTTAAAAGCTCTAGGCAGTCACCTTCTGGGGGTGAGGAAGTGAGAAGTGAGAGACCAGGCTGAGAATCACACCCCTGGAGTCAGGCTCTGGAATTGAAAGGGAGCCAGGATTTGGGCACTTAATCCTTCTTTTGGACCTAGTTCTCAGCTAACATTGTGGAACCAAAATAAAAGAGGTGAGTTTTAGATTAATATATCTTAAGTAAAGGCTCTTTTGCAATTTGCTTCATGTCTGTGTTTCAAAATCTGCTCCTTTTGGAATTCTTGCACTGATTTAACTATATTGATTCAGAAATCGGTGTAAACTCTGACTCGGGTATGGTTATCTGGTATACTAGTGCTTATAGAAATATAATTTATTCCTGTAAGTAAGCCTGAAAAGGAGTGAGCTATTTTGAAAACCTGACTGCAATAGCAGTCAGTCTTTCAATGCTGAATACTGGGGGAGAAAGAAGTCCCTAAGCCTCTATCTCAGCTTCTAAATCAAGATCTTCCCAACATCTTCCACCCTTTAATTTCCTCCCCTTCATTGACCACTTTTTTCACTTCATATTAGCTTTACCACGTAGCCACAGGATTTTTTTTTTTTAATCATTATTGGAGTTAAGCAGACCCTTCAAGAAATTCTGATAAGCTCCTTAAATTTGATAAATAAATGCTAAGGAGTAAATAGTTATGAGTTTCCTCTATAAATACAAAGCAAACAGGCTTGGATGAATTTAATAAGTGTCTTCCAAGTTACTCATGAGGGCAACAAGTATTTGGGGTGGCCTGAACCAGCCACTGCAAAGGCATTATACTACCAATTAACTGAAGGGGTTTTATCCACACAGCCAAAAAGATACTTGGTGGAGTATGTGATTCTCAGCTGTTACAGCTACAGCAGCTGCTCTTGTTGCTTTTCAAATAATGGTGAATCTTTGGCATAGCATCTCTGCAAAGGATGCATTTTGGGATTTTCTACAGATCTTACTCTTTTAGGCAGAAAATACAGGTTGCACTACAAATACATGAGCTTTAGAGAATTACAGTGTTGTATCTTAAGAGATGAGCATTGCAAACTTAACCAATGGGTTTTGGTGAGGTTTGTTTCTCTGAAGTCCTGTTGTAGCAAAGTGTTCTGCGGTTGTGTAAGTGGGATATTTGTGTAGCTGCAATCCTGCATTAAATATTCTTTCATACAATAAATATTTAACTACCCAAAATAGTATTAGCAAACTAAAGATCAAAGTTACTTGTTTAATGTATTACTTATTAAGGCAGGAACCGTAAGAGGCTTTTCCTCTTTTTTTCTTTGAGGGAGATTTTTTTTTTTTACACTGCTCCTTCCCCTTTTTCTAATTGTCTTGCTGTTCCGTATATTTTTATATATAGCCCCTTCTTCAGATGAGCTTGTGTTTGTGTTTCAAGTCTTTTGATGAGAAATTTCTCTGTTGCCATTATTCTCTTTTTAAAGAAGGCATTTAACTTGTTGGCTTCAAACTGTCTAATTGTTAGGAAGGTACGTGGTTATTAATAAAATTCACTCTGTTCCAAAAGCTTGGATATAGGAATCAACTGTGGTGACGCTGTTCTCGTATCCTGTACTCTGTAGACTTCTTGTATCATAAACAGTTTTAGAGGTTTGCTGTGTGTGTTCATACGGTCATACTAACCAGTGTGTGTTTCTTAGTAGACTGCTTAGTAAGGAAACAAAGTTTAGTCAGCTGACTGACAGTTGCTTTGTTACCTCTGGAAAAAAGTACAAAATGTAGTCAGATGTGCTAGAAGGAGCAAATAATCTCTTCCCTGCTCTTCTCTGTTGGAGGGCTACTGTTTTAAAAACCTCTGAACTGGCTTAAGAAACACTGTATGCCTGTGTTTAAAATTCGCTCTTTGCATCATTAAGAAATCTGAAGCTGCCATTGTTTCACCCATCTTCCCAAGGGATACTCATAGAAAATAACTAGATGTAAGGAACTGCTCATGTATTTTGATGTCCAGCATCCGCTGACAGAATTTCACAAAGAAAGATGCTGGATCCCTCCTAACCTCCAGGCTGTGTTTTTACTCTACCAGCTTTTTTGCATGCCTGCTTGCCTGTGAGTTGTGAGTCATCGGTGATTTCTACAGATGCAAAACCATAGCACTGCACAAGGCATGCATCCCTGATTCATGTGAGTGTGCAGTAGAGAGCAATTTGCATGAGTTCCTAGGATCACACAGCAGGTCTGTCTACTGTCATGTGTGTCTGTCAGTGTTTTCTAGCGTACCATTTTAATTTGCATTCTCTCTTTCAAGAGCGACTGCTCTCAAATGAATGGGAAGCTGCCACCGGGGAGCGAGAAGGGTTACTGGCCTTTAGCAACCGGTCCATTCTCTCTCCTTGTCTGGGACCTATTAGCACATCTGTGGGGAAATAGCAGTTACATGTGAACCATTTTCTATATTCATCAAAGGGAAAATGAAGGAAGATTCCATTAGAAATGCACCATAACAGCCAAATGAGCAAAAGGAGACAAAGTTCTGTCCTGCCCCTCTGTCCTTTTAACTCTGTCTTGCTCCATCTCAGGCGTCCAGCTTCCCATTACTTAAGTCTCTGAAAGCCTCTTCCTGCCTTTGTTCTTTTGCCAGTTGCTGCCTTCAATTTACTGCACTGATAAGTGTACTTCCCAGGCTGTAAATGTGCGGTCAAGATATTTCTGAAGCTGACCCATGTTTTGATTGTAGTCACAGGAGGAAAGGTCAGCAGCAAAACTGCTCTCACTACATGGGGAGGCTACTCCTCACACCAGGATAGGTATAGGTTGTGAATTCATGGGGAGAGATATGAGGTAAAGTGTGGGATAACAGGGCTGAAGAAGAAAAAATAAACACGTGCTTAACGTCCCCTCTTCAAAAGGTGATACCTACCCTTACTTTTATTAGATGTAAAGGAACTGCAGTTGTTCTTCAGCTTGGGGAACACTGGAAACCAGAAAGAGTGAGAAAACAGATATGGTTGTCGATGCTAGAAATGATAGCAGGGAAAGTAGGAGGTGTTGAAGTCTCCCTTCACTGGTATCTGTGACAGCAGATAATAATTTTCTCTTCTCTTGATACAAAGTAGCTGCATAGATGGAAAA
The DNA here is from genome assembly GCF_900496995.4 of Aquila chrysaetos chrysaetos. Taxonomy (NCBI): domain Eukaryota; kingdom Metazoa; phylum Chordata; class Aves; order Accipitriformes; family Accipitridae; genus Aquila; species Aquila chrysaetos. Next base: position 22,388,107 of record NC_044016.1, on the reverse strand, counting down.
GGGAAGAGGGGATGTGTTTTAACATCTTGCTTTTTTGGGACACTTACCTATCATCTCTACTGTTTGGGTGACCAGCACAAGCCTGTAGAGCTTGACATGCTTGAGAAGCTCCATACGTGTTTGTAATTCCTGTGGCATCATTATAATATGTGGCACAGATATTTGCAATGTGGCTGTCTTCCAGCATGGGCCTACAAAGTATTGTGCCATGAGCAGTTAGTCTGCAGTGGGAAATAACTGGAAATTACAGAATTATATGGAGTGAAAAAGCTTCTTCCAAGTGAAAATCGATTTGGAAGCCACGGGTTTATCAGGCAAGAACTTTGATACCAAACTTACTGAATTTTAATACAAGTTAGAGGCTCTTATGTTTCCTCTTTGCCTTAAAATTGATTGAAAAGTGGTGTGAAACTGAAAGCTGCGCTGATTCTTAAAACTGCCAGAACTCTTGGAATATTTAACAGCTTCAAAAAAGACACTACCCAGGGACTATGCTACTATCGAAGAATTTTGGCTTAGTTAAAAATAAGACAAAATAAGGTTTGTGAGGGAAAATGTAGATCTCCAAGCTGAACATATCAGAAGGTCTAGGTAAATAGGGCCTAGAATTTCTTAGTAATCTAATTAATAAATAAGTGTGATTTTTCAAGTTTGGCTTTAAGAGAATATAGCTCAGAAAGGTAAATAATAACAAAATATTAAAATATTTTGTAACAGATATATGATAATCAATATACTGAGTCTTTGTCTTTCAGAACTGAAGGGTTGATTATTTCCCCATACGTTTTTTAAAGTAACTAAAAAAATGTTTTTTCTTGGGCTGGTCCAGTCTCATTAAAGGCATGTAACAGTATAACCAGTCAAGAATATATGCTGATAAGGTGTTTTTTTTCCCTGACAACCTATGTGACTAGGTCAACAAAGCAGACTTATTCATGAAAGACTGTAAAGAGCTGTATGCAAGTCTGTGAACAGCAGAGGTAATTGCTAAGAGTTTCTCTGAAGGCTTACAGGCAGTAGTATGACTTGTAAGAGATATTGACAATGTATTGATTTGGTTTCTGAAAAAAGATTGAGTTAGACTATGTGAACTCTTATTGCTGTTAGGTGTCCTCTCCCAGTGGGTTGTATTTTGGCGTTGGACATCTCTAATGTGTGTGAAGGGCAAAGATTCTCAGAAGTGCTGCATCCCCTGGCGTCATACACGTTAATCAAATGTCTGATATTTGTAATTTTATTTTTGCTTTACTGGGAATAGCAAAACAATTTCTGTGACAAATCTCCTGAGAAGTGTGGCTGAAAAGTTTTCCTCTTTTTGAAGACAAACTACAGTCTTCCTTTAGCTCTTCCTTTTAACCTGATGCATTCTGGGCAATTGTTCTACCTTGACCCATGGAAAGTGGAAGTAAGATGTCATCATCATAGTACATGAAATAACTCAAGCATGTATGTTCAGATTTTACTGCCGTTATTAGCTGGAGTTACAGTTACAGAGGCAAATGCCAACACGGTAAATTGAGGAAACAAATATAGAAGTGGATGGGACAAAGCTGAAGTATGGTAGATAACCAGTTCCATAAAATGCTAGAATTGCAACTGAGAGTGAAACCTTTGTTGTTTTTACAAATCCAGTTATCAAGTTATCCATTGTTTTAGGGGGGGTTATAAATGAGGAAACCTGGGGTTTTTTCTGTTGTCTCAGAAATCATCTTGGTTGTATTTCACAGAGATATGAATGCTAAACAAAATGCTGTCTAAGCAGCTCAAGCCTTTATCAAGTGACTTTCTGATTACTGAAAGTATTTGGTCGTGTGACTGTCCATTAGCATTCCTCATGATTTCTGTAAGCTTCTCTTTTATTTTAGGTCAGCATGTATTGTACCCCATGTGCTAATTTATGAACTTCTATGAGGCATTATGTGGCTCTGAGCTAATAGTTTGGTAGTACATATGAGTGGTTCCATATAACCACCTGCTTTCTTACCTATGGTCCCTATTCATTTAACCTCTGTTCCTATAGAAGAGTAGATGTCTAGGCCCTGAAATCATTTGTAATACCCTCCTATGTTTGTTGTGGTTTAACCCCAGCCAGCAACTAAGCACCATGCAGCCACTCGGTCACTTCCCCCCCACCCAGTGGGATGAGGGAGAGAGTTGGGGAAAAAAAAGTAACACTCGTGGGTTGAGATAAGAACAATTTAACAGGACAGAAAGGAAGAAAAGAATCATGGTGATGATGATGATGATGATGATGATGATAATAACATAATAAAATAATAACAATAATAGTAATAATAAAGAATTGGAATATGCAAAACAAGTGATGCACAATGCAGTTGCTCAGCGCTTGCCAACCAATGCCCAGTTAGTTCCCAAGCAGCAATCCGCCCCCCAGGCCAACTCCCTCCAGTTTAGATACTGGGCATGATGTCACATGGTATGGAATATTCCTTTGGCCAGTTTGGGTCAGCTGCCCTGGCTCTGTCCCCTCACAGCTTCTTGTGCCCCTCCAGCCTTCTTGCTGGGTGGGCATGAGAAGCTGAAAAATCCTTGATTTAGTATAAACATTACTTAGCAACAACTGAAAACATCAGTGTGTTATCAACATTCTTCTCACACTAAATCCAAAATGTAACACTATACCAGCTACTAGAAAGAAAATTAACTATCCCAGCCGAAACCACAACAATGTTAATTGGGTGACCTGTGGTGACCTGAAAGTAAATATTTAGCTCAGTGGACTCTTCTCTCAGAATTAAGCATAATGAAATAAATTTTGACAATTTGTAACTTGCATATTTCTGTGCTAAGGTGAAAAATGCTCGCGCCTTAGAGGCTATATTGGATGTAAATGGTAAGGTTTTGGCAGCAGGGGGACTGCGGGCACGGGCTCTGTGGGAGGAGGCCAGGGGCTGCCCTGTGTAAGACACAACTGCTTCCAGCTGTCTTTGCAAGGGACCCATCACAGGTCACAGCTGAGCCCATCAGCCGGGTTGGTGGCACCTCTGTGAAAACATTTAAGAAAAGGCAGAAAATGTCAAGCCAAGGGTGGGGGATGGGACAGGACAGGACAGGACATGGGGAGAACCAGAGAATGGAGAGGAGGAGGGAACAGCAGAGGGAATAACAAGGTCAGAGAACAAGGAGGTGCTCTGTGGCGGAGCAGGTACTTCCCTGAAGGGACTGTAGCCTGTGGATAAGCCCATGCCAGAGCAAGTACACCTCTGAAGGGACTGTGGCCCATAGAAGACCCATGCTAGAGCATTGGACAAGAGTGAGAAGGAAGGAGCAGCAGAGAGAAACTGCTGTGTACTGACCCTGACCTCCTGCACTGCTCGTTGCTTCACCAAAGGGACTGGGTGCAACCTGCAGCAATAACAAGGGGGGAGGAGAGGTGTCTGGAGTGCAGCTGAGCCTGAAAAAGTGGGAGGAAAGGTGTTCTAATGTTTGTCTTCTTTGTTTCCCAATACCCAAATCAGTAATTAAATATTTATGTTAATTGGCAATGAATTAAGTTTTACAGAGATTACACTGGTTTGGGGTAGGTAAATGAAATGGAGTAGGTGAAACTTTATGCTGTGGAGTCCGTAGAGCTGTGGAGCCACTAACATTCCCTATGCAGTGTTTGTTGTTAATATAAGGTTTGGCTTTAGCCATCCAACAGCATTGTACACTTAACCATCCCCCTGTCCTCTCCTCTTTTCAGACACAGATGTCCCACTCTGTTTAGTGTCTTTTCAAGTTCTGCTTTGGTCCAGAAAAAGAGTGAATCAAAGTAACAGGGTGCAGACAGTTACTGTGACTTGTTGTGTAACTGCTCTCTGAAGGTGTGTAGCAAAGGTGAATGAGTACAGTCACATCAGATGAGCCCAAGACTCTTATATTTCATTTTCATTCCTCTCCTGCCCCCAGCAAGGCTTGTATCTTGCATTCATGGAGCAGTGCCACAGTGTCTCCCTTGTTCTGTGTCCTCGCTCCACATGACAAACGTCATCAGTAAGCCACATGTGCCACCCTGCAGGCAGCTGTTTGTGATGGTTGAGGTCATGGACTGGGACAGAAGCAGTGGCATTAGGCTGCCTGGCAGGCTAGCATTACTGCCCTTTCCTGCCTAGCACAGCTTTGGCATGTGTCGGATGCTGGAGAAACCTGGCAATGTATGTCACTTGTTCAGAGTTTTCTAGAAATGGAGTTGTGAGTATTGTAATAAATAAACGGTACTGACCACCGAAAAGAAATATTTAACAGCTTGGAGAGGAAAAACTTCAGGAACCATGCATTAGGCAACCTAAGACCTGTGTTGACTTGAGCCCAAACAGATGTCTCGAATGCACCTGTGTAGGTGGAGGTGCAGCCATTATGTGTCCCAGCTGGGATTCTTATTATGGTAATTACACTTATATGTGTGGAGACTAATCACAAGAAAGGGCCTCATTGCGAAAGCCTCCACTACATCTACAGGGTAGCAGATGAACTCTGTCCTGGAGAGCTTGTCCTAGACACAAGCAAGACAGGATAAAGGAAAAAGGTGTAGCAAGGGAAGTTACCCTTAAACCTTCTCATGAGGCTCTCAATTTCTTCTTGGCTTCTTTTTCTGCATACTGCTACTGATTCTATTTCCCTGTTCAGCTGCTTGCATTTAGCACTCTTTCTCCAGCAGACAGGTGGAAGCTGTTTAATGCAAGCATTAAGTGTTGTGTTGTGGAGGCTTGGAAGAGGGGGAGACGAGGGGAGGTCTGGCTTGCTTAAACTGCCAAGAATGTCCTAATCTTGTAAAGAATATGACTCTCCTGTGTGCAGGCCTCTGGAAAGTTTATGGATAAACTGAGATCCATAGAGGTGCATGTGTGTCAAAGTTGATCTGTTTGCATGTGACTCTGTTTATTGTCCCTAAGTAGAAGGAAAATAGCCCACTTTTAATTAATGGGGAAAATGCTACACATACATTTACTTTGGCTTAGCTAAAAAGCTGTTTAAATTTCATTTAGCTAAATAAATATTACTCTGTATGTCAAATTTAATCCTATTTAAACCCAACTTATTGGTTTAGCTTGCACCTGTAACCAATATAACTTGCTTGAAATCCGTGTGAAAGTGCACACGCAGGGATTTGTGCTGGCTTGACATTTTAATATTAGTTAAACTGCTGTAACTTGTAGGTGTGGACCTCCCCTTAGTAGCCTCCAGCAGTAAAAATGATGTCTTTTGGTTTTACTAACGACGGTAGCCAACACTGAAAACTTGACTCCATGCTGCCTCACTCTGTTCTCACCATTTTATTCTTTTGCATAAGACCACAAGTTTACTGGCAGGGTATCCAGTTTCTTTTAAAATCTAATGTATTACACCTGACCACATCTGTCTCAGGAGCTCACAGCTTACACACTGGTTTTAAATACATCTATCAAGACAGTCCACAACAGTGCCATCTCAAGACTCCCAAAATGTTGAACACAAAATGCAATTACACTGCACTGTGCTAAGGAAAGCCATCTGCTTAAAGTAATTGTATGCATGTGGCGGTCAGAGTGAAAGCAAGACTTGGAAGGGACTCTGTATCCTGTAGTTCAGTCCATCAGGGACTTCTTACCTCTGGGCACATCACTGCAGATGTTTCTGCTTTCCCCCTAAGTAGGAAATGTGCATCCCATAATGGTAAAATGTCATGAAATAAAGCATGACATGCCTGATACCTTGACTTGGTTCATAGGAATATTATGGTTGTATCTATTACCTAAATGAAGGGGGTCCTTTAGACAAAGCTGTAAGCTTTGAGGGAACACTAAGGCTTATATTGATCATTTTCCTACCATCCTTCACCCATTCCTGACTATTGCCCTGAAGTCCCTTCCCGGCATGTGGCAGGTTCCCAGCAACACTCGTAGCGGAGTCTGTCATTTCAAGTGACCTGATTAAGAAATGAGAATGGATAGCTGTGGAGGATTGTGTGCCTCCTTGTGTCCTTAATGACCTCTGTTAACCACAGTAAACCCAATAGGATTTATAATTTCATTATAAGGCAAAAATATATTTTTTTTAGTTTCAGTGTAGTAGGCAGTCATTCACTAACTGTGTCATCTCATTGGGTGAGCTCTGTTTTTCTTATTCAGCTTTCCTGAATCCTGAAACAGCTGGATGACAATGAGATGTCTCAGAGTTACATTAGGAAGTATCTGGGGGCAGAGATTCTCTAGGTTATCTTTATTTGGAAGTCCAACTGCACCTTTGGCAATCAATTTTTTGTAACCACTTCCTTCAAAGTTTTTAACTCTTTACATGTATTATATATGTGTATTATGTACATATATGATACATTTTTATATACACATTATTATACATTTATATATATAATATAAATGTATTATTACATGTATGATTTTTTGTGCTTCTCGTGTTGAGCCATTGACTATCAAAATATAATTTATTTAATTTATGTAGACAAAATTCATAGTTGTATTTTACTCATCCATCTCTAGAGGTGTTGGTGTGGTTGGATACCATTGTGGCATGATATAGACAAGATGTTTATTGTTCTAGTAGAACAGCAGTGCTTAATGATGTAATGGTTGTGGTTGTTGGAGTCTGCAGTCAAGAGATGTGATATCAGGTTTTGGATCAGCTGCGGATATGTGGCTTAGCCCCAGTCAGCCACTTCTTCCTCCAGTGGAAATGTTTTATTCTTCTTTTAGAAGCATTATGAGAATAAAGCCATTTAGTGGTCAGATAGGCTGTTTGGGGGGATGGTAGTCTAACATCAGGATCTAGGTATCTACAGGTTAAGTAGTGTCATGTAATTAAAAAAAATCCTGCAATTTTACATGGAGAATTATTTACTGATTACTATATGGCTGCCTTAATTGTTGCCAACAGAAGATAGGAATTATACTCTCCTGTGCTATATATTATAGAGGATGGTAACACTAACAAAACTGAAAAGGTGGATCAAATCTCTTCCCCTCCTACATTTCATGCTTAGCAGTTTTCAATGGATAGGCAGAAAATGCAATAGCTTTTCTCAATTCTATATTTTAAAGAGCTGACTAAAAAATATTTTGAAATAGCCAGTGTAAAATTTATTTTATTTTTCTTCTCTTGAAAAAAAATACTAAGTCAGATGAAGTTGGAAGAACGAGATAGCTGGCTCTCTAAAAAAAACAAGCCAGTAATTTAAGCACTTAGGGAAGGACTTTGGGGTAGTCAAAAAGGACAAACATGCCCAAAGTGGGATTCTAGCAAAAGTTAGGTGCCAAAGTACAAAGTTATGATCTTGAAAAACACTGCTCAGCTGCTGGCTAATTCTCAAAGCAAGTAAACCAAGCAAATGCTCTACTTTTTGGGTTTTTTCCTTTAAATACATAAACAGTCTTGGAAAGAAAGACTGAACCTAGGGCAACCCTGGCTCAAGTGTGGCCTGACCAGCAGGTCAGAGAGCCACGTTACCTCCCTGTGTTCTCTCTGGTCCACTTTGGACAGCTTCGGTTTTTGTGCAATGACACAGCTATAGCAGGAAGGGTTGAGGCTACCCAGCCTAGACCCAGACCTAACTGTTAGGACGCCTTCTGCTACAATGTCAAGCAAGGCTTCAAAGCCAAGGACCACTGTGTACCCACCTTCCCCTTTTTCTTAGGTGAGTGCTCTGACTACTTACTGTTGTGTGAAAGGACTAGTTTTCCCCCAATTTGTTGCAAATAGCTCTGCTCGACTCCTGGAAAAACAGATCTGTGTGCCTTCAAGAGGGGGTTCTACACTACCAAACTCAGAGGAAAGTGCTTTCTTCCAGCTAGGAGGAAGGCACTGGCAGAGCAGGACTCATGCTTGTATCTCTCTGCTCATGTTTCCTGTTGGCTGACCTGGGCTGCTGCAGCATTGTGTGTGCACTGACATATAGAAACTCAGTGAGCTGTGCTTATTTCCTGCAGGCTTCTTCTCTCAGCTTCAGGGAAAAGTGTGTCATGTCTAAATCCTTTTTTGGCTGGGACTGGAAAGAACCTGGCTGTAGGCACCCATCTAAAGGTAATAGTATCTCTGGCTGAACGGTACATTTTGAAGGTCTTCCAAGCAAAACACTGCTGTATGCTTAAAGCAGCCTGGGGACCACAGGACTCTGAAGCCAGGTCTATAGAGAATTATCCAGTGCGGGACACTTTTCCAGGTGCTGGGATGCAATGTGCCTTGCTGCTAGAAGGTCCCTAACCAGTCAGTGGTCTCCTAAGTGGATCTGAGGTGCAGGTGGGAGTTAGCATAGGCCAGCAATGAGCAGCTTGCACATGCCAACCCTGTTTGGGAGGTTGAGATACTTCACTGATGTAGATTACAGGCCAACCTCTGCTAGCTGGCCTTTGCACCTGGGAGCCGGTCTGGGCATGGTCAGTTCAATAGTGCAGACCTAGCCTGCACGAGCAGCATTTTCTTCTCTTTCTAGGAAGTGGGAGTTGTGTCAGGATACATTGGCCCTGCATTTTGCTGAGAAAGGAGCATACCTGCCTGCGCCATGCATGTGAGCTGGCTGGCTGAGGTAGCACCAGCAGGGCCAGCAAAGCTGCCACTGCCTGGTGTCCCTTGGGTGGCTGGCCCACGGTGATGTCTGAAGGGCTGCAAGCTCACAGGGACCTGGCTCAGAGCACTCTTGTGCTCGTTGTAATAGTGGCATTTGGGAGCCGGGCAGGGTGGGTTACTAAAAAGGGTGAAGGATGCCAGTCCCACCAGGACTGAGTGTGCAGTACAAGGTCTGTGATGTGGTAGGTTTGAAAAACACGGTATTTGTGGGTGAATTAAAGCAGGCATATAGTTCATCAGTGCTTTGCATGACCAACATTAAAAGGTTATGTTACATGCAACAACTTCTGAAAAGAAATTTCCCAAATTCCTGCGTTGTTTTGCTTCAAGGATTGTTGTAGCTCTACTCCTGGCTTTTTTTCTAGAAAAGTTTCTGGATGTACTTTGTTATTGTTTGTCACATTTCAAACACTTGTTACGGTCAGGCAGTAGTGGGGCTTAGTCACAGATAGACAATAAAATACTGATTTCTTCTGTTCTTTAAATATAACCTGTAAAATTATTTCTGAAAGCTTGTAACAGGGTATTTTGTGCATCTTCAGGTAAATGGATGTTTGATAATTGAATGCATAGTAGATGTATGGTACAATTTAGAGGTTTCTGTATGTGTTCAGCTTTCTGTGAGTGTTCAGCTACTGTGAGAAGATTTATTTAACAAAGCTGTAGGGACTGATCTTAAGGTTCTCTGAAAAACTGCCTCCTAGTTTAATGTTTGCTATGAACTTAATTAAACATTTTATGTGGTCTGTGCCAATTAAGACCATTAGCATTACTATGAACTGGTAAGCTTAGGGGAAAAAAATGGTTATGTTTAAAAACATAAAAGCAGGGTTATTAACAAAAAGTGACTTATCAAGTGTAAATAAAATGACCTGAACAAAATGTGCGTCATTGTACATGCATATCCTCATTTACCATCTGGTTTCTGTTTTATGACCCTAGCTGTGGATTTATTTTGTGCTGGTGGACAAACAATTAGACAACACTTAAAGACACAAGCTGGAATGTAGGGAAAGCTTACAGCAGTCTTTCACATTCTCTTTATTGTGTGGTGAAAAAACAGTTTATAGAAAAGATGAGTTGAACTGTAAACATTGCATCCTGGTAAGTCTTCCATATAGTCATATGATTATGATTTCTTTTACTTTCTTCAGATTTTTCCTTGAAGTCCAGCTAAGACTGCAACCAACAATAAAGTGAAAAACTGAGCAACTGAAGAAACATCCTTCTGCATGGTGAAAATGTCTCTTATTTTTTGACAACGCTTAAAGGACAATGGGGTCAAACACACTTGGGAAGGCTGCAACATTAGATGAGCTTTTGAACACTTGTATTGAAATGTTTGGTACGCTTTTTCAATATTTTACTTTACTGTTCTTGAAATTCATCTTATAATATAACCCCTGCTGTTCTCTGATTTAGCCAGTCTTTCCCTTGACAAACAACATTTCTGCTCTGTAAAATTTTCCATGTTTCATTTTGGCCCAGAATCACACAGGCCAGAATTTTAATCACATGCATACTGTATTAAATTTTATTAATACAGATAATGCAAAATGGTGGGTATAGTGGTTTTTAAAATGCTGGCCTTCACCAAGAGAAGTGTTTAGTTGAATTACTCAGGGAGTTATTTCTGGCATTGATCTTTGTCTTGAGTGGTTACACAGCTGCATTTCTGACCAGTCATTTTTTTGAAAGGTTTTCCAAATCATCATGCAATAATTGGCAAGAATATGACTTAAGGCTCATGTAATCTTTTTACTTTTATTAAAATGTGATGTACCAGGTCTGAGGGAAAGAAGTGATGAAATAGACTTTGATCCATAACACCATTAATCATGACGTGTCACATTGCAGTCAGATGAGTTCATGGATAGGCTTAAATGCTTTGAAATGGGGCCTTAATTCACAAAGCTACATTTCGATTCTCTTGAAATGCAGGACAGCTTTTGATTGGAATGAGGTATTAATTTTTTTTCCCATGTGGAGAGAAAAAAGTATCTAAAGGTGAGAGACTATTAAATAATTGAGGGACAGACAGATCTTGCTACTGACTGTAGTGAATTCCCATATATCCATTTCTGTAGACCACCATCAAACCTGTTGTTCTAAAACCTAATGGAAGTATTAGCAGAGCTCATATACTTGTTGTCTGTTGGAAATCATGCCTCTCTTCCTTGTATACACACTCTCTTGACAAGTGTAGTCCATGTGTCATTCCCGTTTCATACATGCATATCGTCTGCTGTCTTTTAAAAGAGTGACAGACAGAGAATAATCTAAGATTGCAGATGTTGAGGAAGACTGATGGGCAGCCAGCCTGCCAGGGAATAACTCTTTCTGCAGTCTCAGCGGCTACATTGCAAATGGGTCTGTAAGGCAGCTGGAGATGGAACCCTGGGCACAGATGTGAGGTGTTGCTTTCACATTGAATTCCTTGAGGCAGATCCCTTTTTTAACAATCCAATTGTTAACATAAAACAATAAAGCTGCAATAAAACAAATATTGGCAGTGGTTGTACATAAATCATCTCCCAATCTTTTGGTGGACTAATTTTGGATTTGTTCTTTGGATGACTGGCAGTCTTTTCGTATAATGTTTAGCATAGTGCTGTCCATGACCCATTTTTTTAGCTATGGCCCGTTATCTACACTGGTTTGGGGTTTTTTGCCTTTAAATACCGAGCACTGCAATCTAGCAATATTGTCGTTAAAGGAGCGGGGTTTTGTGCTTTGGTTTTGTTTCCTACCTATTTGGTAGATAATGAGCCAATATTTCCACTTTTGATCCTTTCTATGTGACTCAGCTTGAAGAATAAAAGCTCCTCTCTGTTCATGAATAGTGTGGTTAACTCATTGTTTCTCTTTTGCAGACGACAAAGGAAATCGGTGCTCCAGCCATTTGCCAAGAACCTTTCTTTTAATGCACCGGTGGTATCTGCCTTCCACAGAGCTGGCTGGCAAGCTTCTGTCCACATATCCTTTCACAATGTCTTGCAAATTGACATTACAATATCAAAAGCAGATTGTTTCTGTAACTGCATGTAAAAATGTGTCAATTAATTAGTGACAAACAAGGTTTAGAGGTGAATTTTTTTCAACCTAAAAGATGGAATTCTGTGAGCTACTTTATGCTACTGCTTGTGGAATTTTTTCCATATGTACAAGCATACTGGGGCATACTTTGCATTAACTTTGAATAAGTGGAAGTATGTGGCCAAGGTAACTTTTCAAATGTATCACGGCAGGCTGGCCTTTGACTACTATGAACTTTCAGTTCCAGCTAAGCACCTACATGTCATTTATACCTCTTAAAGAATTCAGTAATCATAAGTATTATCATATTTGGTTAGCCAAAGCTGGCAAGACACTGTTCAGCAGAATATTCAGAATGGTGTAATAGAGGCATTTTTGCTAGTGCGAAAAACAAATTGGCAGCCAGGAATTGGTCTTTGTCCCCTAAGATGCTGTGAAAGTCAATGAAATATCAGAGCATACTGTGGTTACCTCTAGAAGAAAAGTTTGATACTGCTTTTTATTCAGCTGGTGCAGTGTCAGAGTCTTCTGTAGATTAAAAACAACATTACTGAATCCAGGCACACAAAGCTTTCTTTAACTAGCATACATATAGAGATGCCAATGGGGAGAACTGCAATGAATTCAGATTAAAAATCTGCTATTTCATGAGGTAAGCATGCTTCTGGTCCTCTAGAGTTTTGGTTTTATGCTTCTGGGAATACTATCAATGTAATTTCTTTTTGTAAAGATTAAAACTAAACCATGGAAATATAAGTTTGGGGGTTTGGTTTTTTTTACTTGATCTCCAGTCCGTAGTGGAATTTCTGTGCTTTGAAAACAATCATTTAAGTTGAGCCATCCAGCATTTAAGACATTTAAATGCATTGAGCTAAAATGCTGATTGAAAACTTGCGCTATGATTTACCTGGTATTTGAGTGTGACATCTCTTAGAGGGAGACTAATTCGGTGCCACACAGAGGAGACATATTTTGCTTCAAGATGTAATCTAGTGTGGTAGAGGAAGATTGTCTCTGGGCTGTCAGCTTCAGTTCATACAATCCCTACATAATTTATGATGACAGCAATGTGTTAGTGATGCCAAAGCTATTACCAGTCGAGTATGTCTGATCCTTGCAACAACTGTCTCTTACCTTGTTTCTTGGGAAAGCTTTCATGTATTGGGCTGTGCTTGTGTAGGAACATCTCTCTGTAAAAGAGAAAGCATCAATTTTTAAGCTAACATGATATAACCCACTTCCCTCAGACAAACACTTTATCTTTCTTCCTCTGGTCTAAGTTGTATCACTGTGAAGAAAGGGAGGGAGGTATTGAAAGCAGGACTTACAAAGCCTTTTCCATACCCCCTTAAATAACAGAGGAGACATCTCATTTACATGGTTATCGTGGTAGAACTGCCATTCAAATTAAGATTTTCATTTTCTTTGAAAAATCTTTTCTGAGCAGATAAAGTGTCTCACTTAGGAAAGGGATAAGTGCAAGTGTCATTTGGGTGTCCTGGCAGCATGAGTCAGGACACATGTATGTGCCTTTTGTGTGTGTCACCTGAGGCATCACTTTAATTTCACATTTCAATAGAATGCTGCTGTGTTGTGCTGTGGTGAGTTAACCAAAGGAGATTAACTCCTGTGGCTTTTGCCACTTCAGTGTCGCAGATAATCACAGCAGCAACAAGTTGGGGTAGTCCACCATCTCTGCCCAAAAGCCATTGGGTCTGAAATACTTATAAGTCCTATTGAATAAAATGTGAGTATATATATGCAGCCACTGAATGTTACACATGAATCCCTGATTATCTCTGAACCACTGTCTGTGGATTTCAGATACTGGATTTTGGAATTTCCTGCAGAGTTTAACTTGGATCTTGGGCTGATTCGTTTGACTGAAGAGTTTCGAGAAGTAGCCATGCAGCTTGGATATGAGGATCACATGCATCTCATTGATATCTCCAGCATGTAAGGATGTTACGAGCTTCAACATCTTTCTCTCTGTCTCTGTAACAGCAGAATTCTAGTTCTGTGCAAAATATAAAAATATTAAGGGCCGTCTTGATCTTCAGAGAGCAAAAAAGCAGTTACAATAAGATTATATTGTCTTCTAAATTTGAAGTTACTAAAAATTTGAAATTCTAGTTGTAGTGTCACAGTGAAGAGAAGATTCTTAGCTGTATGTAAGTTTTTAAAAGCTAGTGCCAATTAAGTGATTAATATTACTTTTTTCCTATGATTCTTCATACAGCATGACAAGCAATGCAGTGACTGGTATGTTGTGTAAATCTTGCATTTTCTCATGGAAGATTTTTTGTTCTTTCATCAGTAACCTGTTAATTTTATCTACTGGCTTTCTGTGTACTTCTTTTCTATGATTTAACTGGATAATCTTTAGCATTCATGTTTGTAGTTTTATTCCGTCAAAATGATTACACTACTATTTCCTTGACAAGCTGAAATGAAAGTTACCTTTTAAACATCACCAGAGGCTCTTGTATCTCACCTGATATTGTAGATTTTCTTCTAAAATATGGCACATGCATAGTGACTTTTCCTTATTTAAAAATGTCATAGTAACCTGGAAGGACAGCACTACTAATCTCAGTGAAGGTTGCAAGACTTCCTGCAAGAACAGTACCGGTGAAATCATATGAATATTGTATCTTAAATCTTCATTTTAAAATATTGTTAGCAACCTCTTTCTGCTCTCTGAAGTGCTTTTACGGTATATGGGTAGGAATTATTCCATTGCTTGCAAGCAGATGATTTGTCTTTTTGTCCACCCTTGTCTTACTGTTTTGTTAGCTGTTTAATTGTTTCTGCTGTCCCATTATTTCATGGAAATGTGGTCTTACAGAATAAAAATTAACCCTTGACGTTATTCAAATATTTTTTAATTCTGTATCAGAATTTGGTGTGACCTGTTCTTCTTATATTCCCAAGGCATTTTTTAAGTATGGCTTCTTCTATCACAGAGAACAGTACGTTGTCCTTTTGTTCGGATAGAAACCTGCTATTATTTATCATTTGCAGAAGCACCTCCAAAACTCTTCTGTTATGCACCTGAGTGGGTCTTACTCTGAGTGTTTATGTGCTGGATGTCACAGATCAGAAAACTCATAATCTGTCTCTTGGTACAAAACTGTGGGCTACACTCGCATGTACCCAAACAGAAATGAGAATTGTACCTTTTTCTGTTGCAGTCCTTCCTATGACTGGATGAGGAGAGTTACACAGAGGAAGAGGATTTCCAAGAAGGGAAAAGCCTGCCTGCTGTTTGACCATCTGGAGCCCATTGAGCTAGCTGAACATCTCACTTTTCTGGAGCATAAATCTTTTAGGAGAATTTCTGTAAGAAGTCTACAACTTTGTCACTTGCAATTAGGAGCCTGTCCTTAAAGAGCATTCATATGGTTTAACATTTATGACTTTTTTCCCTCCACATTTCAGTGTAGTAAATCTTTATAATCCTTCATATGATGTACATAGCCATGGCTGCACCAGCACTTCCTTGATTTTTTTCATGATTGATGCTTTTAGTCACAGAAGTTAATTCTGTGGAGAACTTCTGGGCAAAAATTACTGCTAAAAGCTACTGCAGCCATGTGTTGCAGCAATTGATTAAACTAATATTATTGTTCAAAATCGTCAGTTGTTTTTTTTTTCCTCTGAGGAAAATAGTTAATTACTTTTCAGGAAACATCAGAGTCTTTGCAAGACTGAAAAAGATATAGTCCTTCTGTAGTCTCTCTTCACTCCCAACCACCTCTTCAGAAACCGTCCTTTCATTTGCCAACTCAGGATCAGAAGATAATTCAGGTTGGAAGGGATCTCAGGAGGCCTCTAGGCCAACCCCCTGCCCAAAGCAGGTTCAGCTCCAAGATAGATCATGTTCCTCAGGGACTTAGCCAGCTGGGTCTTGAAAAACCTCCGAGAGCACAGACGGCACAACTTCTCTTTCCTCCTTCTCGCATATTGGCACTGGGGAAAATTTAGATACAATTGCTTCTTTTCACACAGGATTGTACATGAACAAGAGGCAAAAATGGATGAAAATGAAAGTAGAAGCTAAAGCAAAACAAATGAGTAACCCAAATGCCAAAAGAAATGCTGATTTCGCTGGCAAATATCCATATGAAAAGGTCACATGATGCCACTGTATCTGGTGGCAAATGGAAGCAGTAAGTTCTCAAGATGACAAGTTCTCTGAAGCAAAAAAATGAGACACTTAAAAGAGTGTTTAGGAGCATGAAAGTAATCAAACTCCAAAAATAAGAAAAATATATGAAGTTTTTTGTTTGTTTCAAGAGGGGAAGGAAAAAGACATCAATGAGGAGCTGAGACCAGTCTAAATAGAATCACTTTTGACGTCATTTAATAATGTTCAAAGGTTTATTACTCTAGACTTCAAATCATGGGAAAACACCCTACTGTGATCTGTGCAATGCTAACCTCAAAGAGGGAGGGACAAGAAAAAAAGGATATATTTCTAAGTAGACTTAAGATATATTTTAATGCCTTTGCGAATTCCAGAAAAAAAAACTCAGACCTGCAATGAATTTTATTTTTTTCCTTGCTGTTTCTAATTTGTCTGTTAATTTGTTGGCTTGAATTTTGCTATATCTCAGATGTTTCTCTGCAACCAGTTAGAGTTAATTAATCTTATACTATCCTGTAATGCAATGAAGAGGTTTGAAAGATGTGTTGTTTGTTTATATGAGAATGGTAACCAAAAAGTTGTGAGAATGGTACATTTCCAGGAAATAAAGTGAAGGGCACACCTCAAAACATAGAGATTGAGAAAGGAACCCAGGATCACTAATCTAATTTAAAGAACAATTGAGAAGTGCTACAGAGAAACAACTAGCATTTATTTGGAGATGTCAGTGAGACCAGGTGATTTGCTGTAAACTGTTCAGTAATGTAAGAGTGCCACTTATTTTTGCAAGGTAGACAAAAGCATTATCTCAAAGCTATGTAATTGTAAAAGATGATTAGTCTGAATCCTGTCTTTGGTTTTACCTATTTTAAAAAATGTGGGGGAGAAGGAAAGGCAGCGTTAATCACAACAGGAAATATTTAAAAGTGTCTGAACACTGAGATACTATTTATCTGCATCTCTGAAATGAGCATCTGCTGTGTAAGAGCATATGCCATCATATGGCCTTCTAGCAGGCAATTTTTGATCAGCTAAGACCAAGAAACCCATGTTGGCTGGCGTTGCTATCAGCTCCCTGCACAAGCTAAAGTTATGTCATAAGCTTCTGAAAATCCATCTTAAAGGGACAGCTCAAAAATGCTTTCCAAACATTTAGGGAAATCTAATTCTTGGGAGCAGTAGCTCTCCCATGTAGAACTATGTCCATGAACATACAAGGACTGAACAATAACATCAAAAGAAGCAAGATTTAGCAGAAGTAGGTCCTTGTGCTACAGAATTTTTTTGACATAGGAGGAAGAAAATGAGTTCATAGTTAGCTTCTTGGGATGCAGTTCAAGCTCCTGTGAAGAGTGACAGAGCTCCTATTGATTTCAGTGGGGCCAAGATTTCCCTCTTTACATCAACAATGCAGTTGGTCAGGATATTGGAGTGGGATGAAAGCTCTTATTTACATGCTTCTTGCTTGTAGCACTAGATAATTCCTATAAACTATCATGCCATGAGGATGTCAATTGAAACTACACAGAATTAAAAGTTGTAAGTGTTGAGTAAATTATGGGAAAGATAATTCCCTGGAAGTAGTAACCATGCTCATCATGCGTGCTACTGTATTATCTAACACACAAACACTGAAGTTTTATGTTGACATTTAAGTAATAAAAAAACCCCAACAACAACAAAATTTTAAGAAAGAATTGATGTGCAGCAGGGTCTGCTGACCCTGAGACTTGGTCACTTTCTAAACAAGAGGAGCTTTAAAAGGAAAAAAAATATCAAAGCTTCAATTTGATTCTTAAGTTGTCCACCGTTTTACTGAAAATGCCTTTCCTCTGTTAGTTCACAGACTACCAAAGCTATGTGATCCATGGGTGCTTGGAGAACAATCCTACTTTGGAGAGATCTATTGCTTTATTTAATGGTATCTCCAAATGGGTCCAGCTCATGGTTCTCAGCAAACCAACACCTCAGCAAAGGGCAGAAGTAATCACAAAGTTTATCAATGTTGCACAGGTAAGTCTTGCATATGAGTCTTTTTCCTTCAGTATAAAGCAATAATACAAATAGAGATTGCAGTAAACAAATGAACTGGATGCTCTTTGCGCTGTTTCCTCAGTGAACAGCCTGTTCAACACCACTGCAGGTTATTTGTTCAGGTGTAGTATGTCTGCATTTTTTAACTAACAGACATAACTATAAAATAATTTTTCTTTGTTGTATTCTGGCTGACAACTGTCACTATTGTGTGTTTCTTGTGGAGCTAAGCTAATTAAAAAAAGAAATGCTGAACCATTCTGTTATGTCCCCTGGTTTAGTGATTTCTGCATTAGCAGTGATAGGTTGTCTCCTTTCACTTGTCATGTGTGACACTGGATAGCTGCCACGTGTATTTCCTTGATTTTTAATTATGCATGATCAATCTCTCCTGCAGAAGCTCCTTCACCTCCAGAACTTCAACACACTGATGGCAGTTGTGGGAGGTCTAAGCCACAGCTCTATTTCTCGCCTGAAAGAAACTCATTCTCATCTGTCTTCAGAAGTCACAAAGGTATGGTGGGCTCCACAATATAGATGTATTGAGCAGAACATCACCTCTCTGAGGTCTGATGGGTTCTGCAGTGCAGGTGTCTCACCAGCACACTACTTGGATCATGGCAGGTCATCCTAAAAGTCACTTTGGTTGCATTCCTTTTGGTGGAGAAGGATCAGCTCATGGAGATCCTCTGCTTGATTGCCTGTGCCAGAGAGGAAATTAACACTGTCAACACCCTGACATGAGTTGTGCTCATTTAAAACAGATTAAGGAAATGCTATGAATGCTTTCACGGAGACTTGCTTCTCTGGCTATTTGTAGGACTGGAACGAAATGACAGAGCTGGTCTCTTCCAATGGAAACTACTGCAACTACCGCAAGGCTTTTGCTGACTGTGTTGGCTTCAAAATTCCTATTTTAGGAGTTCATTTGAAAGACTTGATTGCTGTCCATGTCATTTTTCCTGACTGGGTAGATGAGAACAAAGTTAACATAGTGAAAATGCAGCAGCTTTCCATCACCTTGAGTGAATTGGTTTCCCTGCAAACTGCCTCTCATCATTTAGAGCCTAATATGGATTTAATTAACCTTCTAACCGTAAGTATTGACCATGTTTCAATTCACTTCAATTATTCAGATGTTGAATGTCACTAAGAATAGTTATATCTATAGAGATAAGTGCACATTTTTATCTCAGTTTTGTAATAGAAAAGGGAGAGAATACAAAACAGAAACAAGTTCACATGAAGCATGAATAAAGTCAAAGAGAGTTTCATTACTGTAGTGTGTGATGGCTGGAAGAAGCAACAGGATTGTTTTCAATTAATTATTTTAAGGACAACAGAAAGAGGGCTGTATTTGTGTTAGGAGAACTGAAAACTAAGTTCTGACTACTTAGAATTGAGGCTTACGTCTCCTGTGCAAAGATTGGGTGACAGGTTGACATGGACACACAAATGAAATTCCAACTTGGCTGTCACTCTGTTCTTGCTCCCCTGTGCTTTGTGTGCAACACAGCACTCTTCCTATCCAGTAAATAAAAATGCTCTTGAATGGTTTTAAAGAGGCTCTGCAACCCCTACTCCTTCCCCATCCCTTACTCCTTGGCAGTGGCTACATTTGGGGAGGTTTGAAACTTGCACACACAAATTACAGATAAGGATCTGAATGTCCCATTTCAAACCAAAGGAAAGTGAGATTTCAGAAAAACTGAATAAAACATTTTTTAAAAAAAGTTGCAACTGACAATGCTAAAAGGAATTAATTTTCAGTCCCCTTTTTGATGTGTAGACAATGACTGTAATTTTAATAAACACTACACTTATTTCAAAACATACTGAAGCGTGGAGCCTGAACCATCAGGCCAAATCCTGTCCCTAGTGAAATTTAGTCATTTCAGCAGTGATCTTACCTGCAGTAGTGTTTGGCCCAACACCACAGTTTGTTCAGGTCACAGGCAAAACCAATGTCTTAGAATTAAAGATTGAACCTGTGATACTTGGAAAAAAGGAATGTTGTTTGTTATAAAATGTTGATGTTGCAAGCAAGTAAAAGCCACCTACTCATCTGACAGTAGTCTGAAATATGTCATGTTAGGTAAAGGACTCTCTTAGTATGTAATCATTTTATGCTCTTCCTGTTCTTGTTATTTAACTTTGTCTTTCAGATCTCTAATCCGGACTGAAAGAGAATCTCTTTGCTGTCCTTAAATCAATAAAGTTCTTTCAAAAATAAACTTACAAGTAAGCAAGACCTGTGTGTAACTATGGCAGATTTCAGAATTTTTCCACTGTTTATTTTGTTGGATAGCATGAACTTCTCAGAATTTACTCCCTGGGGAGGTGGGAACCAAATTCCAGCTTTTCCTCAGTCAGGTCACACAGACTTGAGGTGACTCTCATTACCTAGCTCGTTCTAGGTAAATGCCTTAACTGGAGGGCTATTGGGCAAGAACTTTGGATTTTTTGCTTTCATGCTTTACTTTGAAATGCTCAAAACTGTGCATATCTAGAAATTAAGCAGAGGTGGTATTTTGTGTTGGATTTACGCTGGGACTGATCAGGTGCAGGGGTTTACAACTATGGAGGATGACAAATATGAGCCTAAGTTTGAAGCAACCAAGACAGTGTGGATATACCTGTGGCTTCACTGTAATGAGGAATGGGAAAGTTTGGGGAATTGGAGAACCTTCTCCTATTGCACTTTGTGTGGAGCAATCCAGGAACAAGTCTTAATCGCGTTTAGTGGGACAAGGAGGAGAAGGGACCATGTATTGCCCACTGCAACACCCACCTAATTAAAAAATTAGACTATAAAGGCAGATATTTATTACCTTGTTTTGTTTCAGTAGGGATTGAGAGTTGCTTTCTTATCTCGTGCTACTCTTTCCCTCCCTGCTCATTTCTGAAAGTTCATACTTTCTTACAAGCTTGGCTGTGAGTAGGGGGAAGTGGAACCTCAGGTTTTAGAGAACTGAGCAATAAGAAACTGAGCCCAAAAGGGCAGAAATTAGACAACGTGAAGTGAGAGATGGAAGCTGAACCACTGCTGACATTTTCATTAGCTGTTCTCTCTTTTGGGTGACAGCCTGCTTTCCAAAAGGAGCAGAAAGCTTCAAATTTTTCTAAGACCTAGCAGGTTCATTCCCATCATTGTATCAACCTGAGTTTATGTATTTTACCTGTTTTTCAAATTTTTTAATATTTTCCTTGTTTTGTTTGTTTTTAGCAAAATGATACGGATTTTTTTTATATCTACGTAATATTTTGTTCAGTATATTTCATTTACCAGGAAAAGTAATTGAGTACGTGACAAGTACTTTTTTGCTTACTATGTTCTGATGTATTAACTCCTAATATAACTGTGTTGATTTTGGTTACAGCTGAGCCAATTTGATTGTAAATAAATGAAGCTGCATGCTGCAGTGTTGATTCCAGATCTGATCATGGGTTAAAATTAACTTGTGCTGCTTTTTACCTGTTAGAATGATTCCATGGTGGTACCTTTCAGTAACGATGGAGACAGCCATAGGCATCCTAGGTAGACAGCTGTAGGTGTCCCAAAACCTTCTGAAGGTAATTCTATCTTCAGAGTGGTCACTGGAAGTGTAGTTGTGAGTCAAGTAGGTTTGATAGTGTGGGAGTTTTGAAAAAGGTTTTAGAAAGGATACAACCAAATTTCTACAAGAGGTTCCTGGACCTGAATTTTGGTACATCTCATAATATTATGAGTATTCTCACTTTTCTTCCAGTATGTAGGTTTTCTCCTCATTTGTACATATGAATACATTACAGTACTTTTTTTACAGTGGTCTCTTAAACAGTAATAATGAGCTTATATAGTAGATGAAATCTTTTTGTCAATCTTTTTGTTAATAAGAAAGCTTTAAATTATAGGCTGGGGTCAGAGAAAGAGGAGAAGAAAGCTAGGATTGCAGCCCAAAGCTGACAAGAGCTGACTAAAAATAGTTGACCTTGCTACATGCAAATGGTCTTTTAGCAGGTTTAGCTTCCCTTGCTGCCAAAGTCATCCTCAGTTTTCAGAACCTAAAGAAATAACTATTCTATTTATTGCTAGGTCTTTCCTCTAATGTAAATGGTAAAAATTTTTGTTATCTTTAACTTACTTAGAGAAATTCCCTTTCAAAAGTAGTAAATGTATATAAACCTGTAGAGTGCTTTTCATCTGCCTGTGAATCAGCTGACCCACCTATTTGTTCACTTGTGCTGTTTTCCCATTAAGCCCTTGAATCCAGGCAGGCTTTTAGTAGGTGTTTTGTCCTGATAAGCAATGTGTAAACCTCTCGCCTGGCCTCCATCCCTTGCAGTATTGTCTTTTACACCACACTTAGCAAATGCTAACAGCCTGGCCTGTGCTTGCTTGACAAGTAAATCACTGGGTGCTGGTTTGCTAGTCCAACAACTTGCACAAAAAGATAAAATGGGTATTTCATGGACTAGGTGGGCACGTGGGTATTTGCCCTGGTCTTTCTTTTCCTCCATGGTGGAGCTCTATCTGCTCTGGGGCGGCTAATACCTTTCAAGTGGTTTGGAAATTATGACATTTGGGAAGACTGTTAAGAGCTATGAAGTGAGAGCTTGGCTTAAAAGTTGGGGCAAGAGCTTGGTAGTAAACGTCAGGTAACCTGGTCAAGGGTCTTTACAGGCATTTTTCAGATGCTCTTGTGTGTATAGACCTAAAGGGTGAATGAACAAGAGAACTTAAATCTCTGTGGTTTCAGTGGTACCTGCTGAATGATCAGCATTTGGGAAAGCTGGGGCTCTCTCTACGTTCAGATGTCTGCACACAAATGTGGAAGTCTGCTTTCCGCCACCCCCCATCTTTTTGTCAGCATAAAAAATCAGCTTCCAGCTCACAGAATTTTAGCTTTGAACAAGTAGCTGAAAAAAGCCAATATTTTGCATGGAAGTTAAAATGCCACAAATAAGGCAAAAGTTTGTTTTATGGAAGGCAGTGAGACAAATGCCAGGCCTGCTGGCATAGGAGACTGCAAAAGCTGAGGGGGAGCTTTAGTGATGCGAGTCCTCACTTGGTCATGTGTAAATGAGTCTGGGTTATATGGGCAAGAGAAGTAAATGTACCATGACTCACCAGCTGGTGAGGCAGAGCTTGTTACATGAAGATGGACTCCCACCTTAGTGCACACTTACTCTTAGTCTGTGTGGTTCTTCCTCCTTTCCTGCCTTATTGGCCACACTCAGTCCATCTCCACTGACCCTGTACCTGGTTCTGTACCAGTCCCTGGCATCTGAAACCTGGA
Source organism: Aquila chrysaetos chrysaetos (assembly GCF_900496995.4). Taxonomy (NCBI): domain Eukaryota; kingdom Metazoa; phylum Chordata; class Aves; order Accipitriformes; family Accipitridae; genus Aquila; species Aquila chrysaetos. The sequence goes on along the minus strand of NC_044016.1, from coordinate 22,365,052 downwards.
GCTAAGAAGTAGAAGTAGTAAAAGAGGACCTAGCATGAGCTTGGCAGTGCACCAGAGAGGAATAATAGCTGTAATGACATACTCATCATTAGAAAACTTAACATTTGGTAAGGATGCTTAAGGGATTTCCTTACCTGTTATGCAGTATTTCCACATTGTTTTTATTTCACAACATGAATAAAAGCCTGTGGGTCAATGTTTCATCACTTTTTGTGGATTGGAAGAGGATCTCAGTCTCTCAACTAGTCTACAGTGTATTTATACCAACTGCATTAGAACTTATTTGGTGCCACCATTTTTCCCCCCACTATTTTTAGGTCTTGACAGCTATTTATCTAACCTGTTCTGAGACTGTATGCAAATGACTGGAAAGTCCCAGTCATTTGTACAGTCTAGTGAAGAGAATGAGAAATATCTAAACAACCAAATTGAAATTCACCCTCCCTAACTTCGGTTCAGTAAGTTCCACTTACAAAAAAAAAAGCCCTGCCTTTCTGATCCTTCCTCCACCCTCTTCAATCCCCTGCAAAATTGCTTGGAAAAACAGGACAGAAATGAAAGTCAAATTAGAATGGAAACTGCCACCCGCTGTAAAGGTTGTTCTAGGAAAACTCTGATTACACTTTATCTGTCAGAGCAAAACTGTAAATAAAATATAAAATGAAAGCTTATATAACTGCACAGTCATCAGGCTTATAATTTTTTTACTAGTATTTGAAACTTCTGTACTAGATAATACCTTATCCACTCTGTGCTTACATATTGTGCCTCATGAAATTATAACTGCTGCTTACGATGATAAGGTCAGATAATTCAGGGAGGGGAGATACAAACTTGCTAAGTACATACTAATGCATTTTCATCCCCAAATCCACACCCTGCTCATCTGGCCTGCTGAGAAAACTGTGCTCTTTAGTGGGAACAGGGCAAGGCCTTCTGAACTAGCAATTCTGCTTCAGTCCCAGCCTGACCTGATAATATAATTTCTCCAACTGAGTTCTGCTTATTTTATATCACCAAGGAACCAAAGAATACAGTCACTGAATAACTAAGCAGATGAATTATATTGGTTACAGCAGTTAGTGGATCTACATTATCTTTAGGACAGGTCCTTACATTCCTCTGTGACAGCAGCATGTCAGCTGGGTGAAGGAACCTGCAGGATGCTCAGGCTTTCACTGGTGCCCATAACCAAATTACGAAGTACAAAAATCAGCGTAGTGTTACAGCTAGACAAAATGAAAAATGCAAAATCCAGACACCTCCAAAGTTATGTGTTCGCTCTGGGATGTGTACCTGTCTTGAGAAAGGGCACGATTCACGTCTTACTCATTGTACAAAATTCTGCCTACAAGAAGGTGGTTCCTAGAGGTGGTTCTGCACTACGGTGTCACTAGTCCTGCTTGTTACTAATTCAGCACTTCAGGTTCTCTAAAAATAACCTTCTGTCACAGTCATTTAGTCAGTAGCAATTCTATCTGCCTGCTGGGAAACACCTTTTTAACTGAATCTCAGCTTAACTGGGGATTTGCAAGGTAGATGATAACTTCAAATCATGTCATTTACTCCAAAGCTAATTAAGGTAGGGACATGATCACAGGAAACATGCAATGTTCGTTTCCTCTCATTGCAAAAAGTTAGCCACAGTGTTGATTACTTTTCTCCTTCATCACTCCAAGCGAGGAGGAAGTTACTACAGACCTGCATCAGCACAAGACCACAGCTGCCAAAGTAAAACCAAACAAATTCTTTTTACTTTAAGTGTATTTATGGCCCTTCTTTTCCCTCAATAAATCCTATACAGAAAAGAATGAGTACATGGAAGAAAAAATCTTTCATTTCTCCAAAAACAGAAGCTGAAAAGGAATTTACCTTACTTGGTGAGAGGGTATCGGGAACAGGCCAAGCTGGGCTAAAGTTACTGGGATTGCTCTCCATGGAGCAATTTGCTGCATCAAGAGTGGTGCCAAACCTGGCTTGCCTCTCCCTGGGCCTATGTCAGTGCCCAGGGCTTTCCAGAGAGGCTTTTGCTGCATGGCCTGATCTCTGTAGAAGAGCTACAGTGCTCTGACCCTTCTTTAAGGAACAAAATTTGACCAGAACGCAATCTGAAGTCCTTCTAGCCTAGTCCATTTACAACTTCTTTCCTGCAGTTTTTGTATTCACCAGGTTATTTCTCTGAGATCTCTCATGACCATTGAGCTGCTGAAAGAAAGTGTTTTGCCTAAGGGTGGTCTTTGGTACCAATGTTTCTCTTCGGAGAAGGTCAACACACAGCCCCTTTCACTCACCATGCTCGGATGCAGGTTGTGACAGCCCTCGAGTACAGCACCTGCTCGGCTCAGTACAGGCATGAACAGCAGCATGTGCTCACCAGCATGGGTTATGGTAGCTCTGGGAAAAGCTGCTTTCCCAGTAGCTGCAAGCAGCTTCGGTGTATATGCTGAACTTCGAGTAGCAAAACTTTTTGTTTAGCTTCAGTGAGAGGTATATCTGTGCTTACAAGACTGTCATAACCAACCCAGTCTAATAAATATTACTGTTTTTCTCTCTTTCTTACACATAGCTGTCCCTGGACCTCTATCACACTGAGGATGATATCTACAAGCTCTCGCTGGTGCTGGAACCAAGGAACTCCAGATCTGTAGGTCATCTTTTATGCATTTTCACATATTGCTTATTTTGTCTGCATGCAATTAATTAAATTTTTAAATGACAGTTAATGAGTTTCATTATTCCTATTCACTTAAAGCCTTTTAGTGTGTATGCTTGTATAGTAAACACAGTCACTCTTTATAGGTTTTAGTGCATATTGGGAGAAGTAAATAGTGAAAGATGCCAGACTTCATTATTAATTATTTTTCTACAAAAACCTCTCCAAGTCATGAAAAACATAGTTTGCTTTATGTGAAGATATCCTTTGTAAGTTTACATCAATTATTATTATGTGACCATTACTTCATTTTCTGGATGTTGGTGCAGTTGTATAATACAACACTGAGTCCAAAGATTTGTTTTAGGTAAGCCACAGCATTAGCTGTAGTGTTTTAAATACTGTTTGCTTATGTAGAATTGGCTGTATCTTGGCCTCTCAACCAATGTTTAAACACTTCAGAATAGATATTACTTTTTTTTTTAGTATGTACAACTGAAAAAATGCTGCATTGATACATTTTTCATTATGCTTTGCAAGTCTGAGGATACAGATGAATCTCCTAATTAATATTTGAATTTCATTTAAAGCATTACTCTCTCTTCTGTTGCCAAAGTTTGGGGAGTCTTCTTCCCTATGAGCATTTCATCAGTGCATTAACATCCTTACTACCTGTCACATCCAGCACGTGATTCTCTTAGGCTGAGGCCTCTCAAGTCTGACACGAGCAGAAACTAAGGGTGGCTGGAAATGCTTAGCAGTGTGAGAGCAGAGTCCAGTAGTCTGAGGTGATTCATTGCAGTGCTTTTTATGTTTTTGAAGTATTCTTAAAAGCAAGCAAGGAAGCAGAACCCCTTAATTTCCAAGTATAGGGCTTCTCTGGGTTTCAAGATAGTTCATCACTCTTGGAGACCAGTTTGAGGACTATGTGTGTGTGCTTTCAGTGGTGGATGATGAGCAGTAGTAAGGAAGCTATTGAAGATTTCCATAGTCAACACTAATTCAGTTTGAACACCTGTAATTTCATAAGAGTGTCCCGTCCTTGTCGGATATGACTTGACAACAACAGGTCCCATTTATCGCAGTCATTCTGGCTCCCTCTTGCTCCCATTACTGCCAGCAAAGCCGATTTGTTACAGCTTTGTGTTGTGGAAGGACTAATGGCTCACTATTGTAAGTGAAGAAAATTACCACATTGCTGCTTTGATCTCCAGCCTGAGCTCTAAGAAGGACAAAAGCAATATAAACAGTGCTGTGAACTTTAACACTAGCCAGCAATTGTGAGAGACTTCTGCATAATGGTCAATGAATAACCAGTGACATTGAGCTGTTGCAGCACCCTGATGGGTAGAAAGCTACAGCTGAACGGACAGAAGCCAGACCATTTGAGCCATACTTCTCATTGATGGAGTGCCAAAGCACACAAGGTATTTTAGAGGGGGAAATTTTTAGTGGTAGAGCTTTTGTATATGGAAAAATTTGTCAAAGGCAACATGACAGCATAGTTATATCATTCCAATGCTCCTTGATTTATTGTTGTATGGGTACAACTCCCATGCAGGTCCACTGTGGAGGAAGTGCCTCAGGCTACTGCAGTCGTTTTCGAGGCAAAAGTGGAGCTGATCTGCTAGCATACGAGCCTGCTGTCAACAGGGACTTGAGCAAGACTTTCATTCTGCTAAAACTGGGAGGAGACTCTTCAGTCAATGTAGCAGCCTAAAAAAATACTGAAGACTGACCACCAGTTGTAGTAGAGCATCTCCCTGTCACACTGGGTTTTCCCTGAGCATTAGTTATCTTCTTGTTGGGAGTTTTTGCAAGTACAGCTATTGGCTAGATGACAAGTTTGCCTGGTGCAGTGATGCCACTGAAGACATACATATTTTTTTTGCTTTTGAGTAGAATTTATTTCAACACCAAAATACGCAGATGTTTGCATCCATCTGAAAACGCTTTTTCAGTCTACAATACCATTACCCCTGTGCTGGTGAAACAGCCAGGAGATACAGGCTGAATCACAAACAGCGTGATGAGATACAGTGTTTCTGAATGTTCAGTAAATTAAGCTAGGTAGTCTCTGGACACTGGTTAGTACCTTTCCTCATAGCAAGCATTTCAAATACATACATAAAATTATGATTGTTCATACAAGTCTATGAGTGAAATAGAAGGAACCAACATTTCCCTTTGGCTAGTGGGAACTAACATGAAGTTTTCGTTGCAACTTGTCAAAAAACATAAAAATTGAATAAGGCTTCAAATGAAATAGCCCAGAAGAAAGAGGAAGGCTTCAGTGGATCCTGCCTCTTTCTGCCATTTTGCACTCAGACCAGCAGGAATTAAAAGCTCTCTGTGAGGACTTGGTAGTCTAGCACCACTCTGACACTTTGATACTGATGCTTTGAGTCCCTTCAGTCTAAGATTTTTTTAAGAGAAGGCACATTTCAAATTTCTTCTCTGACCATAGCTGTAAGAATATCACAATACTGGCATGTTACACGTTATCACGTAATGTCATCTTTAAAAGGTTGCTGCATTTCTGCATAGTTTTAGAGCACAACCACTTGCCAGTATGTTGATCTATCACTGTGCGATGACATTAATTTTAGGATTAAAACACTCTGTAAGTGCTTTTGGCATATAGAGCTGGATGTCCAGGTTCACTGTATTTCTTGTTGAAATTGATTTCTGTGGATATAGGGATTTTTTTCTTCCCAAACTTACTTGTGCGGATTTGTATGATGAGTCAAGAGCCATTGGGGAACTGATAAAAGCTGTTCTGACAATTGAATAGGGAAAAGCCAAATTAATAAAGCAACCCACTGACATAGCCTTCTTTTTTTTTTTCCTACCAAACACAGTAGAGTGTGATCTTGTGACCATTTTTCATCTCAATGGCAAAGTCTACAACACCTTTGTTATACACAATAATAACTATAACATCTTTCCATGGCTTAATTACGTCCCTCTCAACTCACACCAATTTAAAGGGAGACAGATGAGACCCAGGTTTCTTGCTCATCAGCTAATACAGGGGCCTTCTGAGGTTGTGGGCCATCTCCTTTCTGATCAAAACCATGCTGAATTTTTTCTGCTTGACACTGCTTCACCTGCTAGAGGTCCAGTGGCAGATACAGGAGAAGGCCAGTATGTCTTGCAGCTTTTTTCATGCTAACTGCTGATTTTTGAAGCCTTACCTGAAACTGTGTTCAGGTTTGTCCTGTATTTTCTACTTGAACAAGCTGAGCTGCGTGCCAGAGCTTCTCCCAAAGCACTGTAGTGGCGTGGAAGGAGTCGGGCTGCATGCTCTGTGCATCAAGTGAGCTGTCAGCTACCATTTCATCAAGACCAAGCTGTTTTCAAAATAAAATAGTCTGGCTGGTGTTGTCTGCAGAGCAAGTCAAAGATTAACCCCTTTCTGCTCAGGCTGCCTAAATGAATTAAGCTGTGCATCCTGGCCCATCTCAGCTGGAAACCGGTGGGATTGCTGAGCACAATTCTGCCCCCACTTCTGCATCCTGCTCTCTTCTTGGTGCTGCACAGAGCAGGAGTGTTAACTTATTCAGGCTGCTGCAGTCCCTCATGTGGCTCCTGGGCATGGTCCCTCCGTCAGGGAGTTGGGGCCAGGCTGCATTGTGGTGGAGAGTTCCTCAGGGGCTTTACTGGGAAGGAGAAAAGCAGGTTTCTGGAGTTACCTATTTCTGATGCCTGCTGTGTCCCGAGACCCTCCTTCCTTCCCTCTTCCTCCAAGTCTCATTGCTGTTGAACCCTCTGGAGATGGCAGTGAGGAAAGTCTGCCTCAGTTTGCTTCTGAGCTCGCTGGGCACTGCTGCTGCCGGTGTAGCTGCGAGGTGCCACAGAGAGCCCAAATGAAGCTGATAGTGGAGGCAAGCAATCCTTTAAAACCTTGCCTGATGTTTTGCTAAGCACGTTTTTACAGCACAGGGACTCCAGTAGTTTGTGGTTGTAGCTCCGACATATAGAGCTGCTTTTAACGGGAAATTCAACTTCATAATTCAGATTTGAAAATCTTTGTGTTCTGATCCATTTCTCAGCAGCCTACCTCCCCAATGACCCCTAACAAGCCAGTAGTGCCACTGGAGTGGGCATCTGGAGTGGTACCAAAACCTGACCCTACAGTCATTAACAAGCATATACGAAAGCTGGTGGATGTAAGTATTTGGAAGAATATACTGGTCAAAGAGAATGATAGCTTTGATATTGTCATCATTATAATTAATTTCAAGCTTTTCAAGATATTGTTACGGTTGGGATGAATTTCAGGCACCCAATAACAAATTTGAGCCTTTACTGATATGTCCAGAAATATTTATTTTATTCCTGCAATCAGCGATGGGATTAGTAAGCAGGTTTCTGGAGGTAAAGGAGCAAACTTTCAGGAGCATCCAAAGCCTAGCTGCTGTTCAATAGATTTGATTAGCAAATATAAAATCAGAGGGCAAAGTTTTTGAGTTTTTGCAGCTCTAGCCACCCAGTTCATGTCTGGTAACAGACAGCTGGAAACAAAAATACTCAGAAACAAGGACTCACACATTACTAGGTCCAGAGGAGTTTTCCGGAAACCATACTTCTGGTTTTCAACTTGCTGTCATTTGACTGTCCAGAGTATATTATGTATGGTAAAGATAGCACTGTCTTCATAACACTTTAAAAATGTGGGCATGAGGTCATGGAGAATTATAGTTGGGATCTTCCAGCTTCAGTTTGGAAGGTGATGTGTTAGGTAACGCAAGCAAAACTAAACACTGCCAGGTTCCTTTGGAGAGACTGAGCCCTGTTGTGCTGGTGTGTAAGGGAGTTTTAGTGATATGGGCAGCATGCAGAGGAACCAGGAACGTGTTGAAGATAATGAAGCAAGATTTCCTTCTGCTTTTTACAAATTAATAACTAAGTCTGGGAGGCACTATTAAACTCTGACCTTCGTCTGTGTTACAGGTCATTAATTGGGATTATGTTGTTAAGATAACTTAAGCAAAGACTTCAGTTCTCTCACTCAGCCTTCAAATATATCTTCCGGTTTATTTTTTGTACATGCTCTTTTTAAAAAAAAAAAAATTCATTTTGCTCTTAATGTGGGACGCCAGAACTGCACATGCTGTTCCTGTATTGCTTTTCTCAGTGCCATATGTGTTGATAAAAATCACTCCCCATCCAAACCTCTCTTTGATAGCTTGTTTAAATAGGAAGTCTGTCGCAACTCCTTAATCTTTCCAGAATGTGCTGGGTGGGGGGTTGTTCGTGTTCCTGTGGGTGGGAGAGATGCAGTCTCCCATTCCATAATTTTGGCCTGGTTCAGGATGTATGATCTTGAGTTTGACAGGATTAAAACATGGCTTGGGGCTGTTATGGATACAGCTTACCAAGAGGCCCACACCTCTCTGTACAGCTGTCTGTTTTGCCAATCTTTGTCATTTACTAGCTGCTTTGAGTTGTGCTTTAAGGCATTGTTTTTATTACTAAGTGTTGAATACTACTTGAGTTTGCATATTGGTTCCTTCTTGATGATGTATTTTTGAGATCTGCCAGTCATCAGTTACAGGTCATTTGACAGGTGCTTAGAAATTGGCTTCATCATGTTCTCGTTAAAATAAGGACACTGCAAACACCTTTCAGAGGTCTCAGTATATTAAATCTTGTCTTTGTCAACCAAATGTTAATCTAGTGAGAGAGTTTGTGCTTCAATATGTGTCTTTCAGATAGCCATGTTGACTCTGACACTCATGTTTTTCCCATCAGCATCACACATAGCTTTAACGCCCCTTGCACATCTCTGCAATCAGTAAGACAAAATATAGTAATTCCTTACCAGCTAAGGAGGACTTCCATCGCTTTATGCAACCTTTTAAATTTGATCCCATGTCTGTTTTTACTCAGTGGTGGGCTGGGGTGGGTTGTTGGGAGGGAATGGTTGTTAGATACAAAGTGCTCGTGTGTGACGTGGATATCAAAGTATTAATAAACAAATCAGATAGAAACAGTACTGTGGCAGAGCAGAGGTGACCAACTAAAAGAGAAGTGAAGCCAAAAACATCTGAAATACTCATGGGAAAGCTGCTGTTGGGTTGTTTTTGTTTTATTTCTTTTTTTGTGATTAAAAAGCATACTTAATGAAGCAAAGGGAATATGTCACGGGGCAGAATTTTAGTGACACTTCCAAGAAAGAAGAAAAATAAAGCAAGACTAATTATGCCTGAAGAGGTGTGGAGGACCATCACTAGATAATTACTGAGGTCAAGTTTTCTTCAAAAATTAGCCATTTTTTCCCTTATAGTCCAATAAATATGCATATTGAAGTACCAAGTAGGAATAAAGGGAATAAAACAAGGCAGCAAAGCATCTGATTAGTAATGTTGAACATTAAGTTACATGTAATTATAAAGTTGAAAAGCTGGTATAGATTCAGGATAGGCTGATATTAGGACAATAATTTCTTTCTTTTTCCCAGTCTGTCTTTAGGAACTACGATCATGACCATGATGGCTATATTTCTCAGGAAGACTTCGAAAGTATAGCTGCCAACTTCCCCTTTTTGGACTCTTTCTGTGTGCTGGACAAAGACCAGTAAGTTTGGAGATTTCTTTGTGGTTTTTTTTTCTTTTCCTCAATTTAAAAACTCATGAAAACCAAGTATTGAAGAAACAGTGTCTCCCAAGCTTCTTGTGTCTGACATCTTGCTTAAGGAACTGAAGATCACTGAAGGCTGAATTCTGTTCTCATTTAACTTCTTATGCTGTAGTTGGTTCTATAAGCCCACCCAGGTTGGAGTCCTGCATTACCTGGTACTTTAAAAATCGTTTATGTAAAAGCTTAATGAGGAATTCCTGCTGGGACTGAGTCAAAACCTCTACAGTCCCATTAAATTACAGTGGAGATGCTGTATCCAGACCAGGCATCAGCCTGATGAAACAAGTTGTCTGCGGGACAGGGGAAATTAGTGTATATAGCAGAGAGAGGGTAACAGATATTCTAGGAAGTATATATAACATGTATTTCCTAGCCAGTTGGGCTTGATAATTCTTGTTGTCCAGAATCTCTTTGGCTGTCAAGGCTGGTGGTCAGCCGGGGGCATAACTGCTTGGTCTGTGTGAGCAGTAGGTCCAGATCCTTCACTTAATGGCCTGGTCTGTGCTCTGATACCATTAACAGATGAGAAACCAAGGTCCATGCTGTGAGTCCAGTGTTTGCTGTTTAATGAAGGATAAGAACCACAAAGGCTCTATTTTTTTTTTCTGCCAGATCTGTTGCAGGCCTTTCAAAGAATGCATTTTGTGTGCTACATGCTTTTTGCAGTGAGAAAATCCTGAATTGTTCAGTGCTGTGAGCAGTGACAGATCTACTCTATTTTTTTTCTTCCCGAACAGAGATGGTCTTATAAGCAAAGAAGAAATGATGGCTTACTTTCTGAGAGCTAAATCACAGTTCCAGTGTAAAATGGGACCAGGGTTTATTCATAACTTTCAGGAGATGACCTATCTTAAACCAACTTTCTGCGAGCACTGTGCAGGATTTGTAAGTATGTTTTTAATAATAGTATATCTTAAACACAATTTTTTACCCTTTAATATAGACAGAGTGAAACTGGCTCCATGCATTGCTAAAGTCTCTTGGCCAAATATCTCATTGCATTCAGCAGCACAAAACATTTACTCATGTTGTAGCTCTGCTATCCAGTTTTGTTTTAGTGGTTCCTGAACACTGGCATTTGTAAGAATTACTGTTGCAGGGGGGAAAAAATAAGATTATGTTAGCTAAAGGATATTAGAGTCTATATGAATGGCTTTACTTGGTTTATCTTAAGTTCTTTAATTTGGCTTGATTTCCCATGTAAACAAGCTCAAGGGAAAATGGGTGTCTGGAACAGAGGATGTAGATGAAGCAAAAGCCGTTCTTTCTCAGGAAATTGCACATGGCAACATAGCTATGTTCATAATTCTCTGAATGGCCATAACAGCCTTAATCCTTTCTCTATTGAATTAACAGATCTTCTAATTTGATTGAGAAATCAAAAGTGCTTCCAGCAGTTCTGTGCAACAAGAATTTTTTAAATTTATTTGTTGGGGTTTTTTTTAATTTGCTTTTTCTCTCAGCCATAACTCACCAGATGCCACTTATTAGAGTGCTCTGTACATAGCTGGGAAATGATTGGTTTCGTGAATATTTGCATTGCTTGTAAACCTCCTCCAACTTTTCCACTTCAGACCAAGTATAGTAAAGAAAATGGAATTACTCTGATTTAAAAGTTACTTTAATGCACACACTCTGCTGAAATCAAATGTCCACATTTAGACAGTTAAAGCAATAAGGGCAGAAGGCCATGTCCTCTGCTTATGTGTGGCCCACGTACAGGGTGTAAACTCAGACCATCATCCCTGCTCTCCAGTGCAGATCTGCCTCTGCTATCAGTAGCAAGATCTCCAGCTTCTACTACATGAACTTTTCCACTAAGTAATGTTTCTTCGTGGTTGAAAGTAACAATAACAGCACTGCTAAGTGCAAAAACGTGCCTCCTTTCAGACCAGCTCTCGTGTTCCTGCTCTTGTCCATGCTCCCATCTTCAGCTCACTTCTGTTGTGACACGTCAGTCTTGTTCAGATGCTCATGGTCCCTATCATAACCACTGATCAAGGCCATTGGGGAAGAAGGAAATCCACCTATTTCCGCTAGAACTGCAAAAACCTCAGAGGCGACATGGTCAATGCTGATTCAGGAGCGTGCTGGTGTGCTCTTGAGCTGACAGCTCCAGCAGAGTGATGGGGCAGGGGCAGTCACTGGCCTGAGCCTATTGTTTCAGGCTGCCTGCAGCCTCGGGAAGACGTCATTGCGTTCGTGACACTCAGTTCATGTTTGGAAGGCTTCCATAGCAAAGCAAAGCCCAAGGACTGTCCTGCAATGTCCTCTCCACCAGATATTTTTCTCCTGCATCAATCTGCTAATTGGCCATTGTTGGATTTTTCACGTCTCCCTGATTACATCCAGTGCAGAAATACAAACGAGTAAGGGGTTGTACAGGAAATGGAAATAAGATCATTTTTCCTGTCAACTCACTGAAGTCATTGGCATTGTCCTGTGGATGAGTTGGGCTGATAGGACAGGAACCAATTACAAAATCTGCTGTGTCTTTGTTCTGCATTTCAGTGCTGCTCATCCATGGGTGGAAACCTAATTTCAAACTGATGCACTGCTTCACAGTCAAAATAATGTGCATCAACAGTGCAACAGGATGAATTGACATGACAGTGCAATGCACGCAGTATTCAATAAAATATCCATTATTAAAACAATACGAACTTTGAAGGTCAAGCTAAAACCTAATGCCATTAAGCAGCATGAAATTGATATGCCCATGGCCAGTTACAGTTCCCTCCCATAGCTTGAGTTGCTCCACGTACGAGGGTAGGTGACCAGCCATCCTGCCGAGCTTTATAATCTGAATTTGCACAGATTCTCTTACCTTGGAGCTGGCTTAAGCCAGCTTTGCAGCAAAGCTGTGTTAGACACATTCAAAGCTTTAGGTCAGAATTCATGATATGGCACTTCAGCTAAGCTTTCATGGCTGTGTGTAACCACAACAGTGGTGCCAAATTTGAGTAGGAAGAAGGTACAGAGCTAAGAAGGTGAGGCGAAAGCTCTGCAGTGGGAACAGATTAGAGCTTAAATGAAAGATGTAACAATCCATGTCTCTTATAGTGATCCTGGCAAAGAGACCTTAGAAAAAAAGTCATTGCTGCTCTTCCAAGGGGGGGCTGGAGGGCTCCACTGTCACTGCTTGACCACAGCAACTGTAATCACTGTGCATATATCTATACAGCATTAGCAGGAAAAGAGCAAGCAGCAGGCTTTTTCTGGACCCTTCTTCCACTGTTGTCCCTTCTGGTTTTTTATTCACTGTTCTTCCACCTTGTCTAATCTATTTTGCTTTCTCCAAGCCCTCATTTTTCCTTGCAAAGTCTTTTGTGCAGTGTATAGGATTTTTTCCCCCAGAATCTTCCTATCCTGTTTATTTTACTCTTTCTTTTGCATGCTGAATGTTGTCCAACTCTTCCTTTTGACCATCTCTTTAATGACCATATTCACCCCTTGCACACTGTGCATGGATTCTTATAAATATGGTGAGGAGCCACGCTCACCCTCCCTGGTCATGTTTTGAATGAGTTCAGGATAAATAAACACTGGAGTCCCAGATTTTTTTACTTTAATGCTGGAGCTAGAAAAACTTTCCCTTCCTCTCTCTGCCTCTCAGAGTGAAAACACTTGTTTTTATAATGCCATGGCTGTAGATACAGTGCTTCTGAGTGTATAGATAACAATTAGCTAGGGAATTTTCCTACTTCCAAGCAATCCTGCTCCTGTTGCAGTGAAAGCTTCCCAAAAGTGGGACCACACACACTGCCTTCTGGAAGTTTAACATTTGGTTGTCATGTACGTCACCAAGAACAGCTTCTGGGAGGAGGCAAAGATGGAATTTAGTGGCTTTTCTCCCCCTTCCAGTCTTCAACTTTTTTTTTAATGGAAAGAAGTGGACAAAACAGATTGCTGTGGCTAAGTGTGCTGGGGACCAGTATGGGAACCAAGAACCTAATTTTTATCCCCAGTGGTGTTTTCTTCTGCTGTGTTTGAATGGCATGGTTCATTCAAGTATCTGGAGAATGGATGTACACTGGAAATTCCCCTGCGGATAACATTAAGTGAGCCTAGAAGCAGAATGTGCTCTGCTGGTTTCAGTAAGCTTGATATGATGGCAATTTTTCACCCATTCCTGGAAGCAAATGTCATCTGTGTCTCCCCTTCTCTGGTCGTCCCACTGTAAGTAGTAGAAAAAAGGGGGAAGCCACACAAGTCTTATCACAGTTAGAGGGGGAAGTCTGCCTAACAGGAAGGGTGTTAAGAGCAGTTGTATCCTGTTTGTGATTTTGTAGCCATTGGTACTTCCTCATTGTGACCTTGTTTTCCTTCCGGCTTTCTTTTCTGATTCCTTGACGTTCTTTTGTCTTTCTTTGCAGCTCTGGGGTATAATCAAACAAGGCTACAAATGCAAAGGTAAACAAACATTGCATGGATTTTTCAAGCTATAGGTGGTGGGGTTTAGCACAAGTAGGTCAACTGTATTTTTTACTAAAATGGCATCTGTTCATGTAAATTTTGCTTCTATACTTGGTACTGTCCATGAACAGTGAGTGCTGGTATGCTATGAAGTCTCACTGCATTAGGGGATATAGCACTCAGTAGGAACACACAGGTTCTGTGAGCTAAAGGTCCAAAGCAGCCACTGACTCCATGAGGAGTCGCTTTCTACCAGCAAAGACCTTGCATCTTGGAAAACTAAGTGTCCTCATCCTACACCAAGACATCCTGAAATATATCTTCTGAGACTTGGGGTCAGGAAAAGGTCTGCTGGCAATGCTGTCTGTCACGTTCATTCGCATGTCTGTAGTGAAGCCTAACTGGCCTTGCAATGCAATAGTGGCTGAGCTAGAAATAGAGAAATACTTAATTCCTAGACTGCCCAGCAGATCTCATTTCAAGATCTTCTCCAGACATTCAACTTAAAAAAAATACTAGACCTCTTACAGCCCCCTCTGTTGCTTTCATTAAATGTTTAATTTCTTATGTAGTACTTATACCATATTGAGCAGGTCAGATCAAGAATGACATTGTAGTGGTCCTCATTGGCTTTAAAGTCCTGGACCTATTTATTTCTCCAGCAGCTCAGCTCTGGCTGAAGGGCACTGTTGATTTTCACGGTTGTAGTTGCATCCCAGTTATTCACAGGGGAACATTCGTGCTGGGGCTTCATAGTTCTATTTATATGCACTCTTCTCCCTTAGTCTTATACTGGCTCCCAGGAGAAGGGTGAAGAATTGGCAGTATTGTTTTTTAGGATACACCATATTCCTGCCTCCCTCTGCACCCATGAACTTCTCTTCCTTAGAGACGGGTGGGGAAAATGTCCATGACTAAACCATAGTATGTAATTCAGCTATTCCTGATTACTGTCATCTGAGCAGCTACAGAAGGGCTAGTTGTGGTCTATACTTTTACTGGTAGGATGAGGGAAGGAAGACAGGGTTTTGTCACAGCAGCCCTGTAAACTCAGTTTGAGATCTGAAAGCTGAGCTCTCTCCTACATCATTGCTTGTAACAGTGGCCCAGTGGAGAAAGAGCAAAAGTGGTTCTGTAGAGTCAAAATCACAGGCAGTGGAGCATGAGAGTAAGAGAGCAGAGCTGCTCACTCAGATCTTAAAGTGGTCAACGAGTGTAATTAGTGCCTGCCCTTTGTTGCAGCAGCTACCAGCTGCTCCGTATGCCAGCATCACTAGAGTGCTGCACCTGTTATGGATGATTTCTGCCTCTGAGCACAGAGCTGTCATCTTCTGTTTTGAATCTCTGACACTGCTAGCAGAGGGAGGGAGGGATTTAATCTGTTCAGGTCTGCTGCTTAACCTAGCACTGTGGATAATGAGGTAAAGCTAGACTCTGTGGTCTACAAGTGATGAAAGAGGTTCTCTACTGCCAAGAGAGATCTTTATTGTATTGGGGGGCAGGGGGGCAGAAATTACCTTTAGGCCAGACAAAACCACAGTTGGGCAGGTACTTCTGTATTAGTCGTATGAACAAGGTGATGGGAGAAACTAGAACTCTCACCCATCATGCTAGAGCTGCTGCCCTGAGCAGAATGGTTCTTTTAGCAGAGAGTTATAAACACAATGCTTTGACAATGGCTCACCTAGAACAAAATGATAGGTCATGGAGCAGCAACAGAGAAACAAGGGAGATGGAAATTTTCAAACAAGGGCAAGGGACACAGAGGAGAGCGAGCTGTGTTTGGGGCACACACCCTCCACCCTTTGGCCCTTTCTGGCAGATCAGATCTGTACTACAGTCACACTTCAGATAAATGTATCTAGTGATGCAAAGCCCAGCAAAGGCTAGGTGTGCAGGCACTCAGCCAGTTTCATCCAGGTGGATGATACACATCCACAGAGCTTACTCTGTGCTGATGTTGCTTGCTGAGCTACTTAGACCAGTTTTAACCTACAGTGGTCTACACTGACCTCCAGCTGTCCTTCCAGAGGCTCAGAGTATGGATGCTCCAGTGTGTTTACTACAATGGGCTCAGCTGGGTCAAATAAAAAAAAAACCCAACCCAAACTTTTTTTGGAAACTCAGGCAGTGAAGCAGAAGCTTTATGCATGGCATACACAGGATCATACCACTAATTCCAGGTCTCTTCCTTGAGACTAATTTCTGATGAAACTATCATTTCCCCCTCTTCCCTTCTGCTGCCAGATTTCTATTAATGGCTGCCATGGAAATGATCCATTTTTCGTAACGCCCTTCACACCAAATGATCCATTTCTGTAACTCCCTTCACACCTTCTGTCAAAGTACTTGTTCCTTCAAAGTCCCTCTTGGTATCTGTCTGCTAATAACCCTGAGGGATTACCAGATAGTTGTGGCTTTCCATTTAGTGACTTAACAATTCCTTTCTTTACAGATTGTGGTGCCAACTGTCACAAGCAATGCAGAGACCTGCTTGTGCTGGCATGCAGGAAATTTTCCAGAGGGACCTCAGTAGGCAGCAACCATGGCTCTCTGCCTAGCAGTCCCTCTCTGCCTCCAGGTGAGAGCACTTTTGTTCCTATTTTAAACCATTTCTGGAATCCTCTCTAATGGCCAGTGTCCTTGCTGCCATTTTTAATTTTTCCTTTTTATCAACGCACAGAGCAGCACATGTAGTTTCCACTGCACTGTGGTTTGTATTCAGTGCTCAGATTACAACATGCCTTTCTGCAGTGATGGCCTTAGTCTCTGCCTGAGGCTCCCTATCCTCTATACTGGCACCTCTATCTCAGCTGAAAAGAAATAAAATTATAATTAGGGAAATCATATTTCTCCTTATAAGCCACGTAGGGGCAGGGGCTGGGAGACACAGGGCACAATTCTAGCTCTGCCTTATGCCCTGAGCATGCAGATGGAGGGAGAGGGAAACATGCACACACAAGGCCAGAATCAGTTTCCAAGCAGCATATGGATATTGCTAATTATATCACTGCTTCATATAGGGGGTTACCCTCCTCGGGTGTAAGTTTTCTTTTTGTAAAGATCTTGAAGTAGAATATTTGAAATAAACAATTCCACCCCCTCTTTCAGTCCAAGATGAAGTATTTGAATTTCCTAGTGTTGCTGCGGAACACCAGGACCTCGATGGCAGAGCTATCACCCTCGTCACTGGCTCTTCACGGAAAATTTCGGTGCGGCTGCAGAGGGCAACCACCAGTCAAGCAACACAGACAGAACCACTCTGGCATGAGCCAGGCTGGAATGATTCAGGTTCCCATACTTTCCCCAAAATGAAGTCCAAATTCCATGGCAAAGCTGGGAAGAGCAAAGGCTTTGCAAAATGGGAGAATGAAAAGCCCAACATGCAGGCTGATATAGACCTAGAAGCCGAGGCCCCACAACATATACAGGATCACAATGGAATAGAAACCCTCCCAGAAAGACAAGAATCTGAGGTGAGTTGCAGAAGCAGCCAAAACAGTTTAAAATCTGCTAGAGTCTGAGGTCTCATAAGGTTTATTTTATGAATTTCAGGATGCTTTTTCATTCAAATTTGCCATTGCTTCTTGCACAAGAATTACTTTCAGAAGAATGCCAAATCATCCATAGGTACCTATTTTCTACACTGTAGCGTGCATTTACTGTAACACTGTAACTGGGGGTTTGGCTCTTGGTGTCAGTATGTGCTTTTAGGAGTTGGGCACTTCTCTTTTTGAAAATATTAAAATAGCCTGGTGGGTATGTTACCAAATTCTGTGCTGCTTACCTTTGCAATGCACAGTTCAGGGCTCCATGTTAGATTCACAAGAACTAGCATTCTGATAAATATACGAGTCCAGGCTAGGGCAGGATATTGGTCTGATTTCTGTTGCTGTCACCCATAAAGTTTATACTTCTAAAGCCTCATGCTTTTATTGACCATCTTTGCTAGCATGTAAGTGCTTATTTTCTTTTGGTTACAGGATAGCTGATTGCTGACCTTGAAGCACAGAAAAATGAAGATGAAAACTGTAATACAGCAAGTGTGGATGGACTGTCACAGACCACATTTGGCCATGAGAGGTTTTCCTGTACCTCGTACTTTTAAATTCAACCATTGCCCTGTTTTCTTAGCTGAAAGGTGTTATAAAGCACTATTTATTTTCTCACAAGTAAGCCATTTGGATGAACATTGCACAGACACAGCAGAATGGATCTCTGCACTCAGTGTTTTCTTTTGTATGACTTTTGTGGAAACTTCCTCTACATGCCAGTGAGGATATATTTGGCCTCCTTTAGATATACTGCATCATTTTGGTATGTCTGCCAGCAACAACAATGGTGAGGACAGAAGCCAAGCATCTAAGTTTGTTCAATAACACTCCGTTTCCAGAGGCTTGTAATGATCTTTTAAGGAAGAAGTAGGTGTGGATGTTGATTAAATCTCAAACAAAAACCTTTCACAAAGTCCTCTGTGCTGAAATTCTTTGCACACCTGGGGTTTTGAATTTTGGCCATGTTTACATTGCTGCAGTGAGCATATTGGTGTTCAGCACAGTGAAAGCAGTTCCCAGACTGGGGATCCTTCAAATAGGCAGCACATGGCTGAGACTGAAGGAATTCCAAGACACTATGCGTTTGTCTGGTTACACCACAATGGAGAGGTGTCATCTCTGCCAGCACTGATTGTGGTAAAATTAGCATGTAATAAACACCTTAGTTTTAAGTGTGTGTGTGTATATATGTGTACATGATATGTTTTTCTCTGGTAAGCAACCTGTACCTGTTAAGACTAAATGTACTGAAGAGCAACATCCCAATTAGCAGTTTTCTAATGTAGGATCTACCACCTGAGAAGCATGTTTGAAGTGGCATTTCTCAGAAGCATTAAGTTACTTAAGGAGCACAGCCCTCATCTGGAAAAAAAGAGAGAAAAAGAAAACAAAACAGCACAACGCTCAAACCTGAAAGGTGCATTCCAAATTGGCATACATGTATTGGTCTTTTTACCCCATCTCCCCACAAAAATAGGTGTGTGTGTGGAGCACCCACTCTGAATTAAAGCAACCCAATTATAAGATTTCCTACAAAATTCAAGTTATTACACCTTTCATCAAGTTATAAGCCCTCAAGACCAGAGAGTAATTTCATAGACTTCCCTAACCAAAACTGACAGCTGCACTCCTCTGTGGTAATTTGACTGTAATCTGCGCTGTGACTACATAATGCCTCCTCAGGTTTGCATCTTGAATCCTGCAAGTTTCCTTTGTTTTCCAACACAACTAGTAATGATGGTAAATCTGGGCAGAGGGAAAAAAAAAAAAGAACATGCTCTTACTGTTTTAAACTCAAGAGAAATAAGCACTGCAGGGAGCACTGATTTCCAAGCTAGGATGAGGGCCAGAAACATCCTTTACTCTTACTGCTGTGGGCAAAGAACAAGCATTAGCAAAAATATGGTCTTTATTTCCTGTGGTGGGTCAGGTGACAGGTCACAACAGGCTGACCGCACAGCTACCGTTACAGTGTACAGCTTGCACACAGTGAAAATGATGTGGTACAGAATTTCAATCGAGAAATTTGGTTATGATCCAGGCTGTTGATGGATATGTTGAGATAAGCTTTTTAATACTTTATAAATGAAATGTTCATGTGCAACTTCATTCTTAACATCACATAAGAGTCTGTAGACCTTAGCCCATTTCTTGCAGGCCTTTAAAAGTTAGTTGTAGCTCTTGCTCTGAAAGGTACCTGCTTTCCTATTTCTATCAGGGCCACAAACCATGCCTGTCTTCATTTTGTTATTGGACAAGAATGTTTCTCGTACATAGTCTTATCTTCTCACTTACCTACTCCCCAAGATACTTAACAAGCTTCTTTCCTAAACTGTTTAAAAGGGTAGTTGCTCTATGTTCTTCACAGGAAGGCCATTTCAAGGACACTTTTTTTCCCATGTATACTGTTATCAAGGCATATACTAACATTTAAGTAAAAAAAGTGATGCCTTCTATAGAAACAGCTCCCACTTTGTGGGGGACTGTTCTGCTAGCAATTAGACTGCTTAATTTTCAACGCACTGTAGAGATTTCATCAATACATCACTTGCAAGCCTCATAGCTTTGGTCAGTTAGGTGCTTACCTCAGCAGCAGTTGCAGATCAAGCATAGACTGCAGGCTTACACAGCCGATCCTTCTAAGCAAAATATTGCAGCATCCAAGCAGGAGGACTCAGGCTAGGTGAAAAATTCAAGCACCTGCTTCTGCTGTAAACCCTTTGCTTTAGGCATTTCAAGAAGGGGAACATTGAGAGTGTGTTGCTGGCAGTAAGTGTTCATGGCCATTGGAAAACTTGAAAAAAAGACACTGGGTAGAAATACAGTCTTTTTTCACTCCCCCGTCCCCCAAAAGGAACAGACTCATCAAAGATAACATAATAATTAAAAAAAAAAAAAAAAAAAGCATTAACAAGGTCTTTGCAGCAGACCACTGATCTTCCAGTTCTACAGCAAGCACCTGAATGGGGAGAGCTAACAGGGCATGAAAAACCATTTTAAGTTGGTATAAGATGAGATCTTTATCTTGGAGGAGGCCTGAATACATGAAATTAAAAAAAAATCTTTTTCTCTCCTTCCTTCAAGTTGACATCTTTTTCTGAACAGGGGCAAGACTTTTCCTCACCTCACAAAAACAATTTTAGTTCCCCAATCTACGCAAAGCAACAAAGAATTTCTTGTTCGCCTCCCCTGACTTAACAAAAGGCAAAACGTATCAGCCATTGCAGTTCCTGACTGAGCTATGTGCTTCTGCTGGTCTTGATGGAATGCTGCCTGCTCTAAGTGGAGCAATTCCAGGAGAGTATCCAGGAGAAAAAGTGTCATCATGACAAAAGTATTGGATTAATGAAGTAGCTAAAGCAAGATACAATCCCAAATGATGCTGGATACTTCCACCACATCCATTCTTCCCTGTCTCAGGATCTTTCAAGAAACTGGGGGGGGGAGGAGGGGTTGTTTAAAAAAAAAAAAAAAAAAAAAAAAAATCTGAACAAACAAAAAACACCACACAGTGGAAAAAACTAAGATTCTGTCAAACCTGATTTACAGCCTGATCTGCAAATGCCAAAGAATACAAGCAACAAGAGTAGGTGAAAAATGCAAGTGATTGGATAGACCCTGTAAGAGAAGATTTGGCTGTTTGAGCCAAACCCACTAGGACTTTCTGTGCTTGTGTAAAACCTCTGCAAAACCTCACATTGCAAATAAGGGAGCTTCAGCCTTGCTGTCAACTTTATGGAGTTGCCCTGAGTGCTATACACTGTTGCTCAGGGACTCCTCTGTGGAAGCCGAAGTGAAAGCATGCCCTAATGCAGCCCCCAAGGTCTTCCTCATGGGGAGCCCAGAAGCTTTTGGCCAAGACAGCCTGAGCAGTCACAGGAGAGTCCTTGCAGCCTGGGACACTAGTTCCAGAAGCTTTAGGCATCTGTATGGGAAATAGCTGCATGTGAAGGATCCTGGACACAAGCAGAAAAAAAACAGAGAACAAAGATGGGGAATAAGCGTGGAAAGAAGCATACTAGGAGAGCTCTCTGTCTCTATGTGACACCAAGAATTGAAGGGGATCCCAATGGAGACCAAGCAGAGGGGGAAGGAAGGAAGGAAGGAAGGAAGGAGATTTGAATACAGATATCATGGAGACACAAGAGGCAGGAGAAACAAGGGCTTGTTGTTTCATGATTGTCATAGCCAAAAAAATCTAACCAAGGTTTGCTTCATTCAGCATCAGCCTGCTAACTGATGGGCCTCTATACAGCACAAAAAATAGCTCCAAGTACTTCTCAAAAGAGTCTTGACAACCAAGTTGGCCCACCCAGGGACACTGGAGAAATAGATGTAACTTTGGAACCTGTTTCTGAGTTATCAGCACTGATCTGAACTGCATTTTCAAAATAAGCATTGCAGCCAACAGGCTAAACTCATTGGAAAATCTGTGTGTTGAACTCTAAAGTGCTGTTTACAGCTGCTGACAATCTGGTCCTAGGAGACAGAAAAGCCATCAACAAAAGGCTGCCACTGGGGCAGTATGAAATTTAGCCAAAATTCTGCTTTTTCCATGAGTTAAGCTAATGCCAGAAAGTTTAAAGAGTCCTTATCACCTTCATCTGTGCTTCATGTGTGAAAACGAGTTATGACCTTCCACCTGCCCACAGCACAGGCAGACTCTCTCTTTCTTTGGTTTTACAATAGCGTTTTCCTACTTTTTGTACTTGTTTTTCTATCCTCTGTTGTGGGAAAGACCCATGTGGACAAGAGGGGAAATTACTGGACAATAAAGCGGAAACAATAACACTGACAGCACTCAGAGCTGTAAAAAGCACAAAGTAAACACAAAGGAAAAATATTTTTCCCTTCTACCCTTGTTTGTTAAGCCATTAGAGGTGTGACTTATTTTCAGCCAAACTGGGGAGCAGGCAATGTTTACAGCTGGTAATAGCACTTGCTTTTTCAGTTTGTGTCCCTTTGGAAAGGCATAACCTGAAACAAACAAGCACATGAGTATTTTGAGAGCCTACACAGGGGGAAACAAGTTCATATCCACTTCAGTGGACTGCTCTCCGATCACAACACTGCTATGACTCTAACCTAAGGGTATGCTAGGAGGCTGATAAAGCAAGCTTGCAGTTTAGCATGAGCCAGCTTGTTTGGGACTACTAAATCACACTCAACACCTTAAAAATGCATACATAGTTCTGTAGCATCCCTGTTGTCCAAGGAAAATTGGAAGTTCAGAGAGGAAGCAGGATCACAAGCCTGACAGCCTTTAGCAGCAACAACACTGAGACTCTCTACTGCAGTCCTAAATATGGCAGAACTAAGAATAAATCATGTATGATGAGCAGACAGTTGAGGGCTTTTGTGTGCTGGCCTTCATTAACCTAACAGGGAGCTGAATTAACTTCTAGTACTCTAAGAACCCACACAAGCCTTTTGGATGCCCAAAAGAGTCATCAGAGCTTAGTGAGGAACTCCCAGCTGAACTCTTCCCACTTCAGCACAATTTAATTTTCATTTCCCAGGTACATAACCTGTTATGGGGAATACTCATGCCACAGGACTTTTCAAGCTCCAGCTACTTTTCATAACTATCTGCTGACATGAATCTTGCTTCCCTTCTTCCCAGTTCTATCTTAGGTACTTGACTAGTAAGTGTCTAGTTTCTAATTAGGCCAGAGGTTGGTTGAGGCACTTGCCACTTTCATTAACTCAGATGCAAACAGCAGTTTAATGGAGACACGTAGTCAAAGGCCCCACCATGTTAAAGCAGGTTACCCACATGCTCTGGCTGAGAAGTCTAACCCATAGCTAGAGGAGCCCCTCTGGGGGCCACCAGCAGTAATGGCATATCACCATGAAGCTGCACACTTCAGGGGTTTGACTAGAGAAGTAGAGGAATCTCAGCAAGCAAGCTAGGGATTACCAGCCAACTCCAATCCTAAAGATGATAAACTACTCAGGGAACAGCTACAAGCAAAAAGGCTTGCTGGGGTGAGTGATGCATGGTGAAAGCTCAGCTTGATGCCCTCTCCCTTGTTGGGTTACTGTTTTGCACACAGTAAGGAATAAATTTTTACGCATTCCTTAGACCTGCAAGGAAAACCCAACCGTGACCACAGTGCATATAGATCATGGTATTCTAACTCAGGTACTAATGTACCTGATGTGGGAAGCAAGCGTGTCCCCTGCTCCCCATAGTTATTTTACAGCACAATGACAACACTTTAGAGAGGATGATCCTAATAGATGGAAGGGCAATGGAAGCGAACCCTTTAGGAAACAAAAGTTGCTAGAGAAAGAAAGGCAGATGGAAAAACAGAACAAGATGCCTAAAGCTTGTGGAAGAAGAGTGGCAAGAACAACCATGGTTAAAAAGGAAGAACACTGTTCCCCTGTAAAAATGGTTGCCTACTTAATTGATCTGCTAGCGTTCTGCTTTCAATCATGATGCGCAATGAAATCGAGTACATATATCCAATCCACCACAAGCCTAATAATTCCAGTGCAGCAGGAATCATGTTTGGAAAACAGTAAATACCAGAGCATCATACAGACAATAACAAAGCAGTGGCTGTTTGCTTTCATTAATCAAAGCTCCTCTCTCCACATATACAAAGCTTGTTTTCTCTGGAGAACAAAGAAGTCATAGCACACTAGGAGGAAACAATAGAGTAAGGAAAAACAACAGCTGGCAGAAGCAAAGTGTTTTCTTTCCTGTTGGAAGAGTAAAGCCTCTTGTTTTGCCACCTTCTGAATTCTTTTTAATTTTTTTTTTTTTTTTTTTTTACTTTCCCCCTCAAACAGCAATGAAGTGGGACTCAGCTTACCCTAAGTCCTGGAATAGGGAGGAGGAGAAGCAACATATTTTGAGGAGAAAAAGCTATCTGGAATAAGGGGGAAGGGGAAGCTCTGTGCTCCTATCCCACCACAGCATCATTTCACCATGTCACAGTGTGCAAAAGTGAGACTATCCACTGCAGCAACAGTCATAGCCTTGCAGAGAAACTGGCAGCTCTAGCACAGAAAGAAGTCTCTGAAGGTGCTGATGCAACTCAAGCAGAGGCTATCAGAAGAGCCGCCTGGGTTCCCTCTTGCTAGGAACAAGTTTGCAGCACTCTAATGCACTGACAGAAAACACATGCCTCTCTACAGTGAGGAGCAGCGTGAAGAAAAGCAGAAGCTGTCAACTTGAAGACATTACATTCCCAGCAAAAAGGCTCTTTAACTCTGTCAATCTCTCTACCTTTACCAGTACAGGACTGACCCAGTTGTAGGAATCTTAATTCTTAAAAAACCCCACTAATTATTTTTCTGTGAATGCAGCTAGTCACCAGCTAATGCTCACAAGGTATTACTCTCTCACAAGGGAGACACCTTCTCTGGAGCATCCCGCTGCAAGAAACCATCAACACCTTTGTGAAGCAGCAACATTCATTTTTACATATCATTTGAACTGTATTATGCCGAGATAGATCTATATCGGTGATCCTCAAAGACCTAGATTCAATATAGGAAACTTTCCCTCGTCAGCCTTGTTAAATTTGTTTAAAACATTAAAAAAGAGACATTAAGTCAGATTCCCAAGTGCCTTTCACAGAGACCTTCACTTCCAACCTATGAATCACTAGCAGCACCTAGTGGCCGCAATAAATTAAACAGGAGATTTTCAGGTTGATCACAGAATGAAATACAGGGAAATCAGTTCTAAACAATGTTTTTCAGCTTCTTTACATGATTGGCTTGAATTACAGCAACACCAGCGTTACACAGATTCTCTTAAATGCTCATGTTATTTCTGTAATCCAAGGAACTCCTCCTGCTTGCATCAACCTGGATTCAACCCCAACGGCATTTCAGGTAGCCAGAGACACTGCCATCAGCATAGCCTCTGCTACAGCGATCCGAGCACAGTAGCAAGAACCTACGTTTTCCACAAGGCTAGAGAGCATCAAGAGAGTTCCCAGAAGCAGCATACCATGTTCACACGGCATGCAGGAGCATAACCTGGGAGATGGGCACTCACACAGCCTAAGAGTAACTTCACACAGCAACCCCCCCCCCCAGAGTACTACATGCTGCTACACCAGTTCCGAGGGAGGAATAGAACAAAACTCAGAGCAATTGAAGATCAATTACTCCCATCCACTTCTCTTCTGACAGCTTGTCAGGGGGCAGAATGCACAGTACAGCTGGGACAACTACATCTAAAATAGATTAAAATGTAAAATAAATGAAGCAGACAGAAATCCCCATGAATTCCCAGCTACTATAGCAACTGCTTTTTACTATCAAGAAGGAAAAGAAACTAAAGCAGGGGGAACATACAGATACTTTTATTGCTCACCTTTTATACAACAGCACACCTTCAGCCATTTTCTTTCACAGCTTGACAATGTTTATGTACACAAAAAACCCAGCAAGAAGCATTATGTGGCTTTCAGTAAAGAAAAAACCAAAAACATTAGAACATCAAACTCAGCCAGGCTTTGTTTTCTGCAGCAATAATAAAAGGGCTTCCTCCAGGCAGGAACTAACCTTCCCAGGCCGTAGTGCATTTCTTTAAAAAGACAGCCCCCAAAACAAATTGCCCTAGATTTGCTGAGCCAGTGGTATTAACTTGCAAATAAAATAAATTTCGGTTTGTCATTTCTTCTAGCTGATTTCAAGTAAAAATTAGGTCTGGAGGAGGAGCAACTTGTTTTGGATGGAGGCAGGTCAGTTTGAATTGCTACACCTAACTACAGGCCTACACACACTATCGGTTCACAATTTAGCTTAGTTTTAAATGATCTTTGCAGATTTTGGCAGCGGTCAGTCTTCAATGTTGAGCAGGTGCAAAAACTTTGTTTAGCGGGAGATAAGGCTACTGAACATGGCATCCACAGTAGAGCTCATATAATAGACAAAAAACCTGTTTGTCAGAGGGAGTGCACTGTGCATGCACACACATGTGTGTACATCTTCATGACTAAAATGAGAGGCCAGCAAGCCAAAAAGCGATACTCAGAAGTCGTTTTAGAACATGTAATTGAACAATGATTAGGGGGGAAAATGCAGAAGTTCTATTGTGTATTATAATAGACAAATTTGACAGACAGGTCTTGATATTTCTCTAAATCAAAGTGGAAGGCAAAGACAGCAGGTAGTTTCAGAACAAAAGTGTTTTGAGCAGAGGGAACCAGTCCAACATCTAAAAAGCATGGCTATTAGTTGATGTTTAGGGTGCAGTGATGATATATTTAATTCAGACAGGTTGGGGGTGGGGTGCGGAGGAAAAGTGTACAGAAAGTTGTACTTTGCTCAACGCAAACATCCAACCCAAAGAGATTCCACCTGCCATATACAAACCTGTACTAATTAAAGCAGCAATTAAGCCAGGCCTCTGAAACCAGGTTTCTATTACATGAGCTCTGACGAAGCAAAAGCTTTTAGCAACCTCAGCTCGTGAAGTGTCTTCCTTGTCCAAAGCCAGATTGATTATACTGATAACCTCCATGCTGGAAGTGCTGCTCAAACTGCCCCCCTTGATTAAAATTCTGTCCACCTCTGCCCCCCCAGCCTCCTCCTTGACCTCCACGGCTACCCCTCCCGCCACGGCCACCCCTCCCTCCTCCACGCCCACCCCCTCGGTCACTGTGGGACCCACCATCTTGATATCTGTTGTCTTGCTGGTAGCTGCCCCCACCACCCCCTTGGTAGCCACCTCCTGAATATGAAGACGACTGGTAGCCACCATAGCCTCCTCCTTGGTAGCCACCGCCACCACCACCACCATGGTAGCCACCTGTTTGAAAACCTGCATCTCTGTAGTTGCTCTCCCTGTAGCTGCCATCCTGGTAGCCACCACCTCCACCATCTGTCCAACCTCCTTGAAGCTTGTTTCCTCTTCCACCTCCTCTACCACCATGATCATAACCACCACGTCCTCCTCGCCCCCCCCGATCATGGCTTCCTTGTTCATGACCTCCTCGCCCTCCATATGATGAGTCATAGCCTCCTCTTCCTCCTCGGTCATGACCCCCATGGTCATAACCTCCTCGCCCTCCATATGAGGATTCGTAGCCACCTCTTCCTCCTCTGCCACCACCTTGTTGCGGACCAGCCTCTGGTCTTTTCTGCCACGGTGGCATCTCAGGAGGTGGCGGTTCAATTTCATTGGGCCTTCCTCCTCTGTCAGGCACTCTGCCCATTAGCACCTGCAAAGGGAAAGGGAGAACTGCCGTAGGAGTTGTAACACCTCACAGAAGTGTCACTTTTACTGATACACACCACAAACAACAGCTGCTCAAGGGTTCTTACATCCAGAGGATTTCATCAAAGCAAACTTTTGTCTGTTTGAATGTGACAGACCTTTGTCTCCAATTAATAAAAATTAAACAGGGATTTTCTAGTACTCGAAGCACTCCTAACAAAACAAGTCACGAGACCTGGGTTTTCTGTTCAAACTGCAGGCACACCAGCAGAGGCAGCATCAATACAGTCTTTCACTAAACTGTTTACTAGTGCAGACTGCTAATCTCAAACAACCACAAGTACAGTGCAACACAGTCTCTCTCCTAACTAGCGCTCTGAATTGCTGTAGAAGCCATTGGCTTGGTAAACAAAGTGCAAAGATTTTTATTTTTCAGTAGGGACACACAAAAACTTACACACCAACAAACAGGTAGGTGTCAGACAGCGCTGATCAGAGTTGAGCAAGACTGTAGAGGTCTAGCTGTCTAAGGATGCTGTCACTTTAAGAATTTAGTAAGACTTAAAAATGTGACAGGACATTTGCATTGCTTCTAGTTTTAAAACGATATAACAGAAAAACTTCAATGCAAGCACGTTACTTTGTTACTTTATGTTACTGTCTTGGAAAACATTTAATATTGATAATGGGAGATTAAGTTAACAGAATATGGATCAGCAGCAGGGCAGTATTGCATTCCTAGTAAAACATACATACAGTCTGATGGTACAGTCACACCTGTCTTCCCACTTAATTTCTTACATTCCACACTGCAACTACACTAAAAAGGTGCAAAAATTATTTGGGGTGGAGAGGGTGTGGTCAAATCAGCACACCACCATTCTATCCTAAATTACTTAGAACTTTACCTGAAATACAGTTGGTACCCAGAAGGCAGAAAGGCATGCATGTACACTCACAAGTTTTAAAGTACCAAGTACACTGCTGTACGTAGCTACTGAGCTTCAAGTTTAGCACATGTACCTTTGTGAGCCTATTACTCTGGCAAAATCATAATTTTTGAAACAAGGTAAATTGCATAGTCTAAATCATATTCTAAATCACACTCCTACTATGTCATTACTAAAACTACACACATGACTATAATCTCTTATTTGTGTACACAGGGGAATCTAACCTGCAAGACCCTTGCTTTGTGATCTTAGTACATTCTATTTACATAGATCAGAAACACAGTTACAATGTAGGTGTTATTTTAGACACAGTGACAGAATTTGGTAGCAGCAGTGTAATGACATCAGTAATTCTGATAAGACAGAGCAGGCTTACTCCCACTGAAAGTAATCAAAGATATTTCAACATTTTTTTACTGTCCCTAAGAAAGGGCACTCTGAACTTAAACAGGTGAAATTGCAGTTACCATAATGCACCAATGCATAATCTGTAAACACCAAATTTCTTAACCTTTATTTCCAAATTCCACTTACAATCCTAAAAAAAGTAGCATTTATTATTACATTCAAATTACTTAAATATTCATAACAGAACAAGCCATTTGTCACCAAAGGTACCTTATTAATGGCACATGCAGTCTTCTCTCGGATGGACCCACTGCTTGTTCTCATAATCTTTGACAGATCCTGTCGAGCTGCCAAGAGATTTGCAATGGAAATAGTGCACTTAGTAGATAAGAGGGCACGTTTTGGCTGGTAGACTTTAGCCAGTTTTTCTGTTTGACTCTGTTGGAGAGGAGAAAAACAAAACCCCATCAGCTAAAGTAATAGGAAAGCAATGGGACACCTCACCAAAAGAATCAAATCAACACTGAAGAACAAGACACTACTGCAAATAGAACAAAAATTAATATAAAAAACAGTGAGAACCACTTTGTAACTAAGAATCACTGCAACGAAACTAGCATTTGTCAAATTAAATTTCTGAAGTAATATAGGAAACACTATTCTGACTGAACTGTCAAGACACTGATCTGACAATTTTAAGATTAACAATATATACATGCAGACCATATTACTTTCAGGCAGCCAAACACAGAACAGAATTGTGTCATAGTTATATGAATTACTGCTAATGTCTAAAAGATACTGAAAGTGAAACATGTCTGTGTCCAGCCTCCAGACCTCCTTCTATGCCTGCACCCTGACCCCACACCCATTCCAGTCAGACTAGCATCACCCCATCTCCAGCACTGTATCAGCAGAAAAAGGCTGTGTTAACTCTTTCACACTCTTCATTCCAGTCAGCTTCTTCACAAAGGCAAACCATCAAGAGGTACTGGCAGAACTAAAGCTCTCAAGTGCTTGTTCTAATTCAGTCCTTTGTCTCACATATGTAGTGCCCAAGCTAGAAATGAGATCCTACAAGTCAGTTTTGCCTTGTAGGCACTCTCTCTTCCTCTACTGCCTTTTGGCATTAACCATATCAGTTTCTTTGAACACCTCAAAAGTATGACAGCAGTTTTCCAACTGACAGACACAACAGAAATCTGTGCTACCAGCCATGAGTAATACACGAGTTACATCCATCTTCAGTTATCAGCAGAGTATAATGTGTCATGCAGTTGGGATAAACCAGATTGCAATCTGCACATAGACAAAAGGGCTGCTTTTTGTCTGGACCCCAAATGACAGCAGTGGTGACAGGCAAACCAGGTTTTCCAACAAATCTCTTGAATGGGCAAGAACTTAGGAGCAAATTTTAAAATCCTATTTGCCATCTAAAGGCAGAAAACTGGAACTGGGAAAAATTGAGAGTATGTATTTCAAAATGACTCAGTGATTAATTTCTAGAACCAAAAGCTTCTGCTTTTATATTACAAGTTGAACAGAGTTTATTCAAAATTAAGGAAAACATGCACATCATTAACCTGATGCTGGCTAAAGACAAGAGAAGCAACAGTATTCACCAGAGCAGTAGTATGTTTTTCCCTGGCAAGTTTGACTGAGCTCTGAGCACAGTATTTTGGTGCTATGATATTATTCTTTTAGGTGAAACTTGACATTTTTGAACTTAAAAAACTCCTAATAACAGACTATAAAGTTTTTACTGGTGTTACTACTATCTGGAGAAGTAACTATTTAGTTATACTACTGTATTCTGTTACTTTTCAAATTAAAAAAAAAAAAGTTAGCATCATGTATTAAAGCACTGCTAAAAGCTACTGTTAAAACAAACTGTATTGCACATATGGAATACTATAGCCACATTCTCCAATTTTGTATTGTTATGGTCCTAAAAAATTTAATTTGCATTTCAATAGATATAAACAAATATATACAATGTGTGGGTTTTGTGAAAGGATTTCATGTAGCTAGTCAAGTTCAAAAACATCTGAGAATTCTCCTAGGAAAAAAAACAAACATACATGGATTTGGATGCCAAAGCTATAACACAATTAGAAGTCCCTGGTTTATAACCTAATCCATACTTTTGCCTGTTTTAATTCACTATTAAAATATTCAGTCAATCAGATAGTTCTTCAACCATCTACTAAAAAACCTGAAGAATACAAGGTTTAAGAGATAGTACACCAGTAGAAGTCCTGCTCAGGTGATGAAAGAGAAAATGGGAGAGGTCACAGTTTATTATTAAAATACAGTTGCTTTTTTAATAAATCATTTATCAAGAAAAAAACACTAGATTAGTGATAAACTGTGACACATGAATCATAACTCAGTCTCAAACACTACCAGCAGCATAATTAACAGCATGTTAACAGATCCGGTTTAGTCCTAGAAAATAAATTATATGTACTATTTTTTATATCTTGTCATTCCTTTTTCACTATGAAATATCGGAAATAGGGAAACCATGTAATTCTTTTTAAAAGTAGAATATGTATCACATACTCAGAGAGAACAGACGCCATGTCACAGCCATTTGCACGGTTCAAAGACAAAAGAAGCACATAAAATATTACCCTGTCTATGAGGTAAGAACAAGTAGTGCCTTAGCAGCTTTTCTCATGTGCATCTGTGGAGTTGTGCTTGCAGACACACTTTGAGTTAAGGAAATCTGATCACTGTGGACAGCACAAAGTAAGTTAAGGGATGGTCAACAGGAAGATGCGTTTCTACCATCACACAGACACAGCATTTAATGATTCACATGATGGTACTCTGAATGCAGTGGCCTATTTAACTGTGTTTTGGCTTTGGTGTATAGTTACACACAGTCTATCTTCTCATTTTAGACTGTTTTAAAATCCAACAGATCAGTTTTCAGTAAAATTTTTTTAGTCATCTTACATTGTCATAAACTTCTTCAGAAACTCAAACCAAAACCAGACAACTTCTGTGGTTATTTCTTACTCATGAAGGATGAAACAATGAAGCAGTTTTCCAGAGATACTTATTATAAAGCATTACCATCAACTAGAACTTCACAGCAAGTTGGTTGTACCTTAGCTCTATCTGACCAGCCAAAGGACTGCACAGTTACATCCAAACGTTTGACTAACAGTTTTCTTCGGACTTCGTATTCGTTGACTATGGCTTGATTAATTGCTTCAATTTTTTCCTGAAACAAAAATTTGCAAACATAACCTATAGATTATAAAATGTTTCTACTTAACATAAAAACTATGTGGATGGAAGAGAATAAGACACAGAGATATTAAGCAGGGCTTAAGCCTGCAATTATCTACCTTGTCAAATGGGCTCACAGCAAGTAATGCTTGCTGACACTATTTTCCTGAAGGCTTCAAAGGCTCTGTTATCCTCACGTTCAGCCTTCTACTATTTCTAACAGCACAGCTGCCTGTTCTTCAGAAGGGACATAAAAACTGCACAAACTGCTGAGGCATTTCTCAACACTCACCAGGACAGAGAAGCAAAAGTGAGAAAATACTACATGCAACAAGTTGAAGGAGATGCAAGGACATATGTAAGTCCTAGGGACCAGGGTGTCCTTGCCTTCTTTAAAAGCAGTAAGCTTAAGGACAAAGACAGAGCAAAGATAGAGGACTAAAAGTAAGTAAAGTACTGTAAGAGGATCTTGATTAAAGCACAATCTGCATACAGACAAGACAACACAGTGCCCTACTGGAAAAAGCCATCACTAGAAACGCACCTGGTAGCGGACAGTGGTCTAGTCAGAGCAACAGTTGAGATATGCACCATTAAGGAAATTATTTATGTATTGATTGAAGCCTGGCTGGAGGGGGGCTGTGGGGCCCACTTTCAGCCTCAACAATACAAGCACTGAAGGAAGCAGACTGTTGGGAGTAGAAGAGCTTCAACCTTAAGCAAGAGACACAAGAGAGACTCGCAGTCTCACAGCAGTAGCCATAGCTTTGTGCTGGTGCAGCAGCAGTATCTAACCCAGGCACCATCATTCTAGAACAGCAGGTGACAAAACCCAGCTGGAGATGATTGTGCCTCTGCCACCTGGGTGTACAGCCTCTCCCAGCTTCCACCTGCACACTCACTGCTTCTTGGAGAAGAGGCTATGAAGGAAGCAGGCTACTCCAGCAGGACAGAAAGAGAGGAGGAAACGATGGGAAGACCCACAGGTTAGCTGGAAAGAAGCCACAGGAGGGGATGTGACACCATCTCAGCAAGGCTAGGTCACACAGACAGTGCTGGCAAGGAGCAGGAGAGGAAGGCTTAAGCTACTGCACAAGTATGCAGGTCAGCACCACCACCGTAATTCTCCTTTATTTTGGAAAACTTTTGCCTGCATCTGGACATATAGATTAATGAACCTAAGATCTTATCAGTTGCTGAACACTTATTGTACCAACATATATGTAAAATACTGCAAGAAATTGTCTTATCTTCAGAAAGAGATGAGAAAAATCATTTTGCAACATTACACACAGAATCAAGATCAATACTTTATATACCTGAAAAAGGGAAATGGGCTCTAACACCTGCAACTACTTACCCAGTGAGCTGGTCCCAGTTGTTTCTTCAATAAAGGTTTTCCAACATGATTAGGTGGAACCTTTGCTAGGGTTTCCTTCAGCTGTTAGGAGACATATAAAAATATAAGCATTGGCTAAAAAAAAATAAGCTTTTCAAGATTCAAATTACAGAAGAGGACTCTTGGACGGTCATAGGCTTGACAGAGCAACCTCCAATATCAAGTTGTTTTCTCTGGGACAGAGAACCAAGCACACTTCTTTTGGGTAGATCTACAGTTAAAATAGACAGATTCCATGAGGTACAGCTCCCCTTGAAGACAGCAGTATTATTCTACACATCATCTCTTTAGTTCAAAAAAACCCCCACACTTGTATCAAAAAGGTATTACGACTATGTGAAATGTAACACGATATAAAGAAGGACCCCTCTTTACAATCAAAAGGAGAAAATCTTCAATATGAAAATTTAAATTTAACTTGCATTTTAAAAGTTTGGGCACAACTTAGGTTATCTTTCCCATCTCAAAATTTCTGAGGACTTCAGGCAGAAGAAATGGAGTAGCAGTGACAAAAACTTGGATCAAAGCAGGTTGGAGTTATGAAACTTCACTTTTCCACTGCTGCAAACCACATTTTTCAACTTCCTTGGCTGTTCATTCCAGCAATTGATTTAACACATTCAGTGACTTGGTTTTCCAAAGGTGCTGAGCCCAATTTGTTTAACTTGAAGATTTTAAAACCATGTGCTTTCAGAGTAGCAGAGGCAGCAGTTCATTGAAGTATCAGCAGTTTCTTTTTTTAATGTGGTAGATCATTAACAGAGAGAGTCAATTACACAAAGATCCTACTCCAAACTGTACTATGTATATGTGAAGAAAAAAGGTAGCTTGATTTTCACATGCTAGATGAGAATATCGCCATTCTAAGACTCACTTTTTAAAAACAAGGAAACTTCAGGGTGATCTCTTGTTATAACTATCATCTTACAGTCGAGTAAAATTTTCACTCTATGTTATTTAAGTTTTCACATTTTGCTCAACTTTGTGATGTATTTTCATTTGCAAAGTAAAGTAAGTTTTTCAGTTATTAGTCAGATTTACTTTTTCCTTCTCAAATACTACCAACATCTGAAGTGTTCAGACTGTAAGTACCACAGCTATATATGATTTCTAAAAAACCCTGTAGGTTAGAAATTCTTGATGTATTTTATTAAGCTATAAGGACTGTTCAGGTTTTTTTTTTTTAGTATAACCACCTATGGATATAAATCAATGAGGTAACGGTAATTTAACCTTAACGATTTTGCAAGGTGTACGCAAATTCGACTTTAAAGCAAGACAGTGTAAAAGAAAAGTCTATTAGTAAAGCATAACAGAATTCCCAGATTAAAAAGATTTTGATCTACTTTGTAATCTGTATTTTTATAGAGTCTCTTTCACCAGCAAAGCTTGCTAGCAGTGTTCATTGTTATGAATATTTTCTACCTTTTCTAGAAAATGGAAGCACAGTTTTCTTATCTAACTATTTAATGCCCATGACAATGCCAAAATCAGAAAACAAACTGCTTCCATTCTACACGTTGGACTTCTGCTGGAAAACCATCCTCCTCTTCTTAAACAAGTCAATCCAAACTGATTTCTTGCAAAGAAATGAAGCACTATTTTCAGTTACTTGGATTTATTTAAGTACAACACAACTAAAAGGTTAGT
The DNA here is from genome assembly GCF_900496995.4 of Aquila chrysaetos chrysaetos. Lineage (NCBI taxonomy): Eukaryota > Metazoa > Chordata > Aves > Accipitriformes > Accipitridae > Aquila > Aquila chrysaetos. The sequence goes on along the minus strand of NC_044016.1, from coordinate 22,330,002 downwards.
CAAAAAACCTCTCTGAAATATTTTGGGGAGCTTTGTAATCATATCTGTTCTTTAAAGTCCACAAAGGTTCTCTTCTCTCTCCCCTATTCTGCAAGTTAAGTTACTTAACTTAAAAACTTTCTGTCCTCCACCTTTGGTCTGTGCACTGGACAGTCCATTACACTTCAATTTTCTGTTTTATAAAAATTACTCAAACAGAAGTAAATTTCTTTTAAAAAAACCCACAACAACCTGGAGAACACATACATGTAAAGGAACAAAAATAAACAGAACCAATGAAGCCTTAGGGAAAAGGTGTAAACTTGACTTTAGTTACAACAGCTTTTAACCTAAACATTTTTAAAACAGTAGGTTCCTGTAAAAATTTGTTTAGGTGTATTTCTTGGAATATGTTTCTCCTTAATGTTCTTCCTGAGGCTTAAGCTCAGCAGTTTCCATGTCTTCTGCAACAGGTGATGACATTAAAACCTACAGCAGAGTAAGAAATACCTCACCCCGTAAGGCAATGATAGCAAGTCCCTGACCTCGTGCCTTGGCATGGAAAAAGCCTTTAAATTCATTTTCAGAATCCTGACTCTTAGCATACTCAGTAAAGCACATTAACTCTCCTTCACAATTCAAACACTGGAGTTTCACAAGAGGCAAATATCTCCCTGGTAGCAGAACTATTTTCCATCAAAACAGTAACATCATAAATATTCTAGTTTTGTTCCTTTGGATCTTACTTTTTTTTCAATTCCACTGAAGAACTGGAACATCGTTATGTTGGCTGGAGGCTTGGACATGCCTAAAGCAATACATATGCCTTTTAGCTCCTGAAAGACTTCACTGCCACCTCCTTCCTGTGCTTTTTTAGGAGGGGCATTCACACACAGCATTCTGGCAGCTTCCAGTTCTGAGATGAGGTATGCTGGGTAAGAAAAATTAGATTTCAGCATCAGATATAGCCGAGTTAAAATTATTTTAGAACCAGTGAGAACTCAAGCGCTTACAACCAACGAATGTGCAAATGGACTGTTTTAGAAAGAGTTAGGGCTATAATTTTGGTATCCACCGAACACTCTTATTTCTAACAAGCACTGAGCTCAATGCTAGAAACACAACAAACAGGGGAAAGGTTTAATACAACCAATTAAAGCCTGGAAAAAATCCCTATGATTCCAACCGGTATTAATCACAAAGTTCAACAGAGCACAGCTCTTTTCCTTCAGGCTTCGCCCAGCAAAGATAGGAGACTAGGAACATGGAAATAAGCAGGATGAGAGACTTGGATATGCACTTTAAGGTAGACAAGCAAGCACTCCTTGAGGCTCTAGGAAACAAAGCAAGGAAATGAGTAGAGAGAAGTGAAATGTTGGATGAATCTCCTCTACTTCCCCAGGCAAGATGCAGAGTGGAAAAAAACCCCCACTTTTAAAAGTACTATTGAGAATTCAGGTTTATAATAACTCCAGAAAGGAAGGCAGTAACTGATGAAATAAAAGCTAGAATGCCTGCAGTGCTCTTCAATATCAGAACTGCAAAAGCCTACCACCACATTACAACTCCTTTATCAAACAAACAAAAAATATTAAAATGACAATTTCTGAACATGGTATACACCCAAAATTTCAGCATTAGGTGTTGGTTACAGTCATATAAATTTAGCACACAGCCTTTGCTTGTGATTGTCACAAATTCAAGGTTTGAACTGAAAGAAATGCACAGGTTTAACAATACTTTTATCATGAATCATACTGTGTGACCGTAACAGTAACATAAATAATTATTTCTAAAAAAAAGGATTGAAAAATAGATACTGCACTGATAAAGACAGACTTGTGAGCAGGGCTATAAACCCATGGCTACACAAAAGCAGCTTACCACCTATGAAATTGGGACAGATCAAAAGATTAAGAAAAGAACAAAGCATTTTAATGATCTCTAGAATTTCTTCTAGATCTCTAGAATGTCTTCTGCTAAAGACACAGAACACCTTATGAATTATAACATTCTTAATACGCAAAGCAGTGAAGAATCCTTTGTAAGTTCTTTCAATGGTACTTCATATAGATTTTTCTTACATTCAACTTTCAATTATTTACACCCCATTAGGACCTCCTGAAAAAGAAACTAGCAGCAGAATTTTGTTTCAAGAATTCAGAGATTACATTCAAGCTACCTTCAATCTCCTCTGACAAAGACTGAAATTTTTAAGTGTATCACTGTGAGACACAGATGTTCTCCAGATAGTGATTCTTTTTTGCAGACCTTTTCTGAACCAACCTGAAACTCTTGTACTTTTTATTTTTGCAGATGCCAGTACTTAATATTGTATCCTAGTGATGCTGAACACCAAGGCAATCTAACTATTTATGTTTATTTGGTGCTTTCCTCTCACAGCAATACTGTTACATCTTCCAATTGACAAACTGTGCTGCATTTTGTTAAAATGTAAAATAACCCGGCATTCAATTAAAGAGGGTTATTCTGTTTCTTCTGAAAAAAATCTGGGTTTATGGTTCCCATACAACAGGATATCTAATAAGTTAGTTTAATGTAGGTAAAGCAAGCTATGCAACTATCACGGTACACAAAAAAGGAGTTTGGCATCTATTTCAATTCTATATTTGACAGTAAACACAGTATTCCTGCCAGCTTCTGAACAAGGCCTTGTATTACCAAAATGTACATCACAGAGGACCTCTGGGGTAAACTGTGTGTCACAGACAAGCCAAATTTACTAAATGGCTTGGCTTACAGAGAATAAGCTGAAGGGCAGACTGTTTGAGCTACAAAATATTTTAAAGGCAATTATTACCTCACTTCACCTGACATTTTTGAACATGCTATCAAAACAAATTCAGATTAAGTCTTACTACTCATCTTTCTCCTACTGTTGAAATACTGGAACCTACTCTGTAATTCATTTCTTACATCGCAGCTGAGGGCATAACTAAATTTCTGTTTTGAAAAGTTAAAGAACTGGCAGCAACTGAGGAAGCAAATAAAACATTATGTTGAATTTAAGATCAGATTAAAATTAGTATTACAATTTCTAACTCTGACACTTGTAAAAATTTTTTTTTTTAAATATGAATCAACATCACACACTTTTTCCAAACTGAAGTACTATTTCTTCTCCTTTAACATTTCCTAAGCAGGAATAAAACCAATTTAGGTATTGAGATCTGCTGGGGGAAAAGTAAAGGGAAGACATCACCATTGCTACTGCTAATTTATTTTCAATCAGCAGAAAACAACATTGAAGCTATTTACTCAGGGACATGATCAGAAGAACTAGGAGTTGGGATAAAACATTTTCTCTTCTTCACAACAATTCCAATCGTTGTCAGAGTGTAGGAAAATGCAAGTCTTATTGCACCTTGCAAGTCATCATGGTGGGGGCTCCACAACGATGATGCATCTGGTGTTAGTTGTCATTTTTACAACCCTTCTAAACAAAGTTCAGTGGCTAAATCCTGGCAGAAGTCTTCAAATTATTCCCTCTTCAGAGTACCTCCTGAGAAGTAATAGGACAGGCCTGTTGCTAGTGAATGTGAAAAACGTTAATACTCAGAATATTTTCCATCATATACTGGCTACAGAATGACTGGTAAGTTTATTAGACCCAAAAGTATAATATTCTGACACTATAAATTACAGGGGAAAATAATTCATCATTTTAGGTAACTGTTTATACATTGTGGTAAACAAAACAATATATCATTAAGTGTAAGAAACAATACTATGATTCTTGCACAAAAACAGATTTGTTTGCAAGCACCCTTCTAACTTACTAAGCAGCAAGAGACAGTTCTTTTGATTATGAAGGCGTTTTGTCACATCTCCTGATGTTAATGATGCATATGGACAGTTCATTTCAGCCAGCAACCCACTCATTTCAAGTTGAAATTCTTCTGCTTCATTTGGACCTTAGAAGGAAAAGAATAGTAATTTCTTTACACCTAATACATGTATCTCTGGCTGTGAGTAGAATGAATTAGATATTTAAAAAAAAAAAAAAAAAATGCTTTGCTCCAGTTGCTATTTAACATTAAAACCCTGCTTTTAATGGAAGCCAAATGTGTTCTTTGAGTTTCTCAAAGACATAGCACAACCTACTTGGAGCCATGATATTCCTCATTATTGTAAAATTATGTTTCACTGACAGCTTTCCCCAGCTACAACAGAGAGCCACTGGCAACTTCTACAATGAAAAGTGACATTAAAAACATCACAACTTTTACAGGGGTATTTTAAGTATCAACTAACTTTTCCCACTACAAATGTATTAGATAGTTCTGACAAAGTCACGAATAATATGGTTTATGAGCTCTCATGCTTTTACCACTTCTCCCTGTAAGCTCATATTTGTCAAATGATCTTATTTCATACCAATATTCTTTAAAAATAATCAGGTCATGTAAATCAAAGCTTAGACTGATATTTGTGTCAGAAATTAGTGAAACTAATCTGAATTTGTTAAGCCAAGTTATGCAAAAAATAGTGATTAATGAGAGGTAACAGTTTTTCTTCATTTGAAAAGGGACTTCAACCCAAAATGTCTGTTATTTATAAACTCAAGTCCCACAAAATGAAGGTAGGGCTTGATGGTACTACAGATAAAATGTTTCTATCACTGTGTTTAAAGAATTTGAAATAGGTGCTAGAGTACTTCTGGATTGTATTTTTACACAAAACATAGTAGGAACCTTATACTGCTAGAAGAGGTGAAATGCTGTATTGTTACAGAGATAGGGAGTCAAATACACTCAAATAAGAAAGGACGGACATGTCAAAAACAGAGAGAAAGAGGAAAAGAACAGCTATTGAGGTGAAACGCAGCAATCTTTGGCCATTGAGTAGATTGAAAGTTAAGTTCATAAAGGCATTATGAGTTAATACATTAGATATTCAGAAGTACAGGTTATCATACCAATTTAATCTGTAGAATGTCATGACCAGTTGACCAAAAATAACATTTTTTGAAAACTAAGGTTTGCTTCCTCCACCAAAACAACAAACAAACAAACATTTTCAGGCTCCTTCTCAGAGAGTGTTTCATAAAGGGGGAAAAATACATAGTAAGCACAGAGTAACCAAAAATAAAAAGAAAATATCGTTACTGTAGTCATGAGAATGTTTCCTTGAACAGTAGGTATTTCTTACGTCAAAATTACAAACAGAAGCATTGAAATAAAAGTATTCTCATGATCTAATAAAAAAAAAAACCACTAATGTTTCGTTAAATCCATCCAAGAACTTTAAAAAAAGTTCTTTGGTTGAACAATTAAAAGAAAAAGCTAATTTCAGAACAAAGACTGTTTGAGCCTCACTATTATTTCAATCTCTACTGGCTGTTCATTAGGCAAGTTTCAGGTGGAAAATATCCAAAATCTGACAGCACACAGACAATGCTCCCTGGTACAACAAATTTGGCAGTTGTCAGCCCAAATCTTTATGGCATGCAAGAACATACATTAAGTGCACGTTTGTGCTAGAGTTATGGCTACTTACTGTTAGTTGCCTGCACATTTTCCTCTAATTTACAGAATAGCCGTAACTCAGATACCAACCAAGCACAGAGTTTGGTGAATTCAGGGGAACTGGCTCCACGAGAGACTGCATGAGCCAGCGCTCCGTCGTCTAACAATGGACCTTTGTAACTGACAAGTAAAACAAAAGCACAGTTTATTAACATTTGCTATGACTGATGTCCTGTGATAGATTTACTTTATGCTGTATGCATATTGAGAAACACACCCTCATCACATCTGCAATGCTGAACATCTAAACTGATAAGATTCCCGCACTGAACTGTAAGAAAAAGCACACTGAAAACATCTGAGTGAACTCAGCATTTCCATGCACATTAGCTTACTGACAAAGAGACTGTGTCACAAAATATCATCATCACAGGTTTCATCCTGGAGAATGTTATCACATGCAGTGGCAAATTCTCTGCCTCTATCTCTTTAATATGTTACTTACAATATAGCTATCTAGGGCAACTGCAGTTTCAAAGTATCATTCTTGAGCACTGCTTTACAGTACATTGAATAATTACTGCTGAACTAGTGCATCTTTTCTGTCATTTCCTATCATGTATCAAAAGGTTGCCACACAAAACAAAGCCTTTGATACAATTGTTACAAAAGTGATCTGCAAAACAATGTCCTCTCTTGAAAAATTACCTTCTTAAGTGGGCACAAGAAAAATAAATAGAATTAGCTCTTTGTGTAAACAAGCCAAGATCAGGCCTAGTATAAGAAAGCATGAGTCTACAGATCAGGTCTTAGAAGACATAGTTTTCAGGACATCTGTGTACTGATACTCTGTCAGGGGGAGGAGGAATAGTAGGGAGAAGGCTGCCTTATTAACCAGGTAGAAGCACAAAGTCAGAGCTTACCAGAATATTTAAGAAAAAATGCACAGTATTATTTTGATATACTGCACCCAAAACAGAAAGACATCCAAGAGTGAGCATAATCAACTGAACTCCCTCTTTCGAACTTCCAGGTATAGTCACCCGCTATGTCACAGCAACCCAGTCAGTCCAGTCAACTCTTGGCAAACCTCAGAAGTAAAAAAAAAAAAAAAAAATCTCTCAAAGAGCAAATTAATATGTTAATCTCCACACTTTGTTCTTGTGCTTAACATCACGTATAAAGGATTTGGTCTTTACTGTAACAGCCTGTTACTCCATCCAACCAAAATGAAGAAGCCACACTCAAAAATAACTTTTACCTCACAGAGCAGCTCAATTAGCCACACAGAGTTAATCTACTAGCAGCTGGTGGGAAACTGTAATCTGACGTATTACAACTCTACTACATTACCACAGTAGGCTAGACAATTCCAACAGGCTAATTAGAGCAAGCCTAAGTCCCACCCCACAGACATTTCAGACCTACACATGTATAGGAACATCTGGGACTTGGAATAGAAACATCCAGTTATAGATCAAAGTAGAAAGGAAGTGATGACAAGCCTTTTGCTTTGGCAGGATCTGGATTTAAGTCACTGGTCACATCAGAGGCCCCTTTTCTAGAATTTTTCTTTGACAGATATGACATCTTTACTGTGTTATCTCTGATAATTATGACTTCAGCTACACATCTACCCGGCCCGTAATCCAACTTGCAGATTCCTGACTGCAAGCAGCTTTTTCCTTCCATTCCTGCCAATGGCACATGTTCTAGAGCTACACTCCTCTTTTGGTAACATTATGATCTCCAGTTTGTTTACTTTTTCAATAGTTCAACAGACTGACTTACAAGGCAAGAGGCCACTATTTGAGCACCTCGAGCACAAATCCCAAAAGAAACAACCCTTTGATGTGCAATGCTATTAAAAAAAAATAATCAAGTAATATATTAGAAATGCCTTCAGTATCTGGTTAGAAAAAATAAGTTGAACTGTGAAGGACCATGGAGCTACTGCCAAAGATTAAAACCTCAAACACCCCAGTCTTTCCAGACACAAGGAAACAGAAGTCATTTAGTCACATGCAGTAGTTTTCCCAGTTGTTGCCAATACTGTTGAAGCCCCGTGTCTTTCTCCCTCCAAATTTGCTTTTCAATCACTGTTGCCAGTCTTGGCTGATATGACTTATTTTTTAATCTGCTTTCATTGTTCACTTTATTTATGTCAACAATCAACAGCAACACTTTCTGTCTATAATTACACAGATCAGGAGCACAAATCACAATCCCTTCAAGCCACTAATAACCTTTTAAACATATGGCAGAAAAAAGAAGCCGATCACGGTATGCGCATCATGGCAGAGACCTTTTTGCATTTCAGTTGGAGAAATACCTACCAAAACAGAAACCTATTTTTCAAGCTTTGGAACCATCTTAGCCCTGAAATATAATCTTTATTGGAGCATAATGACTCTAGCCACAAAGTGATTTATGGGAATGTGGCCAATGTGAATAAATACAGCTGTTTGCATAGAACCAGCAGCAGTAAAATTGTAACTGCCTATTGTCTGAGCTCTCAACAGTTTACAGACATGCAAACTTACCGTAGAGCACACTCTCCTTGCTCTCCCTTTCATGTTTATATAACCTTACTGACTCTGGCAGAGTAACAGGTTTAAACAACAAAAGCTTCCTGTGCTATATTATGTTAAAAAAAAAAGGGAAAAATACTCTGTCATTTACAATTTTTTTGCTGTCTATTATTTTTCACTAAGTATGAAGCCTGAAAGTTTTCTTCTCTGACTTCTCTTCTTAAAAAGTTTCCTTTTCCCCTTCCCCACCCTCAGCTGGGACCACTCTGTTGAACAGAGGGGTTACCGATAGGATGGCATCACAAGAATCGAGATCAGCACGCAGGAAGAGGTAAAATGTTTGCCAAGGCCGTACAGCTAAAAAACTGCCGTGGTGCTTTTCTCAAGCCCAACCGGCACCGCCGCCAGCCCCGCTACGGGGGGGCGGCACCTCGGCTCTGATGAAAAGGGACCATTCCAGGGGCTGACGCTGGCGCAGCTCTACCCTGGGCCGCAGACCCCCCTGCCCACGCACACACACACCGGCGCCTCCCTCCTGCTCCCGGCCCGCACCGGCCGCCCGAGGACGCCACGGCCCCGCCAACGGCCGCCGAGAACCTCTCCCCCCCCCCGCCAGCGCCGGCCCCGGGGCACCTACCCCAGATCCTCCAGCGACTCCAGCACGTCGCTCTCCAGGAGCTCGAACTCCATCCTGCGGCGGGGCACGGGGGACGAACCTGCGCGACAGCGGGACTCAGCGCCCACGGTACCCGCCGCCCGCCCCCAGCCCAGCCCGGCTCAGCCCGGCCCGGCCCCGCGGGCGGGGGCTCAACGGTCGCACCCCGCCCCCGCCTTGCGGAGCGGGGGAAGCACGGAGACCTCGGCGCACGCCCGTCCCCGGTCCCCGTCCCCCGCCCCCGCGGCCCCACGTACGCTGCTCGCACGCTGCTGCGCCGCCGACTGCCGGGTTGGCATGTCAGGGCGGGGAGGGAGGGAGGAGCAGGTCCCCGGCCTGACCCCTCATACCGCTTCTCTCGGGCCGTCCCACCGCCACGCCTGATCGGTGAGGCCTCCTTCCGCGGCGGTCTCAGCCTACCCGTGGCGCCAAGGCAGCGTTGCTAAACGGAGACGCGGGTGCGAGGACGGACGCCGGGTGTTTCGGCGGGGAGGAAGCCCGGGAGGAGGGAAGGATCCCACATTTCTGTTCAGGCGATACCTCGGGCAGCTCCGGAGGAAGGACCCCACCCCCTCCCCGCCGCGGAACCCACGCTGGAATGTGCCGTGGCAACAGGCGGAGGGGGACGGAGCGGCAGAAGGGTCAAGCTGCGTCAGTGAGCGCGCGCTTCCCCGCCCAGGAGGACCCAGCGGTGCTGCCGGGACCACAAATCCCAGCATGGCCACGTGCCCGACGGGACCCTCGCGGCCGCCGTAGGGCCGCCTCCCGCCGCTGCTGGGTGAGGCCCGGCGGCGGATAGAGGCGCGGGGGGAAGGGGGCCGGATAAAATCAATAAATTGAAATCGCTGCTTCTGCGGGTCTCGTTTCTCCCTCGACGGGTTTGCGCGAACTGGTGGGTAACGGCCTGTCCCTGTCGAGGCGGCGGGGGCCTGTGCCCCGGCGGCAACGGTTGCGGCGGTGCCTCGGTGTCCTACTGGTGATGTGCCTTTTGAGGGCGCTGAAGTAGTGCTGGCCGTACCAGAGCCTGCCCGACTTTGTGCTGATGGTGAAACTCCTTCAGGCAATCCTCTGGCACCTTTTTAAAATTATTTTGAACTTTGGGGACAGGGGAGGGGTGTAACACCGTTCACTTATTTCAGTTGCCAGCATCTTCAGAAGGAATGCCATGCATGTGTGTAAAGATGCATCGTTAATAATGGAAAACTCAATTAACAGGATTGTAGAGGATGATTTTGCTTGCTCTTTGTAGTTCTCTTAGGCAGCATTGCCATATTGCCTGGGATGCAGCAGTCCCGCAGAAAGCACATCAGTACTAAAAAGGAAGCATGCATAAGAGAGCAGAGTATGTTGTAACGGCTAGGCTATGCCAGGGAAAGCCAAGAGCGCTTGTGCCAAAAATAATCCCGGTCCGTCACCAGCAACGAGCTGATGCTCCGGCAGAGGAGTCCTGGCTGCCTGTACTTCATGAAATTGCCCTTGGCAGGTATAATGAGGAAGAGCAGCCGTCAAATAAGGAGGGATCTTATAGCCTCAAGATAGGTAGGAGGACAAAGAAACAGTACCTCAAAGGGCTAGAAAGAAGAAATTCTTCACTAACAGGCAGCTCAGTCACCGATTCTGCTATTAGAAAGAGGTCAATCTACACATTTAGGGGAAAATTGCCTCCTAAAGACTAAAAACTTAATGTGGAAGGAATAGTATGGGCATTCCTGTTTCTTTGTGTCTTTGCTTCTAGTTGTATAGCGGCTGGTAAAGGGTAACCGTAGGCTATTTACATTTTTTAAAAAACAAAAACAGATTAAGGCTCCTGGCAAGCTGCCTTATCACTGCTGGGCTAAACTTGGCTGTAAGAATTCCCTGCTTTTCCTTCAGTCCATTCATTCTGGGTTTATTCAAAGCATCTCAGGTGTTCTGCCTGGGAGCCTTGCCTGGGTGGGTAGTCCAAGTCAGGGGTTTGGGGGATTGGGTTTTTCCCTCCCAAATTCAACACTGCAGCTGAAGGCTTGTGACACTTTTTTGATGTACTGGTTGGGTTCGGCTTGCTTGCACAGCTGGAAATATACAAAGCAGGGCAGTATGTCCACAGTCTGCCCCTGCTCCTCAGTTGTTGCTGCTGCTGGTCATGATAATGTTTAGCCCTTATTTCTGAACCTGCATGTTTTCTTGCCCACAGACAGGGACTAAACATAGGGTTTAAAAGCATTCATAGTAGCAAGCAGTACATGAAAAAATAATTTTCATATATGGAGACTGTTTCTGTGTTCACTCGTGAATCTACACATGTTGAGAAGCAAGGATTTTGTGCTAATAATTTAATGGAAATGCTGTCATCTCCTACATTTACTGCAGGTAAATTCTATACTGACACTACTGAGATGACTTATCTAAGCATAGGCACAGGAGATGGGTTGTATTCATCTTGGTGCCCAGCTAACATCTGCCTTTTGTTTATTTTTCTCTGATTTAGTCATGGCAATATGGCAGGGAAGGGACAAGGTGGAAGGCATCCTCTCCAGTCTGTACCGCTCAGTTCCACAACTGCCTTATTTTCCTCTCTGTGCTGTGGGAACCAGCAGTTTCTTGAAAACCATACGGATCTTGTGGCTCGGAAGAACAGTTGGAGATGTGATGCTAACCTGGAGCAGGGAGTTACAATTTTCCCTGAGGACAGGGAAAAGAGCTTTGCTTTGTCATTCTGTGTCTTGTCAGTTGTGATTATTTTTTTCCTAGCTATGTAGGGTTTTTCACCACCCTAATTTTAGAGGCATGGCAGGTGTGAATGGCAACTGTGCAGCATCCTGGCCCCTCTAGAAGAAATTCACTTGGATGCTGTACAGTTAGTTTTTGTTTTGCATGCAAGTGCTTCTCGAACAAACTAATCTTGTCCCAAGAAGTTTGCTGTTGGGCAATGAGATCCATGGCTTTGCAGACCAGTTACTTCTGGGAGTAGCAGCCACTTGGGCTGTCGGCTCACACCAGGGCTGTAACTGGGGTAGCTGATTTCCATGGGCTACCAAAGGCTCTGCAGAACTGAGCTCAGCTCTCCTTGTTTGTTCTCTCCCTGGTTGGGTTTGTTACAGCTCCTTCCCTCCCCACCCTCACTTGCAGGGAGCTGTAGCTCTGGGAGTCCACATGGTCCTCAGGCAACTTCACTCCAGCATCCTGGCTTCAGCTGTACGTGACTCCCTATGCTGTGTCAGCACTGGAAAAGCCGTGTAATACCAATTTCCCCTATGGGAAGAACCAAACCAGCCCAGACTGCTGCTGTCCTGTCTGTTGGATCCCTGTAAACCCCTTCTGGCCCCCTTAGTGCTGGAGAGATGTGGATGTGTATGGTGGATCTCGGTCAGGTGCTCTCAGGCTGCGAGATACAGGTTAAGAAAGTTGGCAGCCTTTGCATGGCCTGGGGCTGCACAGCGGCCAGAAATATTTATTCTGAGGTGTGAAGTGCTCCGCTGCTCTGATGCCAGTTGTCATTTAACAAAGACAATTGGTTTCCTGTGTATTTGCCTTTTGTGATTGATTGGGTTTTGTGTCCAGGATGAAGTGAGCTCTGACTGAAGATAAAGGACTTCCTCCTGAGCAGATTCTCTCACATCTAATAAAGTGTGAGCTGATGTTGCAGCCCCTCCTTCAGCTTTGCACCAAAAGGACCTGCCACCAGAGTGGAGGAGGCTTGTTGAACTTGCCTGGAATGGGTCACTGAGTTTGAAGATATACACCCTGATGGTTTAAACCTCACTTCCATAGCAAACCTGGCCAAAGACGACAACCTTAAGGCAGGCATTATTTAATTACAGCAAAATTATTTTCACAGCATTTACACCACCCCAGCTCAGGTCTTGCCTGTTTGCTCTGTGGTTGTCAAAAATCCCCATGACAGAGGCATCGTGAAATCTGCACTTGTGGAACAGCATGAAACACATTTGAGCATTACAAGGTGCAGTGTGCATGTTAAAGTGCTGCTAATGACTTTTATATCAAAATCAAATTTTTTACTAATTTCTCTGAGGATGCTGCAGCTTTTCCAGAGTGCCTGGATGCAGCAGAATCCAGCCACTGTGTTGCAGATAAGAGTCCACTGGCTGCCAGACATATATCTGTATTTACCAGGTATCTAGGAACATCAGTTCTGGCTCAGACCATGCTCTGGTTAGCCGAATAGCCTGTTGGTAGTATTAAATAAAACCAGATACCATAGGAAGATCAAGAGCAGGACAAGCACGTATGACACTTCCCCTAATACTCTTCCAGCTTCCGACTGCTTTCAGCTCTCCAGACTTTCTTCAGTCCCTACTGCTGTGATGTCACGTTCTGCCTGAGAGGATTAGAGATGAGAGGGCACCAGGGCCAGCTACAGGGTGGACTGCCTAAGGCCAGTTATTGAAGGGATCCATAGTCTGTGTGTGCCCGTGTTTGTGGATGCAAGGCGGTCTGAGTACCAGCAACCTGAGTGGGGCAGTGGGCCTCGGAGTTGTCTGCAGCTGGAAAGAACAAGGATCCAGGGCCAGCTACTAGATAAATGAGCATCTAAGGCCAGTTACTGGAGAGACCCATGTTGTATGTATGTCTGTATGTTCCACCAAGGACCTTAATTCCAGAGAAGGGAACAGGATGATGCTGTTGGTCCTGTTTCCACTTGCAGAAGTGCCGTTTTCTGGTTTTATATGTGTTTATCTGCATGGCTGGCCACGTGTATACACATACACGTGCTTGTGTGTGCGTACTGGGAGTACACACTCAGCCTTGCTACTGGCTGGACCTGGGGAGATAGAGCTGCAGGCAGCTTCACCTCTGTCAGGCTACCAGGTTTAGCAACTCCAACCAACACCTCTCTCCTACTGCAGGCAGGAGCTAATTTTTGCTAAAGAACAAGGTTAAAACACAGCCTTTGTGTGGCAGCTATGTTTTTCACTAGCTATACTGTACCATGTTCCTGAATACCTTATCAGCAGAAATACATGCTTATTTTATTTTCTAGAGTAGCTGGATCTTTGCTACTCTGCTGCTTTGATTACTGAAGAAAGGGATGAAAGTACAGGCAGTCTCTTCTTGACAGGGTGTTTGAATCCATCCCTGGATTACACCTCTGTTAGCCAAAGGATGTCAGTGCTATGGTAATTAGTTTACCGGTCAGCCTCTGCAGTAGCAAATTAAGGAAGGAGAAAGGGAAAGTTGATGTATAACACAACAGCAAGCTGAGAGCTGACAATTCAATACTTAAGATTATATAGCTGGGTAAGACTTATCAAGCACTACTGCTAGGAAACACGTTAGCATTGTGTGGAGTTTGTGTGGGGAAAATAAATATTTCTAAAATGCTCTCCTTCCCTGAGCAGCAGCAACAAACTAGTTTGTGTTTTTTCATCACATGTAAATCAGGATGAGCCTATCAACCTACTGTAAAGCAAACTCTTACACATTATTTTCTAGAATAATCAATGGCTATGATAAATCTATGCAAAAAAGCAGGCTGTCTGTTGTTTGTCTTTATTATTTTACATGCTTGGTAGCTACTGTCAGGACACTTTTGTTGATGAAACATAGCACCATCTCCCTCAGGTGAAATAATTGCAAAAAGAGTTAACAAGGGACTTCTGTGAACATGAGACAAAAATTTTGCATGAATAATTTAACATGGTAGCAGAGTTTAAAAATAGCCAGATGATTCCAGATTAAGTATAGAGATAGGAGTTTTAAAAAGCCTTTTTCCCTGCTTTAAGCAGCTCTTCCAACAGATGTAGAAACTACGTTACTGTAGGGCCATAAAGGCCCTATGAATCAACAAGCTTCAGGATCTAGCACCCTCTCATACCACTATTAATAACTTGAAGTGCACTTTTTTAATCCTCTTTAGAGAATAATTTTTAAACAAACAGCACTCAGGATCCAGTGTTTTTTCATAAAAGTTTAATGTTTGTTTTTAAAATAATACTGTTTAATCAAGAGAAAGGAAGCACCCACACATACACAGTCTTCTTGGATGCTGGCAAAGGAACTTAAATTACAGACATACCCATGAACAGCATGTTTAACCACTAAGAATATAGAAAAAGCCTCACTGATTAATCACATTAATAATAATGAAAAGAATGTGCCCTCATACCAAAGAGAAGAAAAAGAGATACCATTCCAGTCATGCAAATCTGCACTCACCTTCTCAGAACAGGATTCCAGAAGTCCAGCAGTTCCAGATAACATTTTCTTAGCTCCTGTGAAAATTAACCAAAAGCCAGCAAAGAGAATGGGCTTGTTACAGCAAACTCAATGCTCATCCTAAAATCCTGCTTGCTGAGCATCTGCTGGGTTTGACTGTCATATTCCCAAATCTGAGGGCCTTTTAATTGTTTTCCCCTCTGCATCAAAAGCTTTCAATACCAAAAGCTTTTGATGTAGTCTGGAAGAAACCTGGCAAGCTTAATACAGAATGAAAACAGCTGTAGTTGAACATACTGTGAATGCAGGTAGTGCACTAGAAGAGATTTGTAAGAACTAGGGTAACTAAAAGCTATGTATTTGATGCTTTTGTCTAGGATGCTAACCTTATAAAGTAGAGGGTTTATGGTACAAACCTGAAATAAAATTTCAACCTGTAAGCCTTTCTTGCATTCTGAAACACAAATGCAACTCTCAGAGGAATAATTACATTAGTAAGTTAGTATCTTGGATGATCTCTCTTCTGTAGACATTGTAACCAGGTTGAAGCAGGCTGTCCACACCTGTATCTTATATCAAATGCCAGATAGATCAAATGTGAATTATGAAGTACTGTAGCAAATGCAGATATGGCATTCATCCCCCCCCCCCCCCCCAGCCATACTGAATCCATTGCATGAATTCATTGCACTGAATACATAAAATACAAGTGTGAATTACTTTTGTAATCCTATCTTGGACGATATGGCTAGAGACACAGTCAAGATATACTGGGTTTGAACCTAACTGCCAGAGGACATGAAGTTTAAACAGTACCTGGAAAGCACCATATTAAATGGGTTTAATTGCATTAAACCTTCAGTTCTTAGGAGAAAAAGCAATGACTGATACTCCTTTGCTAATAGACATTGTTGTTTTTTCCCCACTAATCAAGAATTTCTAAATACCCATCTTTCAGATGCATAGCTACATAAGTCCTTCTCTCATCTAATTATCTGGCATTTACCTTTAATTTCTGTTTTTTCATACCTGACAGGAGATGAACACAGCCTAATGTGAGTACTGATGTGGCTATTATCCCTACCATTTACCAGATAGCTGTTACAGGGCTTTTCCTATTTCTCACAGTTACCATTGCTCAAAAGGGTTACGTTGTTTCTACATTCATCTGAAGTTTGCAAGCAAATTAAACAGGGTGGTATCCCCAAGTGATCCCTACTGTTTCAGTCAGTGTTGGTTAGGTTCCGCCTAAAGCTCCCCCACAAAAGCAGTTTCTTGAAGAAAAATTATATTGATTAAGAATTGAAAATGTTACCTTGTGTGTGTGCTTTCCGGTCTGTAAACTGAAGATTCTTCAGTCAGCTGACTGGTAACAGGGAACATAGCTTTCCTTGAAGCAGCTCTGATACAGGTTTTATCTTCTGCAGCTACTCAACTGTTCTCTACCACCTGCCTGAGCAATTCTGATGGCTCTGCTCCCTGCACCCTTGGTTGCTGTACAGCTTCATGGGAATTATTACAGCAGCTTGACTCATTTTACTAGAGCCTAGAACTGCTAACATATCGTAATCAGCCTTCTCATTGCAAGCAAAAAGACAGCCCAAGAGGTGGAGGTGGGATTGCAAAACAGAACCCAGCAACTAATACTGAATATGGAGCCTCGGGTTTCTGCTCTAAGGCAGAATGTAACAGTCTGCAGCTGCGTGATTTTGCTCAAGCTGGTTACAACCAGAAATACATTCATATTGGCTGAAAATAGTTAACAGAAAAGGTGGTCTAGCAACCATAACCCGCACCTCTCTCTCCTTCTTCATGCTAGACAGATGCAGAGGAGTCAAGTAAAATCAATGTTAAGGCTGCTTTATACTCCTACAGTGGTGGCACGTAGGCTGTTTGCACTTACTCTGTGCAGCAAGCAGAAGAGGACTGAATTCTGTCTCAGAGAATTATTTTGCTCCCTTTACCTTTCTGTAATGTTCTAGGAGAGTAATAAACCAACACAGTATTTCATGAAGTGCCACATAAAAACCTACCTCATGCAACTTTTCTTGCCCTTTGCACTAAAGAAATACAGTTTTATCATGCTTTGGGATGCACTAGTTTGGTGGATGGTTGTGGGTTTGTTTTTTTAAAGAGACTTCTGCTATCATCACTTACTTTCACTTGCTATTTCTGACAACTGTTTGGGGTTTACTAGGCTAAAAAAATAATCTGTCTTTGCCCACTTTTCCTGCTATCTGTTTCCATGGGCAAAATTTAAGATCTTTATGCAGCTTCCCTTAGATAAGAATTAGGCATTTATTTTCACCCTTGGCAAGAATTAAGAAACAGCAGAGACCTTACATCTTAATCTACTACTTGTACTTTTTACCACTAAGACACAAACATTTGGAAAAAATTAATAACAGAATGCTGGTTGATACATTTCTTCCCTGCTCACATGCCATTTAAAAGTCTAAAACAAAGAAACAATCCCCCCAAAAGCCTATCTGCTGCTTAGTTAAAACTTAGTCAAAGACAAGATTCCAGCAAACTAGAAGCAAGATTTACCTGCCCAAGAGACTACCCCAGGAAAAAAAATTACTGTATTTTGTCTAAAACATTACTTTTGCTTTTAAAGTTTTCTGCAAGTTGTAAACATTCGAAGGCTGCTTCTCCTTTCCAAATGCAGCCACAGATGTTAAAAGAAACTGGAAGAAGTATTAAAAAATCACCTGGATGTACAATAGACTGACAGAACACCAGCAGCTTTTCCACGACTCTTCTTCCACTGCCTCTTAAAAAAGCTTGGTTTTGCAACAAACTTCATCCAGGAGAAAGGCCTTTCTGCCAGCCTCTATCATGGCAAACTAAAGGTTGCAAAATCAAATGAAGGCTTAGAGTTAATCCATTGTCCTTTGAATTTACTAGGTATTTGTGCCTGGTTTGAAGTAGTGTAAAGAAAGCAACATTCAAACTAGGCTTATTTCCTCCCTATCATCTGCAGCTTTCTAAAAATCAGGAGAAAGGTAACTTCTTATACCTTATGCAGCTTTTAGGGAACTAGGTCGGGAAGGAGAGTTAATGCTGTATTGCACCATTCAAACACACAAGTAAATCCCCTCCATTAACTCACCCCTCCTCCTGAGGATCTGGAGTCAAGAGTCCAAGGCCAGCCTAGAACTTAAGGCTTCCCAGTCAGTGCACTATGCTACAGCTCTGCCAGCACAGGGGACCAGTACAGTGGATAAATCATTTACTGCATGCCTCTGGAAACCACAGCACAAAAAAAAAAAAAAAAAAAAAAAAAAAAGAACAAAGAAAAAAAAAGAATACATAAATAAAAATATATGCCATTTCATGAAATTGCAAGACAGTGTTAAAGCCTCTGTCTGCCAATCTGCCTAGATGTCATCATCTACATCATCTGTTTTGTTCTTGTCCATTCCAGCAGTTCGAGGAGTACATTTAGTCCTACCTCAAAAAAGACCAAATTAATCTTTCTTCCAGTGTGAATAAAGGGCATGAAGAGAAGTACTATTTAATTTGTACCATAGGAAGGTTCAGCTTCTGGAAAGCTGAAGACAAATATGGGATAAGGCTCATTTGCAAGGCTCTTGCTTTCCCTTGGTGCTAGCTGCTCTCCATTCGTGGCCAGCCAGGTTCAGCACTGAACACCACCACTACTTGTAGAAGCAACTGTAGGAAAGCAGAAAACAGCGGTATTGGATTTATATTGATGTCCTTTCCCCCAAATGAAAGTTAATCAACAGTATGTCCTACACAGGTAACACAGCATCGAATAAGGTTGTCTGAAGAAGACGATTGTCCAAATTATTCTGTTTGCCGTTGCATGCACCAAGACCTTCATGAAAACCAATCTGGAAAAGGAAACTAACCAGAAAGCATGTCTGTATCCCAAAACAGCACCATCTAAAATGCAGAACTATGGAAAAATTCATCCTTCCCTTTAATATCTCCCTTCCCTGCACTGATATCCCTCAATACAAGGAGGCAAGAAAACCAGCTCCCCTCTTCCTCCGTGGATTTACAAGGGACCAAGCACTTCACTGAAGAAATTGGAGAGAAAATGGGGGGGGGGGAAATTTAGCTGTCAACTGTAAACAAATAAACTCAGATATATAATAAAAAAAAAATATAGAAGAAAACCAAGAAACAACTACAAAGGACTTTTTTATAGACCAGGATTTAAGCAATCTCTACTCATTACCCAACTCCATTTTAAAAGTATCAAAGCATGTCAAACCTTGCTCTCTTTGGTTTTGACAGCAAATGGTTATTTGAAGAAAGTAGGGCAATGATACTAACAAAGACTTCTTATATTCAATGCAGTAACTGCTTAACATCATAAAAACAGCTTAAAGAGCCTTTCTCAAACCCCTCTTCCCTTCTTAATTACCTTTTTTTTGGTGACGATCATTTATACTAGATTTCCAAATTCAGCTTAAATAGTTCTTACATTTCTAATATGAAAACCACCATAATGACTCTGAAAAATATTTCATACCTTCTTCACACACAGTCATGGAAACAGAAGAAAAATGGTGATTTTTTTTCCCCCTCTGGAGGTCCACATGCTGGTAGCGATTACAGAAATATGAACTCTCCTTGGGTTCCCCCCCCCGATGCCCCACCTCGAGCTTTACATAGGGCTCAGGACTTCAAACAAACTTCCACTGATGATGTTGACGATAGTTCTTCCATTGACTTCAGCTGGGAATAAATCATTTTTTTACTGAGCAGGCTAACTGTTGAACATCTTCATCATCTACAGTTTCTCAATTTTACCAGCTACTACAGGAGTTAGAAACTAATTTAAATAAAACAGTTTCCTTGAGTTAAGAAAAAAAAGAAAATCAAGAAGAAAGTCTTGTTGACCACCATATGTTTATTTTTTAAACAATTTACAAATAAAAATGTTATATTTATCCAAGCAAACACATTTAATACTTTAGTCTTTAACAAGCTATACAAATGAGAACCATCACACTAGAGCTTTTGATAGCTCAAGGACCATTCAGGGTAGGCATGCATGTGTCTGTATCACATGAAGCGAGTCCAATTCCTGACACCAGGGTTCTGATCTTCTGCTTCTTCAGAGCTGGTCAGCTGCTAAATGATTTAACACAAATAGTTACTGGATCACAATACAATGAAAGAAAGCCCATTTCAAATCATGTAAGTGACCTCAATATGTCTGGTCCAGGTGTCAGGCCACAGAGCCTTACCGATTAGTCTTCTTCTCCAAAAGCCAGCCGGGCAGATTTTCTCCCCTTGCTTATTGATGTGGCATCCATACATGTGCTTATACAATACAATGAAACAGCTTCAGTACAGATGTAATACAACAATAATTACAAATCACAGAGACAGATAAACAAACAAAATCAACTCTAATCACATTCTTGCATTTCAAACAATGAAAGTAAACAAAACCATGCATTACAGTTTAAAGAAATTTTCAGTTTTAGCTCTTCTGCAAGTCTCCATTTCCTCAAATTCTAAATTGCTGTTCTTGAGCTTGTCCCAGTGGCTGGGCTACTCATGGTGCTACTGACACAAACAGGGTGAGCTGGAAATCATCCAAGAATGGTCAAAGAATAAAAGCCCCCAAAATAAACAACAAAGACGCACGCATTATAAATGAGAGATTCCATTTTAATAGCAGAGTATAGAAAAGAAATTGGCAAAAAAATTCACATGAAAAAACATTTTACACAATTAATTATGTACAGAATAAAGTATGTGTCTGGTTTCCGATGATATAAGTTTCACTTTAGTCAAGTCCTACCACAGGATGCAAAATACACCCAAACCCCTCAACTGGAACAAAAACCCAAACAAAAACCATATACATAATCCCAGCTCTGGCTCCTCAAATATTGGGACTGGCTGGGTTCACTTCAACCCACTGGGCTTTCTGCTAAGCTTTCAGCAATTCCTGAATTTGTTGTAGCTTCCAAACTGTCAGCAGTTTCTGTTTGCTCAGTCTTCTTGCTCTGGATGGTGCATACTCCCTTGCTTCCTGAGCCACCTTCCTTTCCATGTGTTTCTTTGAGTTCAGGAAGGAAAGTTTCCATGCACCCAGAAGCCTGACTTTCTGCGTTGCCTCCGTCACAACTCAGTGACAGCATTTCAGCAGCTCCACCTTTGCTCTCCCTCACTTGCAGAAGGATCTCAGACATGGGAGAAATGCCCTGCATTTCTAGAACTGGCATGACCACTTCTGTAGTGTCACTATTTGAGGACTGCAATCCAAGCTGTGGCATATCTTTTTGAGAAATCCGTGTGCAAAATTTATCTTCCTGACTACCAGAAGTCAATGTAGCAAAATCAGTAATCTCTGTTTTATCCACTGTTTTTTCAATGCCCAGCTTCTTAAGTTTATTGGACTCCAACCTAATGGAGGCAATAGTTTCTAGTTTTGAGACTTCTTCCGTATTCTTATTTAAATGTCCCGCTGTACGGATGCTGAAGCATTCACGTTTTAACTTAGTATCTCCCAAACCGAAATCAGTGCTTTTAAACTCCAGCTCTGCTTTCTGGGAGGGAGTCTCATTATGTTTCATATCTTCTGATGTCAAAGAAACTTTGTCGTTATCCACACAAACATCTGCAGAGAGACTTTCAGATCGCTCAGTGTTCAATCCTGAGTGAGTGCTATTCACATGAAAGTCATTGGCTGCTGAGGTTCTTAAAACCTCATGCTTTGTTTCTCGGAAGTGGACAGCTTCTTCTGAAAGATGCTCCCTATGGAAATCTGCTGATAAAGCAACTACTGACTCTCGGACAAGATCAGAGCGAGCCCTAGAAAAGCCTCCAGTCCCTACTTGTTTTGCATCTCTCTTGATAAAAACATTATCTAATGTTGCATCAGATCCGGTGTGTCCTAATGATTTTTTTTCAACTTCAACTACTAATTCTACACTGGATCTGAGTTCAACAAAGTTTGCAGAGCAGGCATTGACTAACCATGCAACTTCTTGCCTTTGAGTTTGGTTATCTAATACTGCATGGCCTGAAGGTTCAGATGGAACTTTTTCTTGACCTTTTAATACGCTAATTCTAGTTCCTGTGTTGGCAAGACATGTGTCTGGCCGTACCTCTGTCAATTCTGAAGCACTAACTTCATTAGAACCAGTTTTTATTTCTACATTTGGAGTATTTGGTAGATCCCAACGACTTTCAGAACAAGAATGGGTTGTGATGACCTGTTCTCCATTACTACTTCTGGAAGTGTCCCATTCACCAGGACTTCTTGTCAATTCTGAAATCTTATTTTGGGTTTCTGAAATTCGGGGAGCTTTGCCAAGGACTCCTGGCTGAGACACTTCCAAAGCTACACTTTTCAGTTTTACACCTTTTAAGGAGGCATCAACAGAATTCTGTTCTGTCATTACTGCTACTGAAGGTTTTTCTTTTGAGGTGTTTTGAGAATCACAGAGCAAGTCTGGACTATCAGTTTCTGAGTGAGTTCTACAGTTATCACTTAACTTTTCCTCTACCAAATGGGAATTTTCCAAATTTTTAATTTCATTCTGTGTTTCAGGTAACAATGTCTTTGGGTGTAAGCTAAGCTCAGTCTTTACCACTTTTACTTCCCAGTGTTTCATCTCTGCATCTTTCTCCAGGGTACCAGGAATGTTTGTGTTAGTAATGGAAGTTTTATTTGCATCTTCCTGTCCAAGTTGCTCTTGGACCTCTGTTGTCTGTAGAACACAGAATTCCTGACTGCCTACCTGTTGTCTACCTCCTGTATCCACAAGTCCAATTTCTGCAGGCATCTGGATACCAGAAGCAGTTTTTGTTTCTGGCAGTTCTGTGACCAACATTTCCGATAGCTGAGACTGAAGTGGTTTCTTGTTCATTTCAGCCTGATTCTCACTAAGAACCCAATTCCCTGTTACTTGATTATTACACTGTGAGGAATCTTCTTTCAATTTAGTCCGAACATCTGTTGAAAGAGGAAGCTGAAATTTTTGACCTACATCTTTCTGAATACCATTTTCAACATCAGGGCTCATCTCAATATGAAGTATTGAAGTCTCCTGAGTATCAGTTTTCTCCAGCTCTGAGCTTTGCTCAGCTGAGTGGACTTGGCTAACTTCAGTAGCCATGTTCTGAGAATCCTCCTTCACGGAAGATGAGCTATTATTTGTTCTAGGGTTTGCAGATA
This sequence comes from Aquila chrysaetos chrysaetos, assembly GCF_900496995.4. NCBI lineage: Eukaryota > Metazoa > Chordata > Aves > Accipitriformes > Accipitridae > Aquila > Aquila chrysaetos. The sequence continues at coordinate 22,307,016 of NC_044016.1, read as the reverse complement.
AGTCTGCAGGTTTTGTTAGGTTAGAGTTTTCTCCATTTGGAAGTGCAGAACTTGCAAGCTTGCTGTCAGCCGAACCCTTTCCACCACTACTGTAGAAAATATCATAGAGATCTTTAGCATTGGCTGTGGCCAAGCAAGAGTTTCGTTTCTCTACCTTTTTTGCCTGATCACTGAAAGCAGTTGAAGGTGGTGGTGGTGGAGGGGGTCTCACAGGCATTGCCAGCATTGTCTGTTCACTTTCAGACACACCTGGAGCTACTTCATCTGCAGGGATGACAGCTGCCTGCTGGACTGCTGGTGGAAGAGGGCGTGAAGGTGGTATATCAGAAGTTTGAGAAGACTCGCTTTTCTCTGCTGCTTTCAGATCCTCCTCTGCCCCTTTTAAAATTACTTCTTCTCCTCCGAAAGCTTTTGAGATGATATCCGGAGGCAGTATAAGATCTGCATTGGTTTCTTTTACTACAGGCAGTGGTTTGGTGGTAGCTCCAGAGGATTTTATGGATAAAAAGGTGTTCAAAGGTGCTGGTTTGCTAACTGTTGCAGTAGTAGACTTCCTGAAAATCATGGTGGGGACTGGTAGATTAGGTAGAATTTTTGCTGGTGTTGATGTGAAAACAACTGGTGTCCATGGGCTAGTGTGTGGAATAACAGTTTTACCAGACAGCTTGATTTCAATGGGCTTGACATGGAGTTTCCCAGACTGACACTTGCTCTCCTCTTTGTTTCCTTCTGTACTCTCCTCCTTTGGAACAGCTCCTCCCGGGGTTTTATCCTCTCTCTCAGACTTTTTCCAGCTGAATTTCCCAAAGGAAGTCTGACTTGGTGATTCCTTTTTAGATTCCTCTTTCTTTTCTTCTTTTTTCTCCTCCTTCTTATCTTCCTTCTTCAGTTTAAGCTTGATACCCATTTTTCGCCCAGAAGAATCTATTTTGCCTTGAGTTTCACTAGTCCCTTCTCCAAGCTCTGGGATGCTCTTTGCTTCCTCTTTCTTTATTATTTTTGGTTTCTTCTCATCCTTCTCTTCTTTCTGTTTCTCAACTAGTTTCCGTTTCAGCTCACTCTGCCGCCTGCGCTCTGTTTCCAGAACTACAGCCAACCCAGCCTGACGGTCTAGATTTCTCCTCTCTTCATAGAGTGGGTTTTCATCTATGTATTTCTGTGGAAATAAATGGCACAATTTTAGCCACTGTTTCCATGAAAAAGAAATAAATAAATTCAGCTCTGTAACAGTTTTGACTTGTTCAGGAAGTGCCATCTCAACACTAAAAGAGCAGAAAACTTCTTCCTACCAAGAAACCGCGATGCTACAAACACCACATTCTGTAATTTAATGGGAATTGAGTGGTGGCTTGCAGCAGTGCTGTCACTTTACAGGAAGAGTTTGAAAATCAACACTGGGACTTAAACACCATTTCAACCTCATGCACATGAAAGATTAGTCTCTATGTAGTGGGAAGTTCTGCTTATTTAGTTCAGTAGAAAGTAGTGAAGATAACCAAATACATATACTCTGAGGAGTCAAATGTCATTCTTCAGGAAAGGAAGACAGAACAAGTAGAATCTAACACAAGGAATGACTCACTCCTGGTACACCAGTTACCAACCTTGTATTTCTCATTGTGGGGATGACTTTTCACATGCTGCTCTGCTGAGATCTGATCTCCAAAAAATTCATGACAGAGCTGGCAATAATATCCAGTAATGGGAATCAGAAACTCAGAGCCTGAAAAGGCCGAAGAAAACGATCAGAGAAACAAAACTTAATAAATGCCAAGCTCTTAACAAAGCCAGATAAACATATCAAAGAACAACAGCAAAACCTCCAGCCATGTTGCTTTTGGAACAGTTAATGCTGTACTCCTTAAGCTTACAGTATGGGAAACACCATTACCAGGAGCAAACATGTAAAGTGAAGAAGCTTGATTAGTATGATTTAAAAAATTATTTTAGTGCTCTCCATCGTATTAAGGTTATCCCCTATTCAAGTAGGTTAACATTTCCTACAGTCTTAATCTATTTTCCATCTTTGTGGTATAGTCTGCTCGAATACTAAACACCTGGTTTATAAAAAGAACGCAAGTATTTTAATTGAAGTTCAGCAAGACTACATCCTTGTGCCTACAGAACCAGCTGCAGTTATCTAACACACTGCAGATTTTCCTTTAGTGGGCACTACTCGAAGTACGTAACAGATTGATAAACTGAGATTGATCACTGGCAGGCCTATTTAGACGTTCAGATTTTAAATCTTGTATTAATTTTCAAATCACTTACAGCCCCTTCCACACAGCTTTCTCAGATTCTCTGTATCCACGCTCTACCAAGTACTTATCAGTGACTTTTCAAGGACACGTCTATTAAAAATGTATTGAATGGAAGACTCTGTTGCAAGACTGTGTGGAGTACTGCACAAGACCTGCCCAAACACAGCAAGCTCTTGTGGTCATGTTCTGAATTCTAATATGTTAGCAAAAATCACTTCAGAACTATACTGGAGAAAGAAAAAGTCACCTGGTATTCAAAAGAAAAAACTAAACTCTAAAAAGAAGAGAAGGAACCACACTATGTTTTCCTGCATTCTTGCTTCATGACTTTTTCCACAAGAACAACCAGGAAATTAAATCATTTGTCTTTTACCTAGTAATACAGTATCTATATGTGCTCCTCTAACAAGGTAAAGTTTTGAAATTCCTTTCTCTGAGCAACTGGAACCTGCTGGAGGGCAAAGGGAGATGATACCCAAGCTAAAAAAAATTAACGTACCTTTAGCAGGAACAGTTATCTTATCGATGCGTTTTATGGAGTCTTGTTTGGTCTCACTCTGGTTCTTCGAAGCCCAAGGTCTGTTGTAAGGATCCAGGGTCTATTTGCACAGTGACAGAGGTATACAGGCTCATATATTACACTAGCAAGGCAAGTACACTTGTCTTTTTCCTTTTTAACATCCTTTCAGAACACTGAACATTAAAATCAACGTGCAAATATTTACAGGAACTATGTTTTCCTCTCCTTCCCCTCCCATTTTGCAATTTATAATGAGAAAATAACCTGCGAAAAGGGTAAAATGTAAATGATAGCAAAGAACAGGTAAACATAAGAAACACAAATATCAAATGCTAGTTTCCGAGTGAACTGGACACAGGCCCCACTTACACTAGTCAGAACACACTGGTACCTGTACAAACTGCTCAAGTCCAACATTAGGGAAAAAGAATTTGATAAGCAACTTCTTGGGTTCATTATTACTTCAGGTTCTCTTGTAAAATGTAGTTCTGTGATGTATGTTTTAGTGTTAACATTTATAGCAATATGAAATGCACTTAGTGAAGGAAGCCTGCAACATACCTGTCTGTGTTTCTTATTATGCATGTGTGTGAAAAAGTCAAACATGGTCCCGCAGATGGTATTGCAGTCTTTGCACCAGTGGTTCCCTGCATCATAATACTCATAAATATTGGCCAACTGGAAAGGATGTTTGGAGGACTGTGAAGAGGATTCTGCTGGCTTCGGGCTTCTACCTCTGGATTTTTCATTAGTAGTTTTTGATTCCTAAATTGAACAAAAGGAAACACTTCTCTAAGACAAGGCAGGACAGACATAATGCTCTAGAACTCAGAACCTGCCTCCAGCAGAAGCCACACACACCAAAAAAAAAAAAAAATTTATCACCTGCTTTTCAGTGCCCAGGCTAATTCCACTGTTTCAGAGAGCTGGTATTGCCGACTAAGACGCTGCATGGCCGCAGTGAAGAGCTTCAATAAGGTTCCCAGATGTAATGGCTGGATGGTTGTAGGTAATCAAGGAACCAAATGAACAAATTCCCTATGGCATGCACCCTTCCCACTTTATGGGTTTCACATAAAGATCTGAATAGTTCCAATCTACCATACTAGCCAAACAGTGCCCAGAAGACCTAAAATGGTTCCCCTAGAAGCACTCAGAAATTACTGTAAAGTAGCTTGGATGAAAGCAGAATGAAAAAAGAAGTAAGAATTAGGTGACTAAATGTATTTAACTCAATCAGCTTTATCAATTATTTGAGAGTTCCTGAATTCTCCAGAAGACTCATTGCGTAGCATTAATAGAAAGATGGTGTTTTGTTAACTACCTAAGTATATAAGTGAAGCATCTTGTGATTTAAGCATGTGATATTTGCACTTACATTGAGGTGTACAGAAAGACATCATACATTTCAGGACTCTAGCCAAAATTAATACTATACTAACACTGCAGAGTAGCAAAACAAATAATCCCTGAAACAGATCATGAATGAGCCCTGCTAATTTAGATTACAATAGTACTAGAAGTATTTTGAGATTTGAGTTACATTTTCAATGGCTGAAAGCCCATTATGTTATCATTTCTAATCTGCATGGCAGTCTGGAAAGAATAGCATGTTAACTTAGACCCGAGTTGGTTGCATGATTTCCGAGTTATTCACTATTGGTGTTGAACAAATTTACTTAAGCAGATTCAAAACTGTTAAATAACATCTGCCTTACTTGAAATTCCATTTGATAATCAGGGATAGATTCTCTCCTATTAACACCACCCCACACAACATACATTGTTAATCAAACAATGAAGAGACACCCAGGCTACTATGCACCCCACAGATAGCACTATCCCGATACCACCTAGTTCTTGATAGCAGAGTAGGAAGTGACCGAGTAAATACTTGCATATATTCTGTCTGCAAGAACACTGCAAAGCTGACATTCTCTTAAACAATGAGAAGATCAACTTACGATCTGCAGGAAGTGCATGGAAGGATGTTCATGATGTCTGAGAAGTGTCACTGTTCGTGTTATTTACAGACGTACACCCACCCAACATATCCTATAAAAACACTATCTCAATCAGAACTTTAAAAAGACAATGCTTCTCACATAGATAGGTGATAGCCAACTCTTAAACTCAGTTTGTGCTTAACCCCAGCTCAAAGATGCCTTTATAATTTGCTGCTCTTCAGAGCCCACAAGGGACAATCTGTCTGTTTAGTACAACAAGGCTCACCTCTGCAACAACTATGTAACTGCAACACACAGACACAGGTTCAGCAGCAAGGGACTACAAAGTACCTTGCAAATCAGCAGAAAGGCATATGTTTCTGCCCTTAGGTTGGCAGTCAAACAATCTCAGTGTCAAAAGGCCCGCACCATCTTTCTTTTCATTAAAAAAAAGTTAACAATCAGAATTACAAGGTGAATTTTAGAGACTAAAGGCAGTGTCCTATGTGTCTACAGATATCTGAAAATATTAAATGTTCCTGGCTAGAACTCAGAATTTTCCATGTTAAAATACGAAACTATGGAAAGGGGATCAAGTCATTATGGGCTTGGACAATACAAACAATGAAAGTTAAAATAATGAAAAATATATTCACACATGCCATATCTCAAGAAAAGAAAGCAATATGACAATGCAATGTAGGATTTAACAGACATTGTCACCTACTTTAGCTTTACAATGTGGTGACTGAAGCAAATGATTTGTAAAATTAAGTGGATACTAAACTTCAGTGATGTTTCAAGAAACAACAAAAACAAAACACAAAAGCAAGTCTTAAAATGAACGGCATCTAATGAGTTCTCTGAACCAGACCTGGATGAAGCATAAGGAAAAGTTTACAGGATACACTGATCCAAGTGACCTTGTAGTTTATACCTCTTATCCTACTAACATTTTCCTCTCTGCAAAAAATATACAGTAAGGTCTACACAAAAAGCATCTACCATCTACTATCTCCCATCAGCTATTTCTGTTAAATATTTGAATAAACATGTGAAAAGCAGGATAATTAATCTTCTGAATACATGCATAACCTTTCAGACATTACTATCATACACTACTTCCAAAGCAAAAACTATCTTCTGGAATGCAATAAACCTGCTTTAGTATATCCAGCACTCAGTAGTATAGACCACGTCAGAGAGACCATACTGATGCATACTGACATTTCTTAAGAGAAAACACATAGCATGTACATAATAATAATTTTAAGCTTACAATCATATATAAGTCTTGCGATTTGTTAGTATATTCACTCAGTGAGAAGACCAACATGCTCCAAACTTGCAGAGAGCTTTGCTGCTACAAACATTCCTCCTTGACAGGCCATGCCAGAAATGTTGTCGAGAAAAAAAGTCTGTCCTCCTGGTATGGCACTGAGACCAAACAGCTACAAACACTCATGATACTGTTCAATCCAACACCTCAGCAAAACCAAGATCAAAACCAGTAAGTGGTATTGAACTGCACAAACCCTGAGGGAAGTTATAAGCACGGATACATTGACTCTCACCTGCATGCACAATCAAAACCAGCATATGAGATGTGATAACAAATGACATCAAATGATCTTCTAGTAAAGGTTTGGGAGCAGCTGCCTCCCCAGTGCCCTCTTCTCTTAGTGGGAAAATCATTAGCATAGAAGCCAGAAGACTTTACCTTGTTGGAGGAAGATGTTTTCTCCAGACCTTTTGCATTTTCTGACTTGCTGTTCTTTTCCAAGGAATCTTTCGCTTCCACGGATGGTTTCCGGGGTTTTTCAAATATGTTAATCCCCAGGATTTGTGCCACTTTGTCAAGCTCAGACTGCTTCTTGTCAGCTGCATCAGATTCTTTATGCAGCTCTGAAATCTCCTTCATAATATTCTCTTGTAATCTGTTCACCTCAACCAGTAAGGGGTCTTTGTGTCCATCCTTCTCACGACGTTTTTTCCTCAACATCTCTCCTGAGCCAATCAAGGAAGTAGAAGAGTTGGAAATGCAACATGAAAATTGTCTTAAGAGCTGTACAACTATTCCAGCAACAAGTAAAATACTAATATAAAATATTACAGCTAAATCTTGACTAGGGAGTTGTAAAGACGGACCTGACTCTCAGGTACAGCATCACTAAATCTGCACGATCCACCTCTATAAGGATTGCCTTAATATACACCCCCAATAGAGGCACCATAATCCTCAAGAGAGAGGATCAATTTAATAATCACTATTTCCCTGTGTGACCAAACAAGCAAAAGTTAATCGTACATTCTACCCTGAAATTATCACTTTCCAAAGGTGAGGGAAATCAGTATTTACTTGGACCAAACAGAAGTTTTAAAAATAAAAAAAGTTAGCTCTGTCTAGAGAGGACTTTTCCTTCTCCAAATAAGATTCATGAAAAATTGAAAGGCACGATGACTTGTCTTCAGTCACTATTTCTCACTTCTTCGAAAGAAGCGCTAAAACACACGAAGTACAATTCATTTAACTTATCAAGCTGCCGAAGAAGATGCAAAAGCAACTATTAGCTTCAGTGTAACAGCCAAATTTTGACATAATTGATTTTAATATAGTAATTAGGTCACTGCTTTCTCAAGAGTTCTGCATTGCCCGGAGTATGAAAATATTAGTTTTAAACTATAGACTATTATTAATATTTTGGTCTTCACTTCTCCTAGCAGGTACGAGGACTTGAGACACACCCCAGTGGAAAAAAAAAAAGCAGGGGGGGGGATGCACTGTACCTTGCTGTTTACGAAGCCTGTCCAACTCAGTCTTGAGATAGTAAAGCTTCTTCTGCCGTGCTTCTCGTTCATTCTTCAGTTTTTCTCTCTCTTCTATCACCTAAACAGATTGGAAGGGGACTGGATTTTCTTCTCTTCCCAACACAAGATAATCAGTCTTGCAAGAATAACAGCAAGACCTCAATTTGCCAGTCACAGAACACTGCTCACTGTTCTCAAAATGTTCTCAAGTATTTTAACACAACAAATACACCTCATCCTCTGCATCTGTACGTAACTATATCATGTGCTCACACTTCAACCCTACATGAAGGTGATTTTTTTCTTTTGGGCAGTGTATTCCCCAAAACTGCCTTGTTTGTTGCACCATTTCCCAAGGCACTTACACTCAGCTGATTATCTTCTACAGGGGTGAGCAAGATCAAGGCTAAATGGGTCTTCAAAGCTCATGCAGTATCTCTACAGCTAGCATGTTCCATCAGTGACAAAAGACTTCACAGCCCTTTTCCTTGCCTCCTGCTTTGACTCTGGGCAATTTCAGCTATTATTTAGACTTCTGCTTCAATCTGATCATAACTGTATCACCAAATATATTTTGCAGGCATAACTGTCTGAAATGAAACAGCTGGATGAAGTTTGTTTCTTGCTCAATAAAGTAAACTCTGACATGAGGAGCTCACAAATCCAGTTTTCACTGGTTTTCATTGATTCTCACAGAAGGAAACCAGGCAATATGCTAAAATGAAACCTGAAAAGTTCTTTCAATTTCCTTTCGAGCTTCATTTTTCAAGAGACAAATCCCAAATTTTTACTTTCACAATGCTCCTAAAGCTTACTACTGACTCCTCCCTTGAACAAACAACTGACCCAAGGCCTTGTCTTCCCTAGAGAATCGCTACTACTGTGGCAATGTGAATGTTGGCAGGATCCCTAGATCCTGCCTGGGGTAAGCCCTGGAAGGGGATCTACCAACACAGTTAGGCCACGTCTTAAATGCCACAAGTTTTTTGGGATTTTTGTGTTGTTTCTTTCTAACCACCAAAACACCATCCTCTCATTCTGGGTTTTCTGCCAGCATAGGGGCATCAACTGTAGCATGCAAGTTTTTACACTGCAAGCCATCGCAGCAAAAAAAAAGGTGGACTAAGCCCAAGCCAAAGACATCTGTAGTACAGACAAAGGCCTAGAAGTTCTGCCAAGATGCATAGGTGAGCTACCACGGTATGTCATGGCAGGAGAAAACCACACACCTTCAGCCAACAGAGCTTTTCCAGAAGTGCCAAATTTCATTAAAAACAAAATTTCAACCACGTCAGATGAAGAAATTAATCCTGCAAGCAGTGAAATCTCACTTATCTGCTGATGTAGCACTTTGTGTAAGTACTCCTCTTTAAGTCACTTCAAACAAAAAGCAAAGAGGTTATCTTAGGCCAAAAATTTAAAGTGACTTCTTTTGAGCCTCTCTTGGATTCAGTGGTCCATCCTTCCATGGCCTGATTTGTTCTGAGGAGTATGATGTAACTGAGTAGGCTAAAAGCTTTCAGCCTCTGCCATGTGCTGCTCTTCTACTAGCAGATCTACCAACACAATGTATCATTAGCACAGCTACACTGGAAGAATGTCTCTAATGCAGATACGCATATGTAGATGAAAAATTAGATATGAGCCAGCAATGTGCGCTTGCAGCTTAGAAATCAAATTGTATTCTGGGCTGCACAAAAACCATGGCCAGCAGGTCCAGGGAGGTGATTCTCCACCTCTACTGTGTTCTCAGGAGACCCCACCTGGAATACCGCATCCAGCTCTGGAGCCCCCAGCACAAGAAAGACATGGACCTGTTGGGGCCATGAAAATGATTAGAAGGCTGGGACAGCTCTCTTATGAAGAAAGACTGAGAGAGTTGGGGTTGCTCAGCCTGGAGAAAAGAAGGGTCTGGGAAGACCTTATTGCAGCCTTTCAATATATAAAGGGGGCTTATAAGATGGAGAGAGACTTTTTCCCAAGGCCTGTAGTGACAGGACAATGTGCAGTCGTTTTAAAATAAATGAGGGTAGATTTAAATCGGACATAAGGAAGAAATTTTTTACAGTGAGGGTGGTGAGACACTGGAACAGGTTGCCCAGAGAGGCTGTGGATGCCCCATCCCTGGAAGTGTTCAAGACCAGGCTGGATGGGGCTTTGAGCAACCTGGTCTAGTGAAAGATATCCCTGCCCACAGCAGAGGGGTTGGAACTAGATGATTTTTAAAGATCCCTTCCAACCCAAATCATTCTATGGTTCTATGCCCTTATTTTAACAACAAAGATTGAGTGGACACCAGTTTGAAAATCCAAACAACTTTCAGGAATCTTCCAGTCCTTTGATGGTTATACAACTACAGTTTCCTATTTTAAAATATGTTCTTCACCACTACTCTCTAATTATCATACAAACCAAGGTAACTAGAAGAGGAAAACATTAATACCCATAACCTAAACTGGTGTCAGATGCACAAAGTCAAGAACAGTTTTCCTTAAGTTCTTCTGATTTTGTGATTCTTATAAGAGATAATTAATACAAATGTAGAGGGAAAATTGTATGCAACTGTGAATGATGACATCCTTTAGTATATATTTAAGAATGTCTAACATAGGTATAACCATGGTATTATTGTACCATGTACCATGTTCACACGGAGCCTCCTGTGTTTCAGTTTGTGCCCACTGCCTCTTGTCCTGCCACTGTACACCACTAAAAAAAGCCCAGCTCCATCTTCTTTATACCGCCCCTTCAGGTATTTATAGATTTAGATTCTTCAGGTATTTTAATATCTAAAGCTCAGCAAAACAAAGACAAGCTGTGGCCACCAGGTGTTTTTTCTGTAAGATTTTGGCTGGCCCCAAGAACTATGGGCAACTTTGGGGAATTTTAAACACATTTTTTAAAATTGTCACAGAGTAATACAAACAAATGCCTAGAAATCTTTAACAAAAGCAAATTTATTCCAACTGCTTTTAAACTGGAGACACTCAGGAAAAAAAAAGGTGCACCTGAAGAGGAAAAGCTTCTACCCCAGCAATCAAGCAGTCCAACATATTTTGATGTATCAGAACAGATAACATACCTTCTGCTTTTGAGCTGCCCGATTTTTTTCATCCGACATCTTTTCTGTGGTATTTTTGAGAGGGTGTGAAGACAGACGAAGGGGCACTTTGGAATGAGCAGGAGTGGTAGGGACATGAACGAGCACAGAACCATCTCTTTTTAAATCAGGGACATCCTTTCCCATAGAGACTGTCTCAATCACCCGGAGGTTGGGACGTGTGGGGTTCGCTGACATGGCCATAGTAAGAAGACCGTGAGCTTCTGGCAGTGTAGGATTAGGCTGCTGGGCAGGAGGGTACATGGTCCAGCCAGGGGCTGCATATGCCATATAGTGCCCATATGCATCGTATCCTGGAGGAGCCATTGTGGGAGGTGGATAGTTTTGGGGCATTTGAGTGGCAGTGAACTGGGAATAACTGGGAATTTGGTACTGGGAAACAGAAGTAGGTGTAGGTGGCAAACTAGCAGGAGCTGGTGGAACTGAGGGAATGAGAGAGACAGACGGAAGAGGCTGTTCTGGTGCACGTGGAGGTATATCCTGTCCCACTGGCTTGTTCTTAGTATATTCTGATTTCTGAAGAGAGGGTGCATCTTTAGACTGCTGGAAAGAGACTGGAGGTGATGCTGAGTGCTGCTGGCCTGACTCAGGAGAACGAGTATCACTCCGGCTGCGACGCAAGTCCCAGGGGTCCAGTCTGCGAGGATCTGAAGAGCGACGATCAGGAGAACGAGATGCTAACTTTTTGCCATGAAGACGTTCCTGGGTACGAACAGCCAGTTTTCCAATTTCAGCAACGCCAATGTCGAGTCCAATGGTTTTGAGTAAGTCATGGATCTTCGCATACTCAGCATTAGGCTCTTCTAAAGGATCCAGCTTGACAGCTGGAGCAGAAGAAGGAGGTGGGCTCACTTTCTGGTTTATTATCTCATTGCAACAACTCACTGGAGGCTTCTGAATAGGGAGAGATTCAGTTTTGGTGTCTTCATCCTCATCACCGTAAAGAAATTTCTCTTCATCCTCAATGTCAGGAAAACTACGCCTCCTCTTCTCCTGAGCACTGACAGAATCAGCCATCATGCCCAGAATTCGGGAAAAACCACTGCCATCCTGACTGGCCCTCTCGTGAGGCAGCAGGAAGTCGGAGTGGCGATCAGCAGGCTCTGACTTGGGTTCTAACTTTTCCTTGTGACTTAAGAAGCTTCCAAACTTCTCTTCAAATGTGAAAGCATCTTTGGGAGCCCCAGAAAACGGGCTCCACTCAAATAAACCATCGTGCAACTCCTTGTTTGCAGACTCCACAACAGAGTCTTTGTTAAACCGTCTGAGAAAGTTCTCCACTTCAGAGGCAAAAGGAGCCGTGTTGTTGCTCTGGGGCAAAGACGAATGACTAGAAAGAAGAGGAAGATCCTTGCTGGGAGCTGAACTGCTTGAAAAGCCCTCAGGCTGAAAGAGAGAGAAGTTACTATTTACTACAGCACCTTCTGAGGTGACTATGCACTTCACAGAACAAACGAACAAACATGTTAATTTCTCCTTCAGTTTACAGCTGAAGAAAAGAGTTAGAAAAAACAATATACAGTTGAAAGAGAACACAGAAGATTACAAAACAAGTTGCCTAATGATTCCAGAATGTCATGTCCAGCAATGAACACTTATCTCAGAGAATACACAAAATCACAATTATATTTCATGAATTTTTTGCAAGCATAAGAACTGAAACTTTTAAATTGAAAAGCCGTAACATAATTTTGGCTATGCTTTCAGTTTAATCACAGACAAATAGGATTTCAACACCTTAAGACAGGTAAAAACAACTGCACTGGGGTTATCCCCAGTCACTTCTTCAGATATGCATAATTAATGCCATGTTAAATAGGATTTCCAATAATAGGTATAGAATGGGATCCTCAGTATTGGAGCACCTCCTGAGATAAACATGTGACTGTCAAACCAACACTGATGAGTACCACAGGCAGATCAAAAGTGATGCACTAAAACATGCGAAAAGAAAAGTCAATTTATCACAGTGGTCGCAACCACTTATCATTCCATTGCTCTAATTTTGAGACTCAATTGGTATAGCTTGGTAAAAATTACGTAGGGTTGATCCCAGCCTACAGCCCAAAGGGAAAAAATTAAGGAAGCTTGAAGATGTTTTCAGCCAGAGGTACTGATGATGCATTAGGCAGTTCTCTAAGTCTATAAAGACAAGAAAGAGGCACTGTGACAGGCAGAGAGCTTTGATCAATGTCCTGCCTGCCTGCAGTACAAAAAGACTCAGCTTTTCTACAAAAGCTGGCCCAGATCTCAGCATCCTGGGCTGAATTTCAACAAGGACATTTTATTCTGCCTCAGATTTTATATATGTATGATTCTTGATTAAATGACTTCACTGATTAAAGTTTCTAATGCAATCCTAACTGCAAAGCTGTAAAAAGATACCTGTCCTCTCAAAGACAGGAAAATGTAAAGATTTGGCTTTTCCATTTTTGAAATCAAACTAACATTCTGTATCATGAAGTGACCATTTTGGAAAGCAGAAGCATATAGACAGAGAGACAGAGATCAAACCTGAATAGGAGACTCTACTTCCATCTCCACTCGTTTCTTCAAAATAGATTTTTTGGGCATGGATGGGATTTCCTCAGGCCTATACATATACCGAGGCTCAGAAGTCTGTAGTGTGTTAGTCAAGCCGGGGATCACATAACCACTGCCTGAAACATCATGATTCAAGTTTCTACTACGCTCTTCTTCTTCTCTTTTCCTCCTTGCACGGTCAAGCTCTCGGAATTCTTCATTCAGGTATGACGGGCTCGGGCTTCTACTGCGGCTGTGGCTTCGTCTGCGATAGTTTCGTGTTCCTGATGAGAAACCCTGATGCTCTCCACTCACACCATGCATCTTCTCATCCTTTTCGTACCGTGGACGCTTTATTTCTCGTCCCCTCTCTTCTGGCCTCGATGGGTAGGAGGATTTCCTGAGTTTGTCACCATCTCTGTCAGATCCACGAGACAGCTCTTCTCGACGACCATAATGTGGACTATAATCTGAACGATGAAGGAAAACATCCCGGTTGCGGTAGTCTTCATCATGTCTCATGATGAAGGGACTTGAAGGTTGATCTTCATGTGATGGGTATCTCTCAAGGCCTCGAGGACATGAGAGGCCTCTAGTGAATATTGGACCATCAGCCATATCATCCCTGTGTAAGAGAAGCATAGAATAAACACAAGTATTTGAGTCAGAGTAAACAGTCTTACTCGTACTCAAGAGTAAGAAATTTCCAAATCAGTTTCAGAATAACATCTCCATCACTAACCAGAAGCAACATTTTATGGACTTAAAGGGCAGGGGAGAGAGGGAGTCTTATTTTTAATGGTACTACACATCCCTCCAAGGAAGTCACCTGCAAACACAGTGACATGAACAATTCAACTCATACTGCAGAAGGAGAGCCTTGAAAAATTGATAGGATGGATTTATTTCTGTGAAGGAGAAAGGCTACACATTTTAAAAAAAACTTACTATCATATTTCAGACCACAATCCCTTTCCTCACCTCTCCCAGCAAGATGCCAAGGTCACATTTCATATGAATTATTCAAGGTATAATTCAGTTTCACACTGGCAAATGCAACAAGATCTTCTTTTTCTCTTCAGCTGTAGACAAGGACCACAAATTCTAGCAACACTTTCTATTGCAACCAATCTGTAGACAGGACTGTCACATGAACGGCTATACCCAAAAAGAAGCACAGTTTTTCATAAGATATCTATGAACCAGGGATAGTAAATGTAATAGTACCATTCCTTTGTGTCAGCCCGTGCATTATTACACACGCAGTGGACGTGCAACTAGCACAACACCAGAATAACTACATCTCTTGGAGTATCTTCTTTTGAACCGATTCCTACACACACGTCCAATTAAGAGTACTGTTTTAACTAAGGCCTTTTTCCCCACCCCTAAAAGCTTTCCTGGGACTGTTCTTTAGATCAGGCAGAAACAAACCAAACCAAATGTTTAAAATTACAAGCTGCTGGTTTTACTCACAGGTATTCCAAAAACCTAGCAAGATCCTCCAAGAATGGGAAGCAAATGTGCTCCTTAAGTGAAATCAATGGGACAGAAAACACAGAGAAATGTCTTTCCTGAGCAATCAAGACATCAACTTGAGCTAAACTATGTATGATTGCCTGAATCCTCAAAAATCACCTCCTCCTACTCAGAAAAGTCCCTCCATAGATCTGAGAAGGGACAAGTCAAGTCATGCCAGATGACATCTTCAAAAAAATTTGCGATAAATTACAGCCCCAGTTTTTAAAGTCACTAGGCTAAAGAATAACAGACATAAACAGACAAGGTCTTTTTCTTGAGTATTTTCATAGTTTACACATGCATACTTAAGAACAAAACAAGCACAAAACGTCACTTTATCTCTAACCTGCATCACTGCAAAGCATTTCGTATGTTATTAGACGCTTTATCAGTCCAACACTTCTTATAAGGCAAATATGGCACACATCAGGACCCACAGTATTAGATGGTATCTTCCCAGTTTCCAGCAAACTATACACATCCACCCCCTCCAAAAGCACAAAATATCTAAAAAAGTAGCTAGAATTAAATTTCATATAGGTAAATTACATAAAGGTATGTCTATCTCCAGTGTCACCTTTTCTCAGAGCCTGCTAAACCTATACAAGCTGCATGAACACATCTGATGGAGTAACAGATGTATTTCACCACACACCTTCAGCTGATTTTTGTGCAAATAATTTGCATGCATGCTTGTCAGGTGTCACCTACAATTCAAATGCTCTGACCACAGTGACAAAGCAGAAGGAATATTTAATCATACTTTGGAAAGAAAGAAACAGCAAACCTACTATATTTACAACTAGAAAGATGTTCCAAATACACTCTGATGCAAATTTAAAACCCGAAGATTAAATTCAGGTGTGAGGAAAAGGATTACTTGTCTTACAGAAACTGTGACCCTTTGAAATATGTTTTCTGTGAATACAGTCCAACAGAGATATGTCCCTCTTAACTGGTTTGGGTGCTTTTAGCCAGCAATGTCCACTGCAGGCTATTACATCCTTGAGAGAAGATACAAGGTGGTACCACTATGACCATCCCAATTCCTTCACAAACACAGAATCCATGAATTACTGGAATTTGCAGTTTCAGAGAAGGAGAACAGACCACAGACTACATAGACATGATGCCTCAGAGAACTACAACTAGTGTAAAGTAAGTTTACTTTTTGGTATACTTATTCACATACACAGAAACAGAAATAAATAATGGTATTCTGCTGTCAGCAACCAATAGGACTCCACCTTAACACACAGTCTTTGAACAGGAAGTCAGATGAGCTGTTCATACTCAAGCCAACTGTCACTCTTGACATTATGCCAAAAAAAAAATGCTATTTCAGAGCACAGCTTAACACAGACCAAGTCTCTGCAAGGATAAGGTCTTATCTTTTGAATTAACCTCAGATGAAAGAATTGGTGGGATGCTCTGTGTAGCTTATCCCAGCTCAGATAGTAGTAGAATGTCTTAAAAATACTGACAGAGGGGGAGATGGAAGACAGGGAGAGGGATAAGATATATTCTTCACTTTGACAGACTGACATTTGGGAAGACAAAAAAATACTAATCTGTTGAAGTAGAAGACTGAAGCTGCTTAGGTGACCTTGAAGTCACAGGCCAGCAGCATTCAGTATGCTTACTTAGACATGTGCAGGAGGCCAGCTGCCCTCGAAACTCGGGGCAAGTTCTTACAGATGTTTTAGGACCAACCTGCACGTGGACACGCACCCTTAGAAATTCTCCTGGGGCATCCTGAAAATCCACTGCTGCAGGAGAACCCAAAAGCATCCCTGGTTTCCATCCTTTGGTATTTTATTTCCTTTATAGGCTAATGAACCTCTCTACCATCCCAAGACCCTGCAAATTACAGAAAATAATTTGTAAAAGTGATTGCTGGAAATCTCTAAGTGGAGTAGTTAGCAAAAATAGCTAAGAATAACTAAATTCAGAATTATTTGCTCCAATTACTTCAAAATTTGACAAGACATCTTCAGAAAACACTCTGTTTTTGGTTTTTTTTTTAAGTAAGAATGAGAACATACCACATGCCAAATAAGAATGTGGTATGCCCGGTATTAAACCCAATGATTCACAAGAAGGGCTACTTTAAAGCCCAGTGATAGATATAAGGTCAGTGTCCCAGTACCAGGGTAGCCTCTCAGAGGGGAAAAAAAATACATGATGAACAAATACATGACAAACAATGTCCTTAACCAAACACAGAGTGTCTTTTAAACACAACCAAAATGGCTAAACATTGAAGAAATTTGGAAGTCAGAAACAGTACCTAGAAGATTTAGGAAAAGCTAAGGGATGACTAGGTTGTCACACACTTTAAGCTTCTGGACAGTGGGCACTGCTTAGACAAGTGCAGCCAGCACAAACAGATTGGAGGAAAAAAAAAAAAATGTAACTACATCAAGTTCTTGCATACCTACGCTACAAATATATGGGAAGTCACTTAAAAACTGAGATCTACATGGTCTTACTTTCTCTTATTCTCATTCTGATTCATCTGTCACTTTTATACCTTCTCAGGAGTCTATTCTGACCTTTTTTTTACATCTATGGGTCCTGTAACGGAGATAAAGTGGAAGTTCTTTGTCATTTTCACTCTTACGTTAAAATAAACTCCACTGTACCTGATGTTACTTCTAACCATGCATCCTAACCACAAAACAGGTCAAATATAAAACCTCACTGGAGAAAAGGAAGCAATGGGACAAACATGCATCCCCACTCCGCATGTTCTTAATTTGCCAGAGCAGTGCCAGTTCTCCTACATATCATTTCCTGCTCCTTCCAACCACTGTACTGTCCCTGCAGGCTGCACAGGGGATTTACAAATTGAACACTGATCCCAGGAGAACTGAGGTAAAGGCATAAAAGTGACAGCACTGAAAACTAAACTCTCACTGGGTTTTCCACACCTGCTGAAACTTAACCTTACACTTGAGAAAGACAGGAAATTCACTTATTCTGCTCAGTTCCCTCTTTTCCTCTCTCTCTCTCTTCTCGTTTTTTTAAACAGTTGGGGATATTTGTATCAAAATTGGAAGTTACAATGCTTTTTTTGTTCTGGATGCTTATCCCTGACCTGAAACTGCAATTGTGTGCTCTAGGGCACAAACTATGCCATCTTTAACTTTGCAATTCAAGACAAAGAAAACAATTTTATTTGCACAGTCTTCTGATTTTACTTCTTTTGCCAGATTCTACCTGTTCTCCTACTGAAGGCAAGGATTTCCAAACAGTATCTACTAATATTTATACTTCACTGTTCACAGCAGTATTTTGAACATAAAAGATGTCTCTTCATTGACTATGTTTCTCTCCAATTCCAATCAAGGGACCCTAAGAATTCTAACACTTATTTTATCATGTATGAGACTGTCTGACTACGTTCACTTCTCTTCCACAGCGTTTTTCAAGTCAAAATAATAAATTTTCTTCAAGCTACACTAGAGCTTTATTCTGGACTATTCTCAAAAATCAGGAAAGTAGATTATTCCTCCCAATAAATGAGGAAGTTGAAGCTTTACACTATCCATAAACAAGCTTCCTTTCAGTCAGACTAGGTAGGTTCATAAGAAACAGAAGACAGTGGCTGAAGCTGTGAAAGGTCAAATGAAGCAGCTCCCTCCTGCAATATACTCTGGGCACTTTTAGTTTATATGGGTTTTAGAAGCAGTTGACAAAAATCAGAGAAGAAATATCTGTTTATAGAACCACTATGAACACAGGCAGCGACTTTTGTTCAGGAATCCCCTGCACCACAACTTGCTGGAGGCTGGAGTATTCCAGGGAAGCATCACTACATGCTTGCCCTCTTACCCTCATTCCCTAGGCATTCACTGGGCTAATTAGATGTTTGGTCTCACCCAGTACAGCCATTCCCACGTTCTTACTGTTTCATACACTTGAATCCCCATCTGCGAAGGACCATACCTGTCACTCAGGTTATCAATTGGTGAGCCCAGTCTATCAGGCAGCCTCCTTCGCTCTGGTGTGCCAATGCAATACCGGTCATTACCAACAGTAATCCGCAAACTCTGTTCCAGTGAAGACTCAGAGCGGAGACTCGGTGAACGTCTCTGCAAATTGAAGAAAGAGTGGAAGCCCATCAATCAGGGAATTTTAATCTCAGCTACAGAAAGGCAAGTGACTCTGCTCTGCTTAACATATGAGACTTGGGGTGGATGGATCAATTAAAAAAATCAAACTAGAAGAACAATTGTTCCAAATATTTCAATTCTCTTTAGTTACTAAAGAAAGGGGAGGGTATTGACTGCATTTAATTTCTCATCCCAGCTGCCAATAACACACTCTATATTTACATTATCTGGAAGGAAATTTTCAACTCAAAAATACATCTCATAAAGCACTATTTTGGAGGGTGGAAAAACAGAGAGAAGTTCAAGAAATCCCAGATTTGCTGCTGTCCTCCTTTCTTTGTAGAGGAGAAGCAGCTAAACAAACATTGCATAAAAAACAGTGCCAGGAATTTCTTAATAAAAGTGTCTGGATTTCTGGCCCTTTCCAACTTTAGTAACGACATGAACCAAAGTATAAACCAGTGTAAACAAAGATTTTCCCAGCAGTGATGTTTTCAACAGTTTTCCTCACCTCATGCTGCTTTCAGCAGATAAACACAATGTAATACTAAAAATGCCAGTGACTAATAGAAACACCTTCCATAATAGAATTCCCATTATCATTATTTGTTACTGGTAGAGCTAAACCAGAGCTAAGTAAAGTTGCCTTTGAAAAACTACAGCAGTGAAGGCCTGAGCTGACTGCCTCTGCACAGACCTTCCTTTGGACACATACTCAATACAGAAAATTTCATTACTGGTAAGTTATGCTTAACTAGTTACGCCTCGTATCATTCTAGAATATGGCACTAGAATACAGGAATGATCAAAGTAAGGGGAGTTCCATAAGAAACAGGTGAGACTGCCTGAAGACAGAGATACTTGATTTGCTTTCTTAAACCAACATGGTTTAGATTCTATTTAACAGGAAGCAATGAACCAGCTTCAGTTCTGCCAAACTAGTCATGCACTGTATATCGCTTTCACCACCGAAAATTGCAGTAGCAAGCAGCAGGTGCATTATGTTGTCTGCAGGTGCATTATGTTGTCTGCATCCACCCTGAGAAGACGCAGCAGATTCAGCTCAATCCTCCAAGAGACCAAAAGAAGAACAGTATATAATCTCCAATAAGAAAGCAAAAGAATTCCCTCACAAATTTGCCTGAACAAAATTTACTTCCAGTACAAATCTGCACTAGAATCCATTGTGCACATAACCTTGTCCTAAGGTAACATATTAATGATTTCTGTTTTGCTCCTTTAATCCAAACCCCAGCATTTATCAGAACACATTTTAATTACTTTCTAAGACCAATGGTGTTGTATAGCACAATACAATCCTGCAACAGCCTGGCTGAGATACAACATATACAAGGTGCATGTGTCTCATACAAACACACTCTGAAGGCTCACATGTGCCCAATAAAACATTGAATTTTCAGGGCTGCCTCAAGAAGTGATTATCTTGAAGGGCATCTTCTTGCCATCGAGGCTGTTGGCAAGTTGGGCACATACATGACAACCATCTCCAGGAACAGGAGACAGAGAAGTGATGATTACATCTCAGAACAAACTTCTGCAGAAAGGAAAGAAATAGTTTACATTTAGAAAGTTTGGGATGTTAGGATTGCCTATGACTGCCATACAGATTGCCCAGAGACAGCAGTTACAGTGGTACATATTTGAACTTCACAAATATTTTTTTTCAGTTTGAGACATTCCAGTTTTAACAGCTTTTTCATTTGGAGCACTGAACACCACCACTAGTCATTCCTACCTATGCACTGCACTGCATATTCCTCCCTCCTGTTCTGGCACCTAAATCGCAGTTACCATTGCCATATTATTGCACAGGTTGCACACCAGCTCTTCGTTTCTTCTTTCTCTGTTGACCCAACATATTCCAGTCCTCTAATTTCAGCCAATTTTCTCACAAGAAAGCAAAGAAGCTGAGAGAAACTATAAAAAGAACAAGCAGGCAGGTCAGCAGGGACAAATAAAAGCAGCATGTGTCAGCCTTGCAAGAATAAAGTCCACCAAAATCTCTCACTGTACAGCCCTGACCTTCCTCTCCTCCCTTACATTTTTCAATACTCGCCCCAAACCTTTGCTGTCACTCCATGCTCTTCCAATTTCCACAAAGTTTTCCCCAGCTACTAAGGAATTAACAACATCCGTACTTACAATGTCCAACACACAGCTCCACTGGCAGTCAGCATCCCAATTATGCATGAGAAAATGGGCAACAATGCTGATAACCTAGGAATGCAGGCACTCCATCTCAAAAAAAAAAACCCTCAAAACCAAAACTCAAACCAATTCCCAGAATCAAGAAAAGGGAATAAGTAATCTCTAAGGCTCCTCCTTCCATACTCCAATTTGCATGAAAGGTAGGGACAATAACTTGGAGCTTGTACTCAAAACTTTTCTGCACTTCAACCCCATTACCCCATCAGTGTCCTCATTCCACATGCTACATCTTCCACCCTTATGCATATATTCCCCTCTTCTAAGTCCTCCTTCCTTGTTGCAGCTTAAATTCCTCTTCCTCAGTCTTCTGTCCAAATTCATCTCCTTTCAGTGACAGCTCCAAAATGCCACTTACTAACACATTTGTGTAACTCTCCACATTTCCACACTTTGTATCCTCAAACTTCTGGAGAGGAGGTCTTAAATTATATAAATCTGAAAACTTTATTAAAACTTTACCCAAGCATGCTGACCCAACATATCTGCTGTCTGCTTTGTTTTGATCACTTAGTTCCACTGTTTGGAAAACATCAACTAATCCCAGCTTTATCTTTAATGAATGCTAATTTTGTAAACAGTACTTCTAAAAAGTAAAATCAACCTGTATATGTATTTTATGCTTTATAACATCACTTTTAAAGAAGTAGTAGTGTTGGTCAAACACCTTTTGGTGGAATTTCCATGGAAAAAATGTGCCCAATATACTCTCCAAGAATTACTTACACTGGGCTTTAGCATATGCAAGAGACAGCAAAATACGGGGTAAAGAGCTACATTTAATTGTCTCAATATCCCTCTTACTGTGAGAGCTGCTTCCAGAGAAAAGTTTTCCTTAAATGCCGTAATATTCCTGTAAATAAACAAAAAATCTATTTGACTCAGCAGTTCAGCACTAGCTAACTTGCTAAAGCCTAATTTCTAGGATGAATAATTTTTCAATCCTTCTCTGAAATTAGAATAGGCAAGAAAAACATCAAGAATCTGCAACAATTTGCTGAGATGACTACTGTAACTTGAGCCAGAAGGGTGCAAAACAACACTGGAAGAATAGCGTTTATCAAGAATAATGTTTGTGTAAAGTGGGGGGTTTTGGTGGCTTTTTTCTTTTCCCCAAAGGGGGAGTGGGAGGCTTCCAGTCAAAAACTCCTAGTTCAAATTTCTCCAGGTCTGAACCACCAACACATTTGGCATTGGAAGTTTTAATACAGCTGGCACAGGTTCACAGCCTATCATGGATACAGTGAAATGGCAGACTGAGTGATGGTGAAGTCAGTTTAAGAAAGTTCTGCTCCTGTATATTGGGTTTGTGTGGCAAGGTTTTAGTAGCAGGGCGGGGTGGTTACAGGGGTGGCTTCTGTGAGAAGCTGCTAGAAGCTTCCCCTATGTCCGACAGATCCAATGCCAGCCAGCAATAAGACAGACCCGCCACCGGCCAAGGCCGAGCCCATCAGTGATAGTGGTAGCGCCTCTGTGATAACATATTTAAGAAAGGAAAAAAGTTGCTGCGACACAGAAACTGCAGCCAGAGACAGGAGGGAGAACACATAAGAGAAACAACCCTGCAGACCCCAAGGTCAGTGAAGAAGGAGGGGAAGGAGGTGCTCCAGGTGCCAGAGCAGAGATTCCCCTGCAGCCCGTGGGGAAGACCATGGTGAGGCAGGCTGTCCCCCTGCAGCCCAGGGAGGTCCACGGTGGAGCAGATATCCACCTGCAGCCTGCGGAGGACCCCACGCCAGAGCAGGTGGATGCCCGAAGGAGGCTATGACCCCATGGGAAGCCCGCGCTGGTGCAGGCTCCTGGCAGGACCTGCGGATCTGTGGAGAGAGGAGCCCATGGAACAGATTTTCTGGCAGGACTTGTGACCCTGCAGCGGACCCATGCTGGAGCAGTGTGCTCCTGAAGGACTGTACCCCGTGGAAGGGACCCATGCTGGAGCAGTTCGTGAAGAACTGCAGCCCATGGGAAGGACCCGCATTGGAGAAGTTTGTGGAGGACTGTCTCCCATGGGAGGGACCCCACGCTGAAGCGGGGGAAGAGTGTGAGGAGTCCTGCCCCTGACGAGGATGAAGCAGCAGAGACAACCTGTGATGAACTGACTGTAACCCCCATTCCCCGTCCCCCTGCGACACTGGGGGTTAGGTAGAGAATCCAGGAGTGAAGCTGTGCCTGGGAAGAAGGGAAGGGGTGGAGGGAGGGTGTTTTGAGATTTGGTTTTATTTCTCATTACCCTACTCTGGTTGATTGGCAATAAGTTAAGTTAATTTTCCCAAGTTGATGGTAATTGGTTGAGTGATCTCTCCCTGTCCTGATCTCAACCCATGAGCCCTTTGTTATATTTTCTCTCCCCTGTCCAGCTGAGCGGGGGGGAGTGATAGAACAGCTTTGGTGGGCACCTGGTGTCCAGCCAGGACTAACCCACCACATCCTGTATCCCAGTTTGTCATCCCCTCAGCTGTGACCATGCAGCTGTCCATCGAGCCACAACACAAATTGACATGAATCAGATTAAAAATTACCTCCTTTTAAAAAATTACTTATTTTCAACCTGGGTCTCACTAGCAATGCAGTTTGCAGGGCTACCCCACAGACAACTTACAGGACTGAGATAACTGTGAAATACAGCCTAAAAACAAATAGCCAGAGGCAAGCTTCTCAGCCTGGTTTGGCTTAACTGTCAAATACAACATTATCTTCCTATACCTTCAGGACAGCTCACCTTTGCATAACAAATAGCACGAATAGCTGAATTTTAACTCCACTACAACCACCTGTGATCTCTTCTATGGCAACAGCTCCAAATAAATCCAGTAAGAACCTGTACCACCATCAGAAAGAGCAATCCCCATTCTCTCTTGGGGTCTCATCATGCAATGAATCGTAGCAGACAGTACATTTTTATTGGATTGACTTTCAGCCACATCGTTTCCTCAAATCAGCTCACTCTGCAACTTCACAAGTACAAGTGTGAGCACTAGGGACGGGGGCAGAATATACTGCAGAGCGAGAGGAAAAAGTGAGTGTACTGTTCTTTTTAATTGTGCACGTGCTAGATTGAGTGACCATGGAACCATAGCCTAAAATATGCCGGTACAAAAATCTCTTCTTACAATACAAAAGCGGAGTGAACCTACTACATACCGCAGGTAACAGTTACCAGACAAGACAATCATTGCACCTAGGAGTAACAAGAGAAAACCTAAGTGAGTGAATGCCACTCGGTCAAAAAAAAGTTAGGCTATACACTTTGGTTTAGTACGAAGACATCTGCATCCAAAATGGGATCACTTCAGATGCCAAACCAGAGTTTCACATGGCCAAATCAGATTTTGCCAAGACTGAGTGACAAGACTGGAACACCTTGTGCACAGCTCCAAGTACAAAGCACTGCCTATCAAAGAATACCTCTCAAAGATGTAAATCTGTAACAGTCTCCTTTGTACACCCATGACAGGAGGAAGAACTCAAAGTACTCATTTAACATCCTATTAAAAAAAGTTATCTTCCCATAAATTAAACTATATTTATACAATAACACAAACCGGTGTTAAATGGAGGAAAGCGACTAGTTACATCCTTTGCCTTAGCAAAAGATAGCATCATCTTTGAGCCTTATCTAAAATGGCTCTAGCCGATAAAAGAGAAATAAAAATGTAATGGAAATCAAAGGAAAAACATTACTTAAAATGGAAATCAATGATTTTTTTTTTTCCATTGGGTTCTCTAAGAAACAGGGGGGAAATCGCCCTTCTCCCTCTGCACAGGGAAAGCCCGGGGAATTCTGCAAGAACCCCGCCGCGCCAAGTTTGGGGCCCTGGCCCCGCTGCCCCCCGCTCCCGCCCTGCCGCCGGCGGCGACACGGACTGACCCCAGGACACGGCCGGGCTACCGCTGAGGGGAGGCCGATGCCGGGAGAGACACCCCCCGCCAAGCCGCGGGGGACGGTGGCCGCCATCTCCGGGGGCCGCGGAGGCGGCGGGGACACCCCGCGGCCTGACAGCCCCTGAGGGAAGGGGCAAGCCCCGCACCGAGACACCTCAGCGCACGGCGGTAGTTACCCGGCTGCTGCTGCCGTCTCCGTGCTCGCTCCCCCGGCGGCCCCGGGTCCCCCCGGGCCCCGGTCCTCCCGGCGGCGATGGCAACCTCCTGCTGCGGTGCGGCGACGGGGATCGGCGAGAGGCGCCGCGGTGGCCCGACGGGGAGCGGTGGCGGCGCGGCGGGGGACGGGGCGAAGCGGAGCGCGGTGGCGAGGCAGAGGCGGCGGCGGCGGCGGCGGGCAGCGGCGGGGGAGGCCGGCCGCGGCCTGGCCCCGGCCCCGATGTACTGGAGCGGGAGGCGCGGGACCCCGACGAGCTGCCCTCTTTCAGCCGGTGGGAGGAAGACGAGGACGAGGGGCCGGAGCGGCCGCTGCTGGAGCGGTACATGATGGCGCCGGCGGCCCGGGGGTCCCGGCGGCCTGCGCGGGCGCCCCAGCTCCTCTGACCCGGCCCCCCGCCCCGGCTGCCCCCCCCCCGCCGCGCGTGCGCGCCGCCGGCCGCCCTGCGCGCGCTCCCGAGCCAGGCACCCCCGAGCCCGGCGGGGGGGGGGGGGGCGGGGTGAGCCGGACCGAGGAGGGGGCGGGAGGCGTTCCTTGGGGACGCCCGCACAAAATGGCGGCCGCCCGGCCCTGGTCACGTGTGGTAGGAGGCCTGGAGCCCGGCTGGAGGTGAGTGTTGCTGCTGTCGTGTTCGGTGGTGCGGGACGCCGCTTCCTCCCTCCGCGCTACTGCTCCCCGGTAGGCGTGAGGGGGACACGCTCGGGTGCGCGCAGGCGGCTGTTCCATCCTGTTTGCCTCTCCTCCGGGGCTTCCCGCTGCGCCGCCCCCCTCAGCGGGAGCCCTCCTGATCGGGAGAGCGGGTCGGGGGCGAAGGCGGTGGGGAGGGCGAGAGGGAGCTTCGCCTGGGCGCCCTCTCCCTCACGGAGGCTGAGGGGAGATGCTGAGGGACGGGCTGTGAGGCAGTGGGCCTCGGCCGGGCCTTGCCGCAGCTTGGTGTGCCTGGGGTGATAGCAGCGTCTAGGTTGAAGCTAAAAGCAAAAGGGTTTGGGTTTTTTGTTTGGGTTTTTTTTTTTTTTTTTTTCCCCCTACACTGTGCTGTGGAGCTTGTTGGTGTGGGTGTTGTCCTTAAGCAGGAGCGTGTTCAAGAACAATCTTTGGCGGCTAGATCTAATGCTCAGCCTGAGCCTCTAGCTTAGAAAATTTCTGAACAAATTTCCTTGCTGTGACTGCCAGGAGCTGAGATGACATGACAGGGAGGAATTGCTTCTCACCTCCTCCCTCTCCACACCTGAGCACCTGCTACCAACCACGCTTAGTGCAGGCAAGTGAGTATGACAGTTTTGATTCTCTAAGTGAAGCATGAAATGTTTCTTGGTTCATGCTGGGGGCTGTCCCTGGTGAGGAGGAGGAAGAGTGTTTTCAATTAGGTGAAATGGGCTACCAGTAGAAAGAAATGAATGCAGAGAAATGAATATCCTGATAAAATCCTCCATTTCCCAAATTCCTGAGCCTTCATACCTTGTTTAGAAACTGGGAGAAGTTTCATGTGTTAGGTTTGTATTTTATTATTAGCTAGATGACATGTGAGGGCTTGTATTTGAAGACCCAATCAATTTTTGCAGACTCGGATGAAATTTTGCCTGTGTTTTTTGGGAATGTATTTGCTAGAACATAACATACCATTTGAAGCATATTACTTATAGCAGCAGCAACAAAGAGCAGCAGGCTCATGGGTGGTGGTCTGTCTGATACTATAATAAGGTATTTCTGCTGGGAGTGGTTGGGTACAATTGTGTATTAAAACTAACTGCCCTACCTTGGCATTTTCTGAGTGAGCGCACCACTACACAGGCTCAGGAAATATGCTCGTATGCCAATCATCAAAATAAGCACGAGCTATATAAAGACTATCTTATTTTCTGTTTCCATTGTCCACTCCTCCCCCTTCTCTCCTAAGGTTGATAATGTTCATCAGTGACCTTAATTTAATTATAAGTATCCTGGGATAAGAATTTCATCTTTGAAGATGTCCAGCAGACTGTGGATCTGCTTCTGGTGGGAGCAAAATGCAATGACAGTGGAGGCAATGGATGCTTACTCAAGCTGTTGCAACTAACTACCCTAAGCAGCAGACTTGGTGACACTTCAAGAGGCACAGAGCTGTGCTTTATGGTAACTACAAAACTCATGTGAGTAGGAATTTCCTCTGTAGTTTTGTGTTGTAGATCACATCCAAGTAGTTTATAAGGGATATACTATTATTCCAAATGCATTCTGTTTTTTCATTAAAAGGAAAACCACATTTTCATGCATTAGTGTCAGGCGTCTGTGTCAAGAGCTCAGTTTCACCAATTGAAATAAGTAAAAACAGCATAGCGAGAGAGAGAAAATGGACTTGTTTGGTTTTGGACATCTCTTCAATGTTGTTGCTTTCTTTACATCAGTTTTAAAAAATAGTTTTAAACCACAGTTTGGTTTCAAAACAGTCAAGAGTAAAAAGCCACAAACCCAAGAAACCCAGCAAATTCTTTTTTTTTTTTTTTCCTGTCAGTTTTATATAGTTATGCATACAATATCTAAAAGCTTTGCAGAATGCCAGAACATGAAAATATTTTCTAACTTCTTTTTGCCTTGTATCCAAAGGAGGTCTACAGGAGATGTCCTGGTGGTTTCTGGTGATAGATTTCAGTGGCATTTGGAAGGTGCAGGAATCCAGATACCAATAACTATTCAGAAAGTTCATTAAAATGTCTGTCTGCACACCAGTAAGTAAACTGCTCAAGGGAGAAATGGTAAAAAGAAAGCAAACGGCCTACATGTTGTGGTGTTAAAAGAGTTCAGAAGAGGAAAAATTCCACTTGTTGGAGAAAAATACTTGACTGACCAGTGCTCATTAGCATTTTGTAGCACCCTGTCATCTTACTGAGCATTGCTTTACAATTACAATTTATAAACTCATTCTGTACTAGCTGTAGTGTCATCTTTCAATCACAAGCCTTACTGAGTTAAGTTTTTAAAGGGACCAAGGACCCATAGTGGGATTCAGTTAAATTATTCCTAAAATCAGTACTGAAATTTGGGTCCAGTGGT
Source organism: Aquila chrysaetos chrysaetos (assembly GCF_900496995.4). NCBI lineage: Eukaryota > Metazoa > Chordata > Aves > Accipitriformes > Accipitridae > Aquila > Aquila chrysaetos. The sequence continues at coordinate 22,278,843 of NC_044016.1, read as the reverse complement.
GCACAGCAAATTGAGTTTTCACATCTTTGCAGGAGTAAGTGCTACAGTTTGTCTCAGGGATTGAAAAAGTCAGGCAAGGTCCTTACCTGCTTTGCAGAGGTCTTTGTAATACTCCTGTGACTGATGCTCCAGACTCTCACTGGACAAAGGAGGTGCCAGTCAGTCTGCTCTGCTACAAGTTCAGCTCCCAAACTCTTCCTTGGAATTCCGAAGCTCATCTTTGAACTTGCAGTTAGCTGCTGCTTGGGGAAATTTTAGCTAATTGGATGCTGAGGGCAATGTTGGGGTAATGAGGTATCCCAATTCTCATTAGGCCTCAAATAAGAAAGTCACAGAGCAAACAACATTGAGAAAGAAAAGAACAGAATGAGGAAAGTTAGCAGTAGCTCAGTATAAACAAGTAAAGAGAAATCAGAATTGAAGTTAATTTGGGTTGGATCATTAGGTTAAAAAGCAGTACCGTCACAGAGAAAAACATAAGACCGTAATTATAATTTTTTACCTTCTTGCATCTGAGTCAAGACTAGATCCAGGGGCATGAGATGACCACGCAGTACTCCCTCTAATGTTAAATGGCTAGGTTACTAATAAGAACAAAGACAATTTCTGTGTTTTTATGACAAAATGAGTGTCCTTGTGAGAAGGTGCAGTGGAAGATACTCCTCTGTCTTCTGAACTTTGCATTAATTTTTCCCCTGGAAAACAGGGCAAAATATGTATGTTGTATCTTCAGGTCCAGGCAAAGCAGCCTGTTGATGAAAAGTTTTGGACTGAGCCAAGTAATCAAGCTCATGGTCATGACGTTGTGGAATTTGAGTGTGGTTCAGCTGATAGCAGAGCCCTGGCTGGAAGCACAGAAAATGCATCCAAACAGACAATTGCTTTCAGAGATTTTTACATCTATAATTACAAGGCTGATATTTCTGAATTTAAGGCTTGTCTAGTCTGGCTTCTGTTTCTGCTCAATATTTACTTTTAGCTGGGAAGTGGAATGGGCATGCAGCCTACACTCATTCCCTGACTCTAAGGCCTGGGAAGGGTATTAAGTAATCTGTTACAAAATAAACTTGTAAGAGAAGGTGGGGGGGCAGTCTCCCTTTGCCAGGTAGCTCTTCCTCACTGTGAGTATATCAGTCTAGAGCATTAAAAAACTCTGAAGAATAGACAATGAATAAAATCTGGCCTGCATTGGCCTGTGGGTGTGGATTAAATTAAACCTGATGTTGGGGGGTTTATTCCATTTTGAATGCTCTGATTTTTTTGATAAATGTCAGGTGTATGATTATTTATAGCGCACAAGGTACTTTGCAAGTAATATACTGACAAGCCTGTACTCCACGTGGCACACATGTTAAATCAGTCAAATACATAGCAGTAAATGTCACAGGCAGCAATATTCAGGAAGAGGGGAAATAGCCAAAAGGAGGAACAGCTATTTAGATTCTTGCTGTGCTCCTATTTAAATGTACTTATGCAGAACAGGCACCAGTGATTTCAGATCAGTTAGGGTGGATTGGTATTCTCCTAGGGTTCCTTTTTGTGAATATCCTTTATGTTTGTTTTCCCATGAGCGTAGATAATGCTGTCTGGAGCAAAAAGGGATCCTTGGCATCTGAAAGGTGTCCATCTTTCAGCTGAAGTGGAAAAGTTCATGGTTTTGAAGGTGAAGAGGTTAGGAGAGATGAGCAAGCAGAATGCAACACATGAAAAAGAACACTAGAATGCTATGTGGCTGAAATGGAAGAGCTCTGAGAATTATTAGCTCAAGAAAGAGAGGATGGTCTTCGTCCTCACATCTGAGAACAACTTCTCTGGTATCCTAAGTCAGGGGAAGTGTGTGGGTGGTTGTTTTGTTGTTTTGGGGTTTTTTTTGGGGGGGGGGGGGGGTGGGGTTTTTTTTTTGGAGGGGGAAATAAATAAGACATCAGAACCACAAAATCTGAAAGTTTCACTTGTGTGTAGCTCATGCTCCAGCTTCACATATTCCCTATTTGCTGTCTTGAGAGTTTGCTGTTTTCACAACATTTTTTTGAAGGGAAGCTTCCTTGAGCAGAGAGGACATAAAACTTATTAAGGTCTCTACAGGAAAGGTTATTCTAGAAACCTTTGGACAACCTGTGGGAGAAAGAGCAGACTGGCCAAATACACACAGTGTATGGTATTATTGTCCCAAAAGTGGATTTGTTACCTGGTGCGCAATAGACCAATCTCATGCTCGGGAGAGATACTGCTTTTTATTTGGGCCTGGGTGCTCAGTGAACTTTCTGCAAATCAAGCACACCAGATTCATCAGGTGTACTGTATAACAGTAACAATTGCATATGATTTATTAAACTACTCCTACCTGCTACATATTCAGACTATCCAATGCATATGCATAGGATTATATAACCATGACACATCACATGCCTTCTCCACATGTCTGGGGATCTCAGGTGGTCTTCAGTGGTCGTTTGGGGAGGTACCCCTTCCTCACTTTGACTGCTAGCTCGTTCTGCTGGGTCAGTGGTTTGATTTTGTGCCAAGAAGGATGTATCATCAATCAGGAAAGAATAGAAAGGATCAGAATGATCTTGGCTACTTCTCTAGGTATTATTAGAATTGTTTGAAGTAGAAAATGATTAACTAACTTAATTTAGTCCAAAACAGGATTTTCTGTATCTGACAGCAGAAGCTAGCTTGGTTGTGAAAAGGCAGCCTTGTAACTCTGACACACAGGCAAAGATTACTTTCAGGGCTGTAAGAAATCAGCATCCTCAGAGACAACAAGTAAACAAGGAGGTAGATATAGATATATAGGTGTCATGGTTTAACCCCAGCCAGCAACAAAGTACCATGCAGCTGCTTGCTCACTTCCCCCCCATGCAGTGGGATGGGGGAGAGCATTGGGTGGGGGAAGTAAAACTTGTGGGTTGAGGTAAGAACAGTTTAATAGGACAGAAAGGAAGAAAATAATAATGATAATAATAACAATAATAAAGTGAAAATAATAATAAAAGAATTGGAATATATGAAACAAGTGATACACAATGCAATTGCTCACTACTTGCCAACTGATGCCCAGTTAGTTCCTGAGCAGCGATCTGCCCCACAGGCCAGTTCCCTCCAGTTTATATACTGGACATGATGTCCTGTGGTATGGACTATCCCTTTGGCCACTTTGGGTCAGCTGCCCTGGCTGTGTCCTCTCCCAGCTTCTTGTGCCCCTCTAGCCTTCTCGCTGGCTGGGCATGAGAAGCTGGAAAATATTTGACTTAGTCTAAACATTACTTGGCAACAACTGAAAACATCAATATTATCAACATTCCCATACTGAATCCAAAACATAACACTGTACCAGGTACTAGAAAGAAAATTAACTCTATCCCAGCCAAAACCAGGACAATAGGAGATACAGATATATAGGTGTATATATAGGTTTAAGAAAACAGCACTCTACTGCTCCTTTCACGGAAACTAGGATTAGAGGGTACTGTGGCCTCCAAGCTCTCGCTCTTATCTCTGCTGTTCACACTGCCTCAGCCAGATCACTCTGTTTTCTCAGACAGGAGTGTTACTGATACTTTTCTGGCTCAGCACCCCACTGATAACAATTCTAAGCTCAGAGAATGCTTTATTGTATCTCTGATGAGCTGCAGGTTGAAAGTAAAGTTTGCTGCCTGTGATGAATTATTTACAGGGATACACTAATTTTCTCTGGGAAGAGAGAGTACTGAGGGAGGGCTTGGGAAAGTGAAGCATCCAGAGCACCTGCTATAAAAATCACCAGCAGCAGCTAAAATTGCCAGATGGTGTGGTGACATTTACTGCACGCTCCTGTTATTGTATGATAAGGCTGGATGTCGTCTTGGGTTCGTTTTCTCTCAGCTGGAAAGTTGAGCATCTAGTCACCCCCCAATGCAACGTGCTCTTGTAGTAACAACTGAGCGTCATATTTGGGGACGCTGCTTGCATGTGTGTTTATGCTCTGGACATAGTGACCGAGCACAATACAGGTAAAACTGAGTAGTTTTGTATAGCTTATGTTATCCAGATGATTGTATTAGGTTAACATAATGATCTCGCTTTATATGGCTATTGCTGCACTAGGAGAGCTCTGCCACTTTGGGTATAGTGATGTATTGTTGGCAAAGTGCTCTCATTAATGTCATCTGCTATGAGTAAAAAACACTGTACCTATAAAAGCACATTTAACCCATGAAAGTACTGCCTGGGCTATACCTGCTGGTGCTGACTTCTGGATGCACAGCGGTGCATAAATATTCCTGTGCTGGTTGACTCGGTTACACTGTAAGTCTGCAATGTGCGTCGTGTGGGTGTGAAAACATTCAGGGAGTGCTAGACACTGTGGGCCAAGTATGATAGGAGAAGGAGGGGAGGGATAAATAAGATCACCGGGAAGGAACTAGAAGAATTTTGGGGAAAATCACGTTTGTTTGTGACCACGGATTTTTAGTTTGTTCTTAACTGGAAGACAGAAGTCTGAACGTGTTTAATTTGTTTGCTTCTCCTCCTTATCTTGGCCTCACGCTTTTGACCAAACCCCTGAACTCCCTTGGGTGTGCCACCTACCCGGCGGCGGCGGCTGCACGGCATGGCACTTCAAAGGCAGTTCAGTTGGAGCTGCTTGGGAAGAGATGACAACCGCTCCCAAGCCCAGGGCCCGTCTGCGTCGCCTCCCCGGCTGCTTGCGGCCGGGCCTCGGGCCTGGGCCGCCGCCGGGGCCTGGCGCCCCTGCCTCCCAGCGCCCTCCCTGGCCCTGATCGCCCGGTTTGACTCGCGCCCTCATTCCGCCGCCTGGTACTCGGCCCCGCCCCGGGCCCCTGGGCACCCGCGCTGCCAGGCCGCTGCAGCGCGTCCTCCCGCCTCCCAGGGGGCGCACGGGGCGGCCCTGCGCCCTCTCCTTCCCCCTGCGGGGAGCGCGGAGGTGGGGGTCGAAGTTGGGCGTGCGGCGGGAGCGTGGGGAGGCGGTGGCGGCGCCGGTGCCCGTCGCCCCGCTGGGAGTGGCCGGGGGGGGTCCCCGGAGGGTCCCGCCCGCTGCAGGCCACGTGCCGGCCTCTCCGCCTGCCCCTTGGCCCAGCGAGGCGGTCGCCACGCTGGGCCTTCGCCAGGGCTGTAGCGGTGCGGGCCCCGTCCCCTGGCTCTGATGCTGCAGTGCCCCGTTCCTGCGTGCCGGGCCTGTGGGTCTCAGCCGGTCCCAGGCTGGAGATGGGACCAGCTGTAAAGCCGGCAAGGACAGAGTCCTGCTGGTTCCCCTGTGCTGTGTAGCTTGCAGGTACCGCCTGCTTTTCTGGATGGACACCCATGTCCTCCTCCCTTGCGATTTGGTGGATGCTAGCTGTTACATGCTGTCTTAAGCAGGACCGTTGTGGGAATGTTTTTGAAGATGGAAATAAAATCAATACATTATTGTTTAAGCAGCTCGAAATATTTTTCAAAGTGATCAGTAGAAAGGCAAAGGCTTCCTGATGTTAGTTTCAAAGGATGAACTGGCCGTGGGAAAAAAACAGCCTGGAAATAAGCAGAAAGCTTCAAATTCCCAGAGCATTGAGGTCCCAGAATGACCTAAGGGGACAAACAACATAATCTATCCTGAGCTGGAGCTTGATCATTTTGTAAAGTAGATGATACGATAGCAAGTGCACAAGAGCAGGGCCTGGGCTGTGTGACCCAGGAAGCTGCTTCTAGCCCTATGTTCATTTCTTATCGCAGTCTGCCTTGGACTGGGGCTGTACTTTTTTCACTTTGTACCTCATGCTATTTTTTCTTTTCTACCCTAGGAACTCCTGTATCTCACATTGAATTCCCAACAAAGGATGGAGAACATACTGGCTGGTTTGTGTGGGACCAGCCCAGAAGATCCACTCCCTGTGTGGGTTCATGGCAGCATTGGCCATTGCTTTAATCAGCTGACATTAAATGTGATTCCTCATGTGATCCTTGCAGTGGTCAGTGCCTGCTTCCTTGGCACTCCAAGGTATGACAACTAACTTGTCTAGCTCTTGATTATTATGCAGGACTGGAGGTGGGGTGGAAAGGCTGGAAATTAGATCTCCCTATAATGTGCTGAATATGTAATTAGAGAAGGACACAATATTATAATGCTATTATATTTGTCAGCATCTGTCCTAATTCAGAGTATGGTGTACAGCTCTAGTCCCTCCATTGCAGAAAGGAATCCAGAAAGAATAGAGAAAGTAGTGAGCATAAAATCACAGCAAATAATTCAAAAGAATTTCAGTGAGTGGGGATTGGGGAAACTGGGAGTCTTCTGGGAGGGCATATAAATCCAAGGTGGCATGGAAGATGTCTGTAAGGTAATAAGGGGTTCAGAGAAACCAAAAATTGTTTTTCTGTTTGTCCTCTTCTGAAATTCCTAAACATGGCAACATTCACTGATCTTGAAAGGCCACAAACGATAATGAATCAAGCGATAATGAAATATTTTGTTGGGCAGTAGATTATGGACTTTACATACACAGCGTCACTGAAACCAACAATGATAAAAATAATGTTTCTAGACAAAGTATCACAAAGACAAGAGAAATTAAGGATCAGAGATGTAACACAGAGAATTTGATCATTCAGAATTTGTGTTAAAGAGGTTAAATATACTTTTTTTTGTTAATCCTCAAGGATTGGAGTCTGATTTGACCACAAAATATCACAGTTTGCAAACAAATATCTGTACAGAAATGCTATTCTGTGGTAGCATCTGAATCTCTGGTATTGATCAGATACTGGGCTGTATTGATCACATACTGGGCTATATTGACCTGAGGTAGTTTAGCAGTCCCTACGGTCTGAAAAAGTTACAAATCTAGGGAGGTGAATCGTGGAGGTTAAGTAAGAGTGAACAGATAAAGGGGGGAAGAGGAGAGAAAGCAAGGAGAGTACTGACTGAGGTGATGGAATTTCAGCTGTAAATTTTTTCTCTGCTCTTTCCTCCTCTAGATCGGGCTCCAGGGTGCCTTGCAAGCCAGGCTGGGGGTGCAGAATTGCTGCCTCCTCCGTACTTGCTGGCCTATTCCTTGCTGATACCATCCCAGCCACCATCTCTCAGCAGGAGCTTGGCCCTGTGTACCTGGAAGTGCTGGCCAATGGCACTGCCACCCTGACATGGCTCACGCATGGCCTTGTTCTTCTCATGCTCTGCAGGTCCATTCACGGCTCTACCAGGGGCCCTGTGGCCCTGGCTCTCCTCACTCTCCTACCCCTACCTTCCTTCATCATCACGCTGGTGTGGTACTACCAAAGTGGGACAGCTTGGTCCCCTCCCCACCCTGCTGCCTCCTCCAGGTTTGCCATTCTCTGTCTGCAGCTGGCCTCTCTGCTTGTGTATGTGATCAGCTACCTCTTTCCCACCGCTGGCAGGCAAGACTTCCTCTCCATCAATCGCTCCTGCCAACAAGACCAGCTCATCTCAGAGCCAGGGATCCCAGTGTCTGATCAGCAGAGAGTGGCAGAAGATGGTGAGAGCTGGCTCTCACGCTTCTTTTATGTTTGGATGAACCCTCTTATGAAATGTGGCTATCAGTGGAAGCTGAACCAGCCACAGGATGTCTATGTGCTTCCTCGCCAGCTCCAGGCTGCCAGGGTGTGTGATCACTTCTACTCTTGCTGGCAGAAGGCAGCAGCTCCACACCAAGTACAGGAGGAGACAGTGTCTCTTACTAGCCCAATCATTGCTGGAGGCGATGGGAGTAGCGATGCCCTGGACAGCTCTCACCGTGCCCAGGAAGCTGTGCAACTCTTCTCAGTCCTTCATGCAGCCTTTGGGCTTCGTTTCTACTCCCTTGGACTTCTCAAGCTGGCCAGCAATCTGCTGGGTTTCTTGGGTCCTCTGCTTCTGAACCTGCTGGTGAACTTCATGGAGTCACGGCAGGAGCCTCTGAGCCATGGGGTTCTGTATGCCCTCGGGCTCTTTGCTGGCTCCTTCCTGGGTGCTCTCTTGCGGAACCAGTTCAGCTACGAGGTAAACAAGGTGACGCTGATGGTGCGGGCTGCCATTGTCTCTGCCATCTACCGCAAGGCTCTGTGTGTTGGCAGCACCAGCCTTACCCGCTTCACTGTGGGGGAAATTGTCAACTTCATGAGCGTGGACACCGGTAGGTTGGTCAACTTCTGCCTCAGCTTCCATGAGGTGTGGAGCCTGCCTTTCCAGTTTGCCATTACCCTCTACCTCCTCTACCAGCAAGTGGGGGTAGCTTTTCTGGGAGGCTTGGCTCTGGCACTGCTGCTTGTGCCCATCAACAAGGTCATAGCTAACCGCATCATGATGAACAACAAGGAGATGCTGAAACACAAGGACACACGGGTCAAGGTGAGGGGCAGCTGGTGGCTCTCTGAGTTTGTTGATATTTTTTCTTCCCAGTTGTCCCTAGAACGTTGGCTTTTTGGCCACTTGTCATGATCCAAAGCAGATTAATTGAATCACAGCTGTTGGGAAAAATGCTAGAGGGGGTGCGCGCGCGCACACACACACACACAGAGACACACTTGGTTCAAAAGTGTTTCAGGGTGATGCAGTTTCACCACCCACAAGACAGTGAACCTCTAATGCTTGTCTTGCCCCCTGGGTTAATTCAGGTTCCCTTGCAGATTTCTTTTCTGTGTGTAGTAGTTAAGGTAGGACTCCTGATTGCTTCCTCTAGAGATGCTTCTGTCCTATTGCTCCAGTAATGCTGTCAATGGTGAGGTGGCTTGCAGTCTGGACAAAGGCAATGATCACAGACATAGTGCTTTTACATAGCTCCAAGCTTGGCACCCTCAGTCATCTTTTCCACTGCTTTTTGCATATTTGCAGTGCCATCTCTCTCCTCGACACGTCAAACGTGATTCCCACCTTTCAGCCTTGTATCTCTACTGTGAGGGGACAGCACTTCACTTGCCATTTCCATTCCATGGAAGCATGAAACATAAGTCACCTCCATGTCAGAATTGTTGGGAGCTTTAAAAATATTTCTTTTCCCAACAGAAGGTGCATCTAGTTGTATGGAGTATGCTGGACTTTCTCCAATTATTCTAAGACTGGTTTGCTGAGTGAACTCTCTCTTGTTAGTTTTCTTTCATGTTGGGTACAGACACATCTCAACTTGCTCTGCACATGCTGACCTGAGAGCAGGAATGAGAGGACAGCATGCTGCAGGGACAGCTGAGCTGCTGGAAGTGAGCCAGCCAGGCTCTGGACACAGACTAGCTGTGTCATGACAGCAGTGGGCCTAAGAGTCGGCTGTTACTACCTCAAGGCGCTGTCAGGCCAAAGTAGGTAAATGGCGCCGAGGCTGGAGCTAGTAATTCCACACATCCCATCACCTGTGTTACACATCCTTCAATTGGGAAGTAGTGCAATATTTTGCCTTTTCCTGAGCCGCACACAGCACAGGTGGCTGAGGAGGCTGGTGGAATGAGTGAGAGCAAAGTTCCCAGTAGCTGCCACTTGAGTTTATGTCTTTGTTAGCAATAAATGGTTCCTGGTATCTCTAGCCTGGCCCTTAGCAGGAGGCAACTGCAAACCTGGCTACAGCCAAGATGCCTAGCTGGCATTTGGTGCATTAGGCAGGCACTGGTTGCTCTACGTGCTTTTCCTCTTTCCTGCAGCTTATGACAGAGTTCCTGTGTGGCATTCGTGTGATCAAGTTTTATGCCTGGGAGAAGCACTTCAGGACTAGAATAAATGCCTGCCGGGCTAAAGAGCTGCAGAAGTTACGAGCTATCAAGTACTTGGATGCTGTGTGCGTGTATCTGTGGGCAGCACTGCCTGTTGTTGTCTCCATTGCCATCTTCATCACCTATGTCCTGTTGGGTCACCAGCTCACTGCCACAAAGGTGAGTAGGTAGTAGGGAAAGCTCCAACCTTGTCTCGTGGAGAGGACAGTCCACAGTGGGGCTGCAGTCCTGAGACGTCTTCTCTGGGAAATAAACCCAGCCTGTGTCTCCCCACAGCTCTCCAGGCTCTCACTGGTGAAGCTGTTTGGATGATACAGGATGTAAGGGAGGTACTGCCTCCAACTCATGGTTGTTTCCTTACCCATGCAGGTGTTCACAGCACTGGCCCTTGTCGGGATGCTTATTCTCCCTCTCAATAGCTTCCCATGGGTGTTGAATGGGACCTTGGAAGCCAAAGTTTCCCTGGATCGAATCCAGCGTTTCCTTGAACTCGCAGACCAGGACGTGGAAGCTTATTATGCCTTAGGTAATGGCGAAGGACACTGCTGGGCTTGGGACTGTGTGCAGGGGGCATTTGGAGCAGAGAGCTGAAGTGTGAGGCCCAGGAGCAGTACTGGAGGGCAGCTGGCTGTCACCCCATGATTCAAGACGTTCGGTTGTCAGAGGCAGAATGAAGGCACTCCATTTCTGTGGAAAATGGATGACAAGGCTGTAACACTCCTCTTTACCAACCCTAGGCCATTGCTTGTCCCTGCAGGGCCCTGCTGTTAGTGTCCCTTTAGAACACGCTGCTCCCTCCTCTGTCCAAAGCTCCTCTGACACTGAAGCCATCAACAGCCTTGGCTTTGCCTGACAGAAAGGCTTGAATGGATGCCCCTCTCCTGAGCCGTCTCAGCTCCCTTTCTCTCCTTCCTTGCTTTTTGCCAGCTCCCTGCCATTCTTTTACCTTCAACAATAGTAAAACCAGGTTATCCTTAGTGTCTTCCTGGCAGCCAGCAGGTCACCCTGTGTGTCTGATGGGAGCTGGAGACAGGAGGGTTGGAGGGAGTTGTAAGTTCAAGGACAAGTCAGTAGGCAAGCGTCTCATTCTGTGGTTGGGTCAAGGTCATCATGGCGATGCCCTGTCCATGGTCTCATGCATTTGGGAACAAAGCTGATAATATTTGTGATGCTGGGTGCCGTTCATTTTCTGGCCTTCTCATAGTAGTGCAATGCTGTGCTGCTTTTCTCTTGCAGATAACCCTTCAGGTACTGCTACTGCCATGGAGATGCGATGTGCAGCCTTCTCATGGACACCAGTTGAGGAGGAAAGCACCAGGCAGCCCTATTCCATAGGCACTCTGCAACTGCACATTGAGAACCTGTCAGTGAGAAAGGTGAGCAAGGATGCAGGAGGTAACAGAGAAGAATAGCACTCGAGAAGCCAAATAATGGAGCAGGGGTGGCATGTTTTCATATTTTCCTGGTCTTATGAGCTGTGCATCAAAATCTTCTCTTGGTCAAGAGGCACAGGACACATATCACATCTCTCAGAGCTGAAGGGTGCTGGAGGAGATCCCAGCATGGCTTACAGACAAGAGATGAACCAGTTCCCTGTGCTTTCTACCACTGCTGCAGGAGAGGACTGGGCAGGGAACACAGCTGAGCTGCAGAGTTAACAGTCCTTGCAGATTTGTGTCCTACCATATCAAGAGTCTGGTTTACCCAACAGCTATACCTAGCTCTGCTGCTGAACCTGTGAGATAGCCCCAGTTTAAGACAGCAGTCAGCTTTCTTACAGGCTACGTGTGGCTCAAGAAATCTGGACAAGCCACCCTGTATTAGCGCATCAGGTTGCTCCTTTTCATTTCCCTTTGCAGGGGATGCTCCTGGGGGTTGTTGGGAAGGTCGGCTCTGGCAAAAGCTCTCTGCTTGCAGCCATCACTGGAGAGCTCATTAAGTAAGTAGCCTAAAGACTTCTTCCTGCCTGGTCCCTCCATGCCACGGCAGGCAGGGACTATCCAGCGCTATCCCTATTTGTAGGCCATTTTGATCTGCCAACAGCTGTCCTTCATTGCCCTTTCCACCCACTTCTGGTGTGCTTGCAGACAAGGTGGACAAGTGTATGTTTGTGACCTGGAGCAAGGATTTGGTCTGGCTACACAGGAGCCTTGGATACAGTTTACCACTGTCCGTGAGAACATTCTTTTTGGGCGGGCATATGATGCCAGGCTGTACGAGGAGGTGGTGGAGGCCTGTGCCCTCTCCGAGGACCTGAACGTGAGTGCCTAAACTGTAAACCCACCTGGGCCTTCTTGGCCAGCTTTTGCATCCAGCCTGAGCCTCACTGGGAGCAGTTCTCATTCTTTCAGGCTATAGATTGCTTTTCCAATGTCCCAGTCACATAGCGTTACTCTGATTACCAATACCAGACCATACCTTGCCCCACGGTTCTTTAAGGTGTGAAGTCACGCTGGTAGCACTTTGGATGGTTTCTTCCGCTGCTAAGCCAAAGGCTCTTGATCCTGGGGAAAGGAGATGTTCTTGCAGAGCTGATGACTGCCGGGTTTTTCAGACAGAACCTGTTAGCAGCTGATGCTTTTTTGGATCAGAAGGAACTTCCCTGGGATCTGGAAGGGCTGAGTCTGTGGTCCTCCTGTGTCAGTACTACACATATTCTAGGTTTGAGGCTTATGGCTGTATTAGCCAGTAAACCTGCCTGTTATATATGGTAGGAAGCTAGCCTTCTCCACCCAGTTTATAACCTGATGCCTGATTTTCTGAAGTGCCAAGCACTAGGAGCTCCTGTTTGCTTTGGCAGGAGCTATGAATAGTCTGTAAAGGCAAGATATTTATTTGAGAAGTACTAGACTATGCCTATGCTCCAAATGAAGAGGAAACTGTTTCCAGCTACTGAAACTCTTGTAGTTTTTACTGCTAAACTGTTTGGATGGGCCCTAGCATGATTTTGGTGCAGGCACAGCTCTCACTGTCCCAGAAAATTCCCAGGCACAATTTCAGAGTTATCTCAGACCAGAAGTTACTCTCAATGGGTAGTTCAGATGTGGCCACACTATTCTGGAGTGTAAGAGAGTTTAGTTGCATAAATCCCAAGCTTGCCAGTTGTCTGCAGAACCAGTGTGTAGACTGTTGCATTGTTTAATTTTTGGTAAGGTGTCACCCTAAGGAATTACTGCCAGAGACAGGAGAGGGACCCCAGTGTTCTGGTTTTGAGTTCCCAGTAGTCTCCTCTCCATTCTAAATGGATTTTCTTGAATGTTTCAGATTTTACCAGCAGGTGACCAGACAGAGGTGGGTGAAAATGGTGTGACACTCAGTGGGGGACAGAAGGCTCGAATAGCCCTTGCCAGAGCCGTTTACCAGGTAAATAGCAAAGGAGTCATGCTGTGGCAGATTGTGCCCAGTGACAAGTTAGATGTAAAGAAGCTGGAAGCACCCAACTGTACAATGTGCTCTGGCAGCAGGTCTTAAACCGCATTGTGCTGGCCTAAAGGTGCTGGCAGTGTGCCACACAGAGGTACTTGCACTGTTCTCTACAGCACTGCCTGCTCCAGCAGGGCCAGCAGCTGTATCCTTATCTTTTGTCTCCCTCTCAGGAGAAAGAGCTCTACCTCCTTGATGATCCCCTGGCTGCTGTTGATGCAGATGTAGCGAACCATCTTATGCAGAAATGCATTCTCGGAGTTCTCAAACACAAGACCAGGATCCTTTGCACCCACAGGACGGAGTTTTTGGAGAAGGCCGATGCCTTGTTGTTGATAGACAATGGCAGAATAGCTAAGACAGGTACACTGGCTGTCTTCTCAGGCATTCATTTGTGCCTGTGTGCCAGCCTCAGAATGGCTTGAGCAAAGACGGACATAAGGGAGTAGGATTAACTAGTGGGGAACCCAATGATAAAGAGTTTGAGGACACTGCACGTGGGCAAAGATGGGGTGGAAGGGAATGTGCAGATGCACAGATAGAACAAGGCAGCCCTAGAGGTGGGGAGCTGATAAGGCAGAAGGCCATAGCAGGTTGTATGGAGCAGGGCCTTCAAGGCTGCAGGTGGTGTGAGAGAAGATAGGGAGTGTTATGAGAGAACAAAACTGGGCCATTTCATAGCAGGAGGCCGTGAGTAGCTGGCATCTGTTCCTTGCAGACTCAAGAATTTGCATGTCTCTTCACAGGTACACCAGCTGATATCCTGCCACTCGTGGAAGCCTTCCCCAAGTTCAAGGATATGGACAAGAGGCAGAAGGATAAAGGTCTATACCTGGCGAGCTTAAGGGTGGCTGGGGCAACACAGCTCAGCTGACCACCCAGACAGAACCTGTACCTGATGGCTGCTGACCTTAGAGCAGAGTTCCGACCACCTTGGTCTGCTGTGGCAGTGCTGATCTGTGGGTAGTGTGTGCGTAGAGGGAGAGGATGCCCACATATCATTGGGTATTGGTCTGGAGCAGTATTTGAATCTGTTGTTCCACTTGTGGTTCAGCTTTGGATGAAGGTCTGCCAGGATTGGTGCACCTGTCTTGAAAGAGGAGAGAGGAGGGAAGAAAAGTCTTCCTCATAGCCTAGACTTGCTCTCTTCACAGCAAGAAGCAGCTGTAGGAGGGACTTACGTCACACTAACCTTCGCTTTTGTCTCCATTCCCACAGCCCCTGATGAACAGGTCCAAGAAGAGGCCATAGAGACAGAGGCAGAAGAATCAACCCAAAACTATCACCTCATCCACAAGGAGGAAGAGAAGAAAGAAGGGGCTGTGGCTTTTCAGGTGTACAAGGCATATTGGCTAGCAGTGGGCAGCTGCTTGGCATTATCTATCCTCTTCTCGCTGCTCCTGATGCAAGGTGAGACAGTGGCCCAGCAGCACATCTCTCATTAGACATTCCTCTCCTCTCATTCCTGGGTTGTGTGGAGTCCAGGGAAGAAAAGAGGCCAGGGGTTTAATCACTCTCCCTGCAGCAGGAAGACCCCTTTTCTCTTCCCCAAACTAAAGTAGCGTGGTTGGGAGGGGGCATATGTGGGAACAGGATCTTATGTCTCACTGCTGCAGTTGCATGTCTGCTCCTCTAGCAGTGCCCTGTTGCTGCTGCAGCTCAAGGCTGTTCCCTTGCTTCTGCTCTACTAACAGTGGAGAATGAAGGCAGGGGAAGACTAGACTGGGCAGTGAGACAATAACAGAAGTTGTCCAGCAGCTTCCCCTCCAGCTTTTCTGCTTCATATTTGCTGATTCAAAGGTTGAATCCCTCTTTATGCAGTCTGTCTTTCTCTGTAGCATCCAGAAATATCTCAGATTGGTGGCTGTCACACTGGATCTCCAGCATATCCCAGACAGCAAATACCTCTGTGATGGTCTGCTCAGCTTCCCCGCCTTCCCCAGAGCTGCTTCTCTTCTCCGTTGTTGGGCTTGTGTAAGTGAATCTGGTCAGGAGACGCCAAAGGAAGCTGGAAACACACTCCCATTTTGCTCTTAAATGCGTTTCCTGTGAAGATCCTTGTTGAGAGCAGGGATAAACTGACCACCCCACTGCAGGGGATCTGTGTGGCTGCTTTGACAAAGAAAGAGAATCAAAATCTCTGACCTGATGAGGTGCTCAAAGGGCTTCTGCCTGGGGCTGATGGAAGACCTTTAGCTGCATAGTAATCAGAGTGTTTGTCCCACCATGACAAAGGAGTGGTCTCTCACAGGAGTATCAGGTTGAAGTATCCTGGTTTCCCCTTGAGTGTGCTCCTGGGTTCTCATGCCCTGTCTGTGAAATTACTGTCATGGGGACCTTGGCAGATTCATAATCTTTCTCCTTCTGTATTCCAGCTCCCCCATTCAAGCTCTGGACACCACCCCAGTCCCTTCCAATGGCTCCCTGGATGTGAATTTCTACCTGATAGTTTATGGGAGCATTGCAGGGGCCAACTCCCTCTTCACCATTCTTCGGGCCTTCCTCTTTGCTTATGGCACTATCCGTGCTGCCACTGTCATTCACAACCGACTGCTCCAGAGGGCTCTAAAGGTAATGGTCAGAAAGTCCAAGGCAGGCTGGGGCTCCTGCAAGTCGCTCTGCCTTGATGTTCTTCTCATAGTTGGGAGTAAGGTTTTGGGACATGGATTGGAGTTTCTGCTGGTATTAGCTGATGAGCTCCCTGTCGGACTATATCCAAAAAGGGCTGCACCACAGCCAGCACAAGGGGCCAGTGAGCTGGGGTTCACAATGTGTCCTGTAAGGCTTGTTCCATTCCATGGAGGGGTGTTTTAAGGCTGCCACCTGCATCTGTTCACTCATTAGGCTTATATAGCCAAGATGAGGGCCAGTTGAATCAAAGTAGCTTTTGCAGGATCATGAGCTCAGATTCAGATGAGACTGGAAGGAGTCATTAAGCAAGATGTAGGGATGATGCTGGTATGTGCCGGTTAACTTTCTTTAGGATTTGGGCTTCCTTGGATCCTTGGGCTAGAGTTAGAATTAGAGGATTGGAAGATAGGATTAGAGGATTGTCTCACTGGCTACTGGTGGGCCAGTATGGGATCTGAGTGACTGCTATCTTGGTAGCTATCTGCCATTCACCACAGAAGGGCTCCTTCCTTTTACCATGCGAACAGCATGAGTTGTTTGGCTGCGAGTGATGCTGGCTTTGGAGTCTGAGATTTCTTCTCCAGCTGAGGAAAGGAAGGGGGCTCCAGTGGCCACCCCTCTGTGGCCTTATCTGCTTCCCTTGGTGCTGCTCTCCTGGGTGCTGTTCTGTGGCTGGATCTCACTGCAGCTGACTGGCTCTTACTTTCTGGTTCCCTTGTTGCCAGGCCACAGTCACCTTCTTTGACACCACACCAACAGGCCGGATCCTGAACCGCTTCTCCTCAGACCTGTACTGCGTGGATGACAGCCTGCCATTTATCCTTAACATCTTCCTGGCCAACATGTATGGGCTCTTGGGCATGCTGGTGATAATCACCTATGGCCTCCCTTGGATTGGTCTGGTCTTACTCCCTCTAGCTGCTCTCTACTTCTCCATCCAGCGCTATTACCGGCGCACATCCCGGGAACTCAAGCGCCTTTACAGTGTCACCCTGTCTCCCGTTTACACTCACTTCTCAGAGACCCTCTCGGGCCTGAGCAGCATCAGAGCCATGCGGGCAACACAGAGGTGAGTGGAAAGAAAGGGCACCCGGAGAACCAGAGCTCTGGCTTTATTCACCAGGGCCTTCCTGATGTGGGGCTGGTTATAGGGTGGCAGGAATGCCCCTAGTCTGGGGCAGCAGGAATGGAGGTTGAGTGGTGCGAACCTCTGTTGTGTGCCTGCCAGGTTTGAGTTGGAGAATCAGCTGCATCTGGAGCAGAACCAGCGCTGCCTCTTTGCCAGCAACACAGCGATGCAGTGGCTGGACATCCGCTTGCAGATGATTGGGGTCGCTGTTGTTACCACTATTGCAGGAATTGCCATCATCCAGCACCAGAAGCAAATGGGAAATCCAGGTAGGCTGCCAGGGATTCTTCTATGCCCACCGCTAGGCTGTGGCCCACAGGTTCCTCCTCTCCTAGCCCAGAGCTGCACATCTTCCTACACTGGGGTAAGATCCAGAGCTCCTGCTCCCTGCCCCTCTACAGGTCACCCACAGTGTACTGCTTCAGCTCCTGTCCCTCCCTCCTCCTCTGTGTCCCCATCCTCGAGTGGGATCCCAGGCTCCAGAATGCTGACTTCCGCCTTGTTTCTTTGTCCTGCCACCAAGATCCCAGCTCCTTCCCTGCCAGTAACATTCTTGCTTATGCTTTTTTCCTCACAGGACTTGTGGGCCTGGCACTCTCATATGCCCTGTCTGTCACAAATCTGCTCTCAGGCCTCATTTCCAGCTTCACTCTGACAGAGACCATGATGGTGAGTGTGGAGCGGACGGAAGAATACACCACAGACATCCCCACAGAGCCCCATGATAAACTGGTCCAGGTAAAAGCTCAGATATGTTCTCAGTGACTGGCCCATCTTCTGGCTCTGTGCCCTGCACTTGCCTACTGGGGAAATCACAGAGTTCCAGTGAATGGGTGGAGGGCCCTCACCCACAGAAACTACCTTGATCACTCAACCTTTACCAGTACATCCCGTGGGGGGGTGTGAATCTGGCAGAAGTTGGTGAAGGCTGGCATGATGGGAAGGGGTAGGAGACCAGAACGTCTGCTAGGTCTAAGCTGTGAGAGAAAAACAAGCCTAGGAAGGGGCCTGGAATTGAAGCTGGGCTGTGCATTGGGTCTGCTCAGAAGCCAAGCTACCATCCAAAGGGATGGATGGGGCTTGGCCTGTGGGGATGTGAGGCTGAAGATGACAGTGCGTCACAGTCATACCCTGTCTCACCTGGGTATCCCTCTTAGGTTGCTGCTGACTGGCCAAGCCAGGGGCTTGTGGAGTTCCAGCAAGTAGTCCTGGCCTACCGAGCGAGCTTGCCTAATGCACTTGATGGTGTGAGCTTCACCATTTACCCCGGAGAGAAGGTGGGGATTGTGGGTCGCACAGGATCTGGAAAATCCACCCTTTTCTTGGCCCTTTTCCGCATGCTGGAGCTGAAATCAGGCCGGATTCTCCTGGATGGTGTTGACAGCCAGCTGGTGGGCTTGGAAGAGCTGAGGTATGGAAAGCTGAGCAGAGTGGAGGGTACCTGGCAGGGCCTGGAGGCTGAGAGTTGTCAGTGGTTGGATGCCAAATGGAAGAGTGAGGAGCAAAGGACTTACTGTCATGGCACCCTCTTGTCTGATTGTGGCAGCTTCTTATGAGTTGCTCTGTTGTTTCTGAACAGCTGTGCTAAGGAAACAGGCTAAATATGTGACCCATGTCTCTGTGCCTCTAAGATATGCAGCAAGCCAAGACACCCCACCCCAGAAAAAAAAAAAAAACAAACAAGCCTTTGCGTTTCTGCTGAACCCACCCCATGAGCCCTCAGCTCTCATTTGCTTGCAGATCTAGGCTGGCCATCATCCCCCAAGATCCATTTTTGTTCAGTGGCTCAATCCGAGAGAACCTGGACCCCCAGGGAAAACGGACAGATGCTGAGCTCCACGAGGTGCTAGAGCAGTGCCACCTGTGGGATGCTGTTACTCAGATGGGTGAGTCTGAACCCAGCGAGAAGCAGCTAGTGAGCCCTAGTGCTGGAAGAGGGGAGAAGGCCTCAGCTCAGTCAGGGAGCTGAGGAAAAGCAGCCAGGTGGATGCAGTAGGGAATTGGTTAGGTGAGGGCACACTAGAACCAGGTTGGGAACCGGTCAGTGGGACCCAGTGGTATTCCCTGAGATTTAGTGGCAAGGGACTGGCAGGTGATGGGTTGGGTGGCAGGATCTTGCTGATGTGACCAGGCCCCAGTGGATGTTAGAGCAGAGCCTGAATGATAAGCTAGCCCCTAGTTCTAGGGGAGTGTGGCATCTCTGTGCTAGATGTTATTTGTGTCCAAGTGTAAAAAGGCTCTGGTTCCCAAGGCCTGGGCCCAACCAGGATTGGGATTTTGAGTGCTACTGGGAAAACCCCAGACTGGGGGAGCCATTTGGGGCCCTGTGCAGAGCCTGGTGGGATGACTGCTGAGCTTGACCCCTGCAGGTGGATTGGACAGCGAGCTGGGAGAAAGGGGAAAGAGTCTGTCCCTGGGACAGAGGCAGCTGGTGTGTCTGGCAAGAGCCCTCCTGACACAGGCCAAGGTGAGTGCCCTGCCTCCATCGGAGCGAGGGGGAGGGTGAGCTGCTGATGGCTGTATGGGGACAGCAGAGCGGAGCGCTCCAGATTTGGGGGTATGATGGCAACAGACGTCCTATGCTACCTTCTCAGGCTGTCTCTGGGCAGGGATTGGGGTCTCCCCTGTGGCGCTTGGGAGCTCCCTTCACTCTCTGTCCCTGGCAGGTGCTGTGCATCGATGAGGCCACAGCCAGTGTGGATCAGAAGACAGACCAGCTGCTGCAGCAGATCATCCGCCAGCGCTTCGCTGACAAAACTGTTTTGACGATTGCTCACAGGTATGGAGGAAGCAGCACTCTGCACCTAAATTCATCCTACCACTCCCAGGGAGTCATGGCTGCACCTGCCATGCCCGGGCCTTGAGCTGAGCAGGCAGATCTCCGTGATGAGGCTTTTCAAGTGCAAAAGGCTGGACCTTGCCTATTCGCCTTTTCTGCTTTATTAGCCCCTGGGTGCTGGGAAAAACTGGATGTGAAAACGTTGTACCCGGAAATTGGGGGACAGCAAAGGGCAAAACGCCACATCATATGGCAGGTCGCTTTTCCTGGGCACTGCCTACTGGGACCGGGGGAGTGAATCGGACCTTGTGGTTCTGCCAAATTAGGGCAAGGGGCAATGGTGAGCTATCCTACAGAAACGAGCAGCGTGGAGACCCGGGAGGAGCAAGTGCCTCTGGCTCAGTAGAGGGCACTGCAGGGCAGGCAGCTCCTGGCCAGGGGAGGCAGAACGCTGGGTAGTTGTTTCCCAAAACCCTGAGTTTTGGTCCCAGCCTGCACCCGGTGCGGGCAAGGTAGGCACTGCCCGGGTAGGACAGGGCAACAGTGCTTGCTCCATAGCTGAGAGATTTAGTGTAAGAGTAGGGGCAGTAGATGGTTGCAGACAGAGGGAGGAGGGCAAAACATGAATACCGTGGATACTGAGAAGGGATGGGTCTGCATTAGGCGGTGCTCTTACTCTTGCCAAGTAGAGGAGAAATTGGAGGAGGGTTATGCAGTTGTATGGAGGGCGTTTTCAAAGCACAAAGGTTACCACAAAAATAAAAATCAAATGAGCAGGTAGCAGGGGCTGGTGTCCTGCTGCACAGAAGTAGGAGTGATAGATGACAGGCAGGGTGGGCTGGGCCTCGCAAGTGAATCGAGTGGATCTTGTTAAATACATCAGATAGGAGGAAGGCAGGAGGTGTGTGAAGGGAACATGGTTCCTACACTAGGGATATTATACATAAATAGAGTAGAAAGGTAAGGGCACCGTGGGCTGAGGTGTGTGTTTGGGTTGGGTGGGGAGAGGCCACCTCTGATGGAGGAGTAATTGGAGAGAACCAGCAGAGGAAGGAGTGGCAGAAGGCTAGGCAGCAAGACTGGGTTGAAGATGGCCCCAGCCCCTCTTCCACTGGGATGAAGGGAGATGGGGGAGAGCAGTAAGGAGGGAGACGTGGTGATGGGGTTGTTCTGTACCCATGGTTCTCCCATGCCATTCAGCTTCAGGTGAACTTTTGATTGGATGGGTGAAATCTAGGATGGGAAGTGACTCAGTACTTGTCCCTTGCCCCTCCAGGTCACTTCCAGTGCTGCAGCCTGGCACTCTTTTGGGGATGAATGTGTAACCAGAGTCCTGAACTCCATAATGCTTTTTACCTGCTCAAATCCTGTGCAGCATCTTCCTTGTGACTTGCAGCTTTGTCGGGCTGTAGTTTTGCACTGAGCAGTGCACAACTGTACAAAGGCATTCCTGCTGCCCTGTCTTCCCTTCCCAGGGCCAGAGGTTGCTGCCCTGCTAGCAGTCTGGGCAGAACTGGGTGCATACGTGTGCTGCCCATGCTGTGGTTGGCAGTCTGGCAACTACAAATCCACTGGTGGTGGCAGCGTAAGCAAAGATGCCAGACTGCTGGGGAATGGCAGCTGATGCACAAGCCCATTTCTGCTGCTCTTAGGAGGTGATAGGTGAGGAAATGTAGGGGTAAACAGAAGCAACTCGATAACTCCTCTGTAGGAACAGAGACATCTTGTGCAACCCCAGAATCAGGCATGCCCTGAGCTCTCCCTCTACAGAGCTTCCCTCTGCGCTCCTGGTGCCCTGCCATGCCCAGCAACTGAGAGGCATCACTGTGCTCTCTTAAGAGGTGGTGCATTTCAGCAGTCTGCAGAGGCTCTCTGGAGAGCTGGACTGCAGTGTGTCCCTGCGTGCACAGGCAGATGCTCCACAGATCCTGATGTTGGGCATGTCTTGGGCCACCCCTTGACAGCAGGGGAAGCAGTATCCAGGGTCTCTCCTCAGATCCACCAACGTGTGTCCTGGTGTTTGCTGTCCACAGACTGAACACCATCTTGGACTCAGACCGCGTGCTGGTGATGCAAGCTGGGAGAGTGGCAGAGCTGGATTCACCCACCCGCCTAAGCCAGAAAGATGGCTCCTTGTTCCAGTGCCTCCTGCACAGTGGGCAGCAGTGACCTTCCTCCTGGGCTGAGCCCAGGCAGCCCTCCTGGCTCTGTGCCTGGCTTTCCTCTCGCCTCAGCCACCAGCCCTGTCCCTGCAGGGCTGGGAGCTGCTGAGGTGAGGGAAGGGGTTATTCCTGCCTGCAGACAGCGATTGTGTGTCCTCAGGGACGGGAGGGCGCATGGCACTGCAGCCTTTCCTTTAGTAGGGAAGATGGGACCTGGTGATTAGGACCATGCAAGCCTGGCTGGTGGGATACTGCTCCACTCCAAGGCTCCCCTTTGAGATTACAGAGGGATTTTTTGCTCACTGAAGAATCAGTGACTCCTAGTCTGAAACTTAGTCTCACATGTGCAATTTAAAATAAAGTGGAAACATCCTTGTGAAGCTCCATTATTTAGGTCTCTGTGTCCTTTTCGCCCCAGACACAGACTTCCTTGTGAGATACAGGAGTGGTGCCCTCTCTGCACGGACAACCCTACCTGCTCCCAACTACTTTCAGAGGACACTGACCTTTCCAAGCCCAGAAGGTTGCACCCAGGGACTTTGCTGCTCTTCCTCCAGTTTACAGTGGAGAAGGCCTTCTCCTGAAGAGCCAGAATGTGATTACATTAAAGGCCTCTAAGGCTAGTTTATTTCAAGACCACTTTTCCAAGGGAAATTCCCTATCCCTCCTGCCCTGCTCCTAGCTGCCCGAATCCACAGCTGCTTTCAGTTTTAGGATCAGATTGCTCTTCCCATTGGCACCCTTGGACTCAGTCTTGGGTTTTCCCCTTCTCTCCAACACTCTAAGGCAATGTCTAGCAGGTACACACCTTTGCTACACTGTCCTGAGGCAGGTCCTGTTCCTTCCCCTGAGGCTGCAGGAGCCATTTCCACCGCTGCAGCCAGAGCATGGGGCAGGACAACTCCTGTGCCACAATCTGGGTTTGCGTTCTTGGGGGAAGTGATGGAGATGTTCATCCAGAAAAGTAGCTGAGCAACCTGATCTAATTGGATCTGCTGAGAGCAGGAGGTTTGTGTCCAGATGTCCCTTGCAACCTAAATTATTTTATGATTCTCTGATACACTGTTTCTGGGCTTGTAGTTGTTTTATTTGATAAAGGTACATCATCCATTCATGTATTACAAAAATAATCTTTCTGATGAAGCCCCAGTCCCCTCTCCCAGGTCTCTTTCCTGGCTGAGTGCTCACTCCTCTGCTCTCTTCACACCATCTTGAACCCAGCTCTGCAACCCTACAGGCCAGTAGTAGGGTTTGGGTTGTGGGGTTTTTTACCCCACTGCTTAGCCCTCCATGCCCATGAGGAGGCACAGAAAACCCTGGCCCTGACAAGAGAGATGCTGGTTGCTGCACACTGGACCAGCACAGGCAGGAGCAGACCTAGTACAAAGGCTAAGTGACCTGGCCATCTACTGCCTCTTAGCCGTGCTTTAGCAGTGGTGGAGAAGGCAGTATCGTATCTGCTTCCTATGGTCATCCCAGGCTCAGTAGCCTGTCCTCACATCCACTATGGGGAGCTTTAGCCTTTGTTGTACCAAGAAATGCTACAATGTCTGATTTGAGGTTAGTGCCACCTGCCTGCCTCAGAGTGACTGGGAAAGGAAAGGAGGATCTGGATCTTGTATTGCTGCTGAACCAGCCACAGCACATCTCCAGCCTTGTCCACCTCCAGTTTCACCTGCGAGGGCATATGGGAAGGACCAGCTCAGGCCCAGAGGGCCCCAGAGGGGAGCAGGCCATGCTCCTCCTTGTCAGCAAACAGCGAGGCAGAAGTGCACACTGGAGAGGGGAAGAAGCTTGGTCGTTTGTGGCCAGAGCAGAAAGGACGGTTTGGTAAGTGGGGGAGAAGACCCCTGTATCATCAGGAGGAAAGTACAGAATGTGTTTGTAACCCCAAGTCTGACAGCAAGAAGAGGGGGCATCACCCAGGGCAGAAGAAGGGCACGAGGAGACCCCAGATGATCTCCAGAGTCTTTGAACTGGCTCACAGAACCACAGGCCAGGGAGCAAGGGTGTTTGCTCGCTCCCTAGGGACATGGCATCTGAAACGACAGCCTCCAGAAACAGCCAGGAGCCACCCCAACCAGTACTGGGGCAGGGAGGCCCATGCAGCCATGACTGTCCCAAAGGCCCCAGAAGAAACTTCCCAACACCAGTGGAAACGAGGACAAAGCCCCTTCCAGTAGTCACAGAGAGGAGTTACAAAGGGCCTGGCAGAGTTTGGGCTTGCAAGAAGGCTGTGCCCTCCTCAGCACTACCTGTCCTGTTTCTGAGAGCTCATGTCGGACAATACCGGCACTGCATGGCATGGGCTGCCGCAAGTGGCACGTCGCCGCTTCCCTGCAGGGCTGGCCCAACACAGCCCAGCTTTCAGATGCCCATGGGTGCCGGCTGTGCCGGCTGGGTGGGAGACAGCTCAGACCCAGTTGGGGCCATCACACCAATGCTTGAGGCCCAGGGGTTGTGTTGACGTGTTCACTGCCCTGGGAGCCCTTCCCTGCTGCCCAGCTTGTGCCGGAGCGGCTCCCCAGGGTGCAGTTCGAGGTGTTTGCCTGCATGACAACCTGCCAGGGCCCAGCTCAGAGTCCTTGCAGCTCACAGCTCTGTCGTCTTCCTGGGCTCGATCAGGATGGTGTTGAGCATGCCCACCTGACACTCCTGGTCTTGGAGCTTCCTTGCAGCCTGAGAAGGGCTTTGGCACCAGTTTGACCTCTGACGGCCCCTCTGCCAGTTCCTCAGCATTAGCAGGATGGTGATGAGGACCAGCACTGCCGTCAGCACCCCAAACACCAGCACTGTCACCAGCTGGCCTTCACTCAGCCCTGAGTCCCTTTGGGTCACCACCTCCTTCACAGAGATTTTCAACAACCCTCCCCCCAGCTCCTTCTCGCTGTGGTTGGCCACGTGCCGCCCCGTGACCACAGTCCTGACAGGCTCCAGCTGCGTCACCCCTGGCGTCTCGCTGGTGGTGCTTTTCACGCCCACGCCGTTCTCATGGTTCACAGGGTGGTAGGGGGGAGCCCAGGTGGGCTCTGGGATGGAGATCTCGCAGGTTTTGCCAGTGAAACGGTCGGGACACAAGCAGTCATAGTCATTAATGCGGTCGTAGCACTTTGCCCCATTTTTGCATGGCTGGCTCGCGCAGTCGTTGATGTTGATGGTGCAGAAACGCCCTTCGAAGCCCACCTGGCACTGGCAGGAGAAGCGGTTGATCCCGTCATGGCAGGTGGCACCATTGGCACAGGGACGCATCAGGCAGTCATCCACATCGTTCTCACAGAGATCCCCCACAAAGCCAGCGAGGCACCGGCAGGTGAAGTTGCTAGCAAAGCCATTTTCATCTTGACACTGCCCCCCGTTCTTGCACGGAGACCTGCGTGGAGAGAGCAAGGACGGGTCATGGCCCTGGAGAGCAAGCAGCTTCCCCTGCCCCAGGGAGGTAAACACACACAGCTGCTTGCATGGCCACTGGGTCTGGCACTGGCTCTCTTCATGGGGGCAGCTATCTCAAGGAGATGACCAGGCAGGAGTTTCCGCCTCCCTGAGTGAGAGGCTGTGGGACCCCCTCAAAGGCTGTGGCTGTGCACAGGCCCACCATCCACCAGGGAGGGTCTTCAGCTAAATGATCTGAAGAGGAAATGTGCCCTCCTGATGCTCCCCAAAGGCATGATGGGTGTCAGCTCATCACACCTACCGCAGCGAGGGATGGGAATCTGTTCAGATCGCAACAAAGACCTTGCCCCGGTGAGACCATGTGGTGCACACAGCTAAACCAAAGCCAAAGATTGTTTTGGCTTAACTCCATTAGTGCATGGAAATCCACAGATAACAAGCCAAGCTGGGCCACCGCTTGGCAGTGCGTGACCCAAAGCTAATGCTGTCTGTAATCTTGCTGCCCTCACTGCTGTGTCTCACCCTGCCTTCTCACATGGCCCTGTCTTCATCTCACAGTCTTTCCCATGGAAGCCTTCTGGACACAGGCAGGAATATTCCCCGTCTCGATCATAGATGCACTGAGCCCCGTTCTGGCATGGGGACTGGTGTTCGCAGATGTGTATGTCTGAGGGGAAAGAAAAAGGTAAGAATTAGTGAGAAAAGAGGGGCAATGTGGCCAATTCAGTTCAAACACAACCCATCAAACCCAGTGGGGATGAGAAATTGTAGGAGCTTCTCCCACCTCTCCTCCAGTGGGCACCTCCAGCAATAGAAGTGCAGTGCCTACGTGGTGCCTCCCAGCTACAGTCTGCAAAATGCACAGGCTTAGGGGTGCAGAGAAAGCAAATCGTCCTGCAGATCTGCACAATGTGAAGACGCTTGCATGCCATCTGGCCGGCCAGGGCAGATCCCGTGGCACACAGGAGCCTCTGAGGCCAGAGGAAGGGAGTCCACCAGCCACCTGCTGAAGGCAGGAAGCCCCGGGGGAAGCAGGAGGTGCTGTCTGGAGCCCAGCCACTGCATGGGAAAGGCAATGAGTTCATCTGCTTCATTTCCTGAGGCTGGCCGGTGTTGTGGCAGCTCTTGCCATGCAGCCAGGGAGCAGGTGCCGGTAGCCTGACCTCTTCTGCAGGAAGGGGATGGTCCCAGTTGTGGCAGCCAGGCAACATCCCATCTCCCAGGCAGCCCAAGCGGCATCACCCGGGTGGCTTCTGGCTATGCTGGCTCACCTGTCCATGCAGGGTGTGCTGGGCTTCTGCCCTCACCACCAGAGGTTGGGATGTCCCGCCCACGACTCACCTTTGTCACAGAACTTGCCAGCCCAGCCGGTGTGACAGATGCACTGCCAAGGCTGGTGGCACGTCCCGTGGAGACACCCCGGCATACGCACGCACTCCTCGCAGTACTCGCCCTCCCAGCCTGGATCACACCTGCAGGAGGACAGGGCATGGCAGCATGATAAAACCCAAGCAGGGGCTGCGGAAAAGCTGGCTGCTTGCCATGCAGGGTTCCCACAGATATGGCAGTGCTGGGAAACCCTCCCAAAGCCCTCCATGAACCTGCTGGCTCCCTCCTCCAGAGGAGGTCAGAAGTGGCATCTCATCTTTTCATAGAAGCAAGCAGATAGAGCGGGAGCAGACTCACCCTCTGCAGCCAGGGAGGGTGAGGGGGCAGAAACAGAGCTCAGCAGCTTCACTTTTAGTGCCCATGTCCCACTGCTGTCCTCCAGCCAGCTGCTCTGTATACACCTCTGCATTAGCTGAGCAATTCCTGCGCCTCCCTCATCGCACAGCCAGTCTGACAGTCGGAGAAAAGCCCCATCCTTAACCCTGAACTCCCTGAGGGAAAGGGACAAGAGGTCCCTGAGGC
This sequence comes from Aquila chrysaetos chrysaetos, assembly GCF_900496995.4. Taxonomy (NCBI): domain Eukaryota; kingdom Metazoa; phylum Chordata; class Aves; order Accipitriformes; family Accipitridae; genus Aquila; species Aquila chrysaetos. The sequence continues at coordinate 22,251,749 of NC_044016.1, read as the reverse complement.
CCACATATTTCATTGTGCCCCTTTGCATTATAACGTGTCATTTTTCGTCTGAAATGCACTGTAATCCAGCTGCAGAACCTTGCTTGCCATGGCTGTTGTATGGAATAGACTTACCAGCCAGCTCACAAGAGCAGTATGATGGGAAAACCTGCAGGACACAACGAGCCTTCTGGCCCTAGAAGAGCAGGGCAGTGGTGCTGGCTAAGTAAAGCTAAGCTGAGTTGCTCCAGTGGCTTCCCTCAGACCTGCCAGCTCCAAGGGGGAAAGCAAGTGGTAACAAGATGAGAGCTGAGTGGAGGTGGCACCAGCTGCCACAAAAGCTATACTCAAAACAGCACAAAAGTAAACCTAACAAAACCAATGCAGTCTCTAGAGTAACCAAGGGGTTCATTTTCATGGCTGGGGCTCATTTCAGCACAATGTGCAGTGACTGCAGCTTTGCCAGGCTGGTCTGAGGCTGCACTTTCACACCTCAACTGGCTATTGTCACTGCAGGTTGTTCCAAAGAGATGAGGAAGGTTAAAAAAATAAATATATATGTTAATTAGAGGCTTTTTGATGGGAACAGAGGTGATACTGTGTGCCTGACAGAGTCTGGGGCAATGCATTCATACCTAGACAGCCATGAGCTTACAGAGGGCTGTGGGCACCCCTACCACCTAGCACCCACAGGGAACAGGCACTATGAAGTCTTCCCCTTCCCTAAAAGGGAGATGGCCAACCTAAAAATTGCCAGGGAGGGGGCCAGGTAAGTAGCCAAGTCTCCCTGAGTTTGGGGTGATTTCAATGGGATACTGCCCATTTTCAATGGGTTCAGCAAACGTTCTGGAGGCCTGAAATCTGAAGCAGCAACTCATGCGTGCCTCCACCGAAAAGACCTGCAGCTGGGCCACCCGCCACATGGAGATGTGCGGTGTCTCTGCCCGGGGCTTCACAGCACCGAGCTCCCCCGACCAGCTACAGCCACCAAAAGGGCTCAGGGAGGGGCGAGCTCTTTGCAGCTGCAACAAGGGGCCCAGCAAAACCAGAGCTGGACGCTCCCTGATGCAGCTGTCAGCGCGGTTATGGTGACCACCAGGCCACATCTGCTCCATTAGGCGAGAACGAGTGGCCCAGGTGTGGTGTGACACTGGGGGCTGTGCTGCGAAAGGGCATGCCCCAGTGAGAACGGGGTGGCAGTAGGCAGTCTGTGCCCTTGCAGCACAAGTGTCTGGGCCAGCCCGAAGCAGCCTGCTCCCCCCGGGGCTGCTCTACAGGATGGGGGCTCCAAGTGGTCCTACAGTGGGATGAGAGGCAGTGTCCAAGGTCATGGCAGCCCAGGGCAGCCACATGGTTGCTTCCCAGGCTGAAGTGCAGGGTCAGGCTCTGAGCTTTGCCCCTGAAGGATCTGGGCACCAACTGGAGCTGGGATGTCAGGGATTATGCACGCACTTCTGCTGCAGTAGCCCCCAGCTTGCTGGTAAGCCCTTTATGAAAACACTCATAGAATCATAGAATCATTTAGGTTGGAAAAGACCTTCAAGATCATCGAGTCCAACCATCAACCATGCCCACTAAACCATGTCCTGAAGTACCCCATCTACTCACTGTTTGAATACCTCCAGGGATGGTGACTCAACCACTTCCCTGGCAGCCTATTCCAATGCCTGACTCGGAGATCTCCATCACAGCCCACATTTCTGAGAGGGGACTCCTGATGACCTCGGACATTTATGTGCACACTGGCAGCTCTTCTCTTCCATGCCCCCAGGGAGAGCATCCCCATTGTAAACAGTGAAGAGGCCAAGCAAGCTGGCTGACACCCAAGCCTGCCCTGCTGCCTGATAACCTTCCCCATTGTATCTGAGCCTGAAGGCTGCCTCCCATCACCCAGGCATGGCTGGGCTGTCCTAAGCTCCTGTCTAGACAAAAAGGGCTCAGCAGAATGACATCGGTCAGTGTGTAGCGGGGTGGAACCTGGAAGCACTGGAGCAAAGGCTGCAGGGGACCAGCAAGAGGCTGAGGCATCAAAATCTCCCACTCCAGAGGGTGTCAGGAAAAAAGAGAGCAGAATTGTCAATTCCAGGCGTGGCTGAGCAGCGGAGGAGGCGCTTCAACTCAGGGCAGGGGTGTAGGCAACAAGGACACAGCATCAAGGGAGGGAGAGCAGTTACACTCAGGGGGGCAGCAGGAGCGGAGAGCCAAGGACAAGCTGTACCTGCACTTCCCATCCTGGTCACAGCAGCCATGGGCGAGATTACAGCGCTCGCTGCAGTCATCACCTACAAGGCAGGAGACAAGTGGAGTTGCGTTAAGCAGAGACCATAGATGACTCCAGATCTGCCCATAGCCCTGCTGGCTCACAGCTTTTTAGTTCCTTCCTAAGCACTCAGCCTGCCCTTCCCCAGAACTGTAAGGTGGGAGACCTTCCTTTCAATGGCTGGATACCACACAAGAGATAAGGATTTTGCAGTCACCCAAGCAGCGATAAAGCTGCCTTTATTGAGAAATGGGACCCTGCTTCAAAACTACTTGGTCTCTGATCATCTTCCCCACCCTCTCTCTGCTGCCTCCCTTAGACTTCAGGCCATTCTGGGCAAGAGCTGGCATTGCCTGGGCATTAAGGCAACCTGTGTAATAGGGCATGACCCATCTGGGACCTTGGTCCCACAGTCATGCAGCAAGTATGGTGGGAAAGCTCAGGGCCAGGTACTGCGAGGGGCACAAAGGGACCGAGGATAGAAGTGGAAAGCGTGGGTCCTCTTTATCTCCCAGGATGTCCCCATCCCAGGGACAGCTATTGGCATGGAGCAGTCTGGTCGGGGCTCCTGCCCTCCACCAGGACCCAGCTGCCAGTACTCCCCCTCTGGCATGGGGAGGCAGCACTGGGCATCGCATGGGGCCAGGTATCTGGTTCTGTTTATTTATTTAAAGGCCACAGAAGCTGTAACTGAGCCATGGCCTCACCTTGACACTTCTCATCCTCCGCTCAGCGCTGGCCTGCTTTCTGCAGCCAGGTGTCCCCTTTCATTTCCACCTTCCCCTCTCCCCCATCACTTGCTTGCATCTTAGCCCCACAGGGAGCTGGCTTGCACCGGCTCCACAGGCAGTAGAGCTAGAGCAAATGTCAGGAGGCAGGGGGTTTCTCCAGGAGCCCAGCATGATCCCAGGCCAGGCCCAGGAGATGAACACCCTGGCCTGACTGAGCCTCTCCATCCTGGACCGGGCCAGGTTAAAGCCCCCATGCCAGGAGGCACGCTCAGGCTTTCCCCAAGCCATGTGATGTGCTGCCTAGGAAGCGAGCAGGGGGAGATATCCCTCATGCATGTGTGTTTGCTGCAGTGAGGCAGCAGGTCCCACTGCTCAGGATAAGAGCCTCCCAAAACAAGCCACCGTGGAGCTGGAGCAGCATCCTGGGACTGCTCAGCCCAAGCCTGGGTATTGTCGCCTTTCCTATTTGTAACCATCTCTCCTGGCAGGTGGCTTTGGGAAGGAGCACGGAGCAGGGAGAGAGCAAACTAATCTTTGGGAAGGGATTTTGTCTCATGGGATTTGGGATTAGCTGTTCAGTTTTGGATCTTCTTTCCCCTTTGCCCTGCCTCTCTGAACAGGCTCATCGGTTCAGGGACACATTCATCCTAACTGAGAGAGACAGAGCAGCGGGACCTCTCACTGCTGGTCTGCTCAGGCACTGCCACCCCCGTGGGCACCAGAGTGAGGGTCTCTACAGTTGCCACCAGTCACCCCCCAGGTGCTGGATGACTGAGCAGCATTTTCTGCCTTCTACGCCAGGCCAGCTCTATTTTGCATGGAAAACTGAGGAGACTTCAGCAATGCCAAGGACAGGTTTGGAAAGATGGATATAAAAGAGAAGGACCCATGTCTACAGAGACTCACCTTGGGCAAGCTGGTGATGGGCCAAGAGGATCCAAACCAAGGACATGAGCTGGAGACAGAAGCTCCTGAGCATGGTCAGTGTGGCCCCACCGAGATGAACACCTATAGGAAGAAAAAGAGCAAGCTCAGAAAAAATCCCCTGGCTCATATGGCAGCTTCACTTCACGCATCCCTTCCACTCTGCTACCTGGGAGTTTTGAGTTGAAACATCCAGTTTTGTACAGACTTGTCACTGCACTCCTCTGTCCTTCCAGACTCCTTCCTCTAAGGCAATGTTGGAGCACTAAGAATCAAAAAGCCTTTTAAAAGGTGTGTACAGGAGAACTGAGTGTGCACACTCAATCCCAAGCATGTAATAGCTCAGGCTGTTACACTGCATCTTGGAGCACCTGCCCCTGCTAGCTGCTGTCAAGGGAGCAGAAGTCTCCAGAAATACCAGTCCAGCTGTAGGGACCTTCATCTTTCCTCCCTAGGTTTGGGAGGCTTCTGTGCATGTTCAAATGAATAGAAGAGCTGAGTCTTTTTACAGCACCCAGGCTGCTTTTCAAGCCCTTCAGGAGGGCAGGGAGTCAAGTAGATCTAGCAGACAAGCAGGTAGTAAACAGCAGCCCTATTTCATTTTCCAAGCAAGGGTGTGAAGCGATATGCACTAGACCTGGGCTGCAGCCCCAGGTAGGAAAGGCAAACACGCACCTCTCACTAGGTGCGGTCCTTTTCCTGAGCTGTCCTGCAGAGAGCCCTGTCAGCCCAGGGTTCCTGCACCCATCTATTTTCTGACTGCCTCCTGCCCTCTTGAAGTAACATTAAATACTTTCCAAAAATGCTTCATTCCCTCCCAGCCTTCTGGGGTTGTTAAGGGCAGGAAATTTGAGGGTGATATCATAAATATATTACTATAATGAGATGGGAGGAGTTAAACGGTTCTGCTAGGAGAGTGGTGAAGGTATGGAGCAGACTCCATCCAGCTGCGTGGGTGTGATGGACAGGGGCCATTCCACTTTCAGCTTGACTCTTTAGCTCAGGAAGGTTGCGTTGGGTTGATAGTTGCATGAAAGACTTCTCAGATGGGGATAGATGTCCTCCCACCCATCCACACGTACACATGCATTGCAGGAAGAGGTTTTGGGGTCCCTGCTAAGGGCTTCACCTGCCTGGACCAGGCAAAATAGCCCAGAAAAGCAATGATGTTGCTCAAGGCATCTCTCCAGCAAACAAACCATCACCGACGAAGGATGCAGCATTTTCAGAGGTGCTACAGGATGTTACTGTCACTGCCCCAGCCAAATCCCAGGGCGGACCACTGCATCCTCCCTCCCCATGGTCCCCTTTTCACCATGCTCACAGGACCCTCCTTCGCTTTCTGCCCCAAAACTCTGGGCGGTGGCAAACAGCTGCTGCATTTCAGGGGAGGGTGAAGCAATTCCTATGAAACTTGTAAAATAATTTAGGGCTGAACAGTTGGTATCCTGTTCCTTCAGGGCTGTGAGGAGCTCAACCTCTGACCACATGTCATTGCAAGGGTCGTTTCCCCATGGCTCCCCACAGCCTCCCCATTCGAGGCGCAGCCTCTCAGACCTCCTGACGTAGCCACCCCACGGGTGCTGCTCCCAGCTCCCACCCAGGGGCCGTCCCGGACCCCAGCAAGGTGCCGGGGGCATCCTGGGGGGCAGCCGGTGCCCAAGTGAGGTGTGAGCAGCACACGGGCAGGCCTGGCTTTGGGTCGCAGGGACACAGGGGAGGGAGCTCTCTCCTCCGCTACCGCCTGGCCGGCTTGGGGGCTACCAGCCCCCCCAGGGGCTGCGGGCTATTAACCTCCCCTTCCGCGGTATTAGGGACCTCCTTACGGTTGGCGGCTACCAGGGACAACCCCAGGAGGGGGGCTATCAGGCACTGCCCCTAGTCTGGGGGCTATCAGGGACCCTTCCGGGCTGGGGGTCCGGGGGCAGGGGTGGGAACCCGGAGGATGCCGCGCCGCTGCGGCTCGCCGCTCCTGCCACCCACCCCCACCCCCGCGGCTTTGGGACCATCCCAAGCCCCCAGTGCCCCCCGGAGGGGCACGGCCACTGGGGTGCCCGCCTTCCCCCCCCGCCCCCCGGCCGGCCGGCCGGAGGGGACGCTCCGCGGAGCCCCGCACCGCCCCGGCCCCGCCGGTGCCGCTGCGGCCGGGGCGGCGGCGCGGGGGGGGAGCGCCGAGGGGGGGCTGCCGGTCCCCGCTGCGCGCTGCCCCCCGCCCCCCTGCTCACCTCGGCGATGCGGCGGGTCGTGGGGCTATCGCGGGGTGCGGCAGCGGGGGGCGGCCATGCCCGGCGCGGCGAGGCGGCGGCGGCGGGGCTGAGGAGGCGCGGGGCTGCGGAGGGAGCTGCCGCCGCGTGTGCCGCGCCGCTCCGCCCGCCGCCGCCGCCGCCGCCGCCGCCGCCGTGCAGCCCCGGCCGCCTGCCAGCGGCTGCGTGTGCCTGCACATCCCCGCTCCCTCCCCGGGACATCCCGCCTCCCGCCGCCCCAAACCGCAGGCAGCCCCCGGCCCGGCCCGCCCTGCCCGCTCACCCCTGCCCTGGTCCCGCCGCCGGGCGCGGGGGGGCCCAGCCCGGCCCCACGCGGGCCCGCCCCGGGGGGGGACTGCGTCTGCGAGGGGTCACAGCTCCCGTCCCCCAGGACCGGCGCGCAGAGGATGGAGGGGTGCCCTGGGCTGGGGGCGCCCCCCTGGGGCGCGGCCCTGCTTTGGAGACCCCCGCCCGGGGCTCGGGGGGCTGCAGTGCTCGCCCCCTTGGCGGTTGCAGACAAACGCTTGAGTAGGGACTTTGGCCCGCTGCTGCCGGCCTCCCGCGGAGCACCCGCGCCTCGCAGCCTGGTTCCTCTCTCAGAAATAGGTGCGGGATGATCCGAGCCCTCATTTCGCTCAGATTATCCAAAATAAGCAAAAACGCTTCCTGCAGCCCCTCCCTGCCGGCTTCAGGGGCCACTAACACACCTTCACTGGCAAACCGTAAGGTTAAGAAGCCCCATCCTTAAAGTAGAGGTGCAACTTGGAGTGGTCATCCCATAAGAAATAAGCCATCTGGCGAAGCTGCGGTCCTCGGCACTTCTCTCGCTGCTGCTCACAAGCCGTGGACACCCGCACCTTGGTGAACAGTAAGACAATCACATCTTCAGGAGGAACAGGTGCCCGCTCTCCTCGTCACCTTGCACGGCCTTTCTGCTACTTGACAAACAATCCATAATTAGATTACAGGTTCACCTCAGCCAGACCTCTTCTACCCCTGCACCCTGTGAGTTTTGCTATTTTCCACCAGGAAGGAAGAAGAACCACGTCCTACTGGCACTTATGTGGATGCTTCCACATCCCATCTCATCTCACCAGACAAAGCTCACCCCATTCCTGCTCTCACCTTCTCCAGTCCCCCTGGCCCTCTGCAGATCGTGACAGCCCCATCAGCACCACGCACCCTGCAGCAGCCGTGGGTGGCACTGCGGGCCCCAGCGCCCTGGGACAGCCCGACAGCCAGCAGCCCCGTCAAAGACCAGCTCTCTGCTGGCTCTGACTGTAGACCCCTGCTTGCTCCATCCTTGGCAGGTCTGGACAACACAACCCTACTGAGCAATAACATGGGAGCCTCCCACCCTGCCTACCGCCGCAGGAGCTGCCTCCTTCCTGCCTCTTTCCTGCTCTCCTGTCGGCCAGGAGCACTTCCTTCCCTTGCCTGCCGCCTCCTGTTTCCATCACCCCACCTAACTGCTCCAAGGTCCCCGAGGGCCAGAGAGGTCCAAACCTCCTGCTGCTCAGGCTGCTCCATCAGCTCCTTGGGTATTTATGGGACAGGTGTGCACCAGTTCTGTTCTGAGATGCTACCTGTGGTTCTCCACCCATTCTCATCCGCTGATCCTTCACGTCCAGCTCAGCTTGCTTCTGAGTCCTGGTTCATACTGTATCTAGGGTTTACAGCAAAAGGGAGAGGTGGAGGCTGAGGGCAAAGCACAGCTCCTGGTACTTGGTTACAAACCAGACAGCCTCTCCTTCAGTCACTGCTGCTCTAGGACCTGGGAGGATCCACCTTTCTCCTCTGACCCCTGCAACACCCTGCCTTGCACTGTTTGCTCTGCCAGTCAAGGTTGGAGGCCAAGTTTTTACTGGTGGCACCTCCAACACTGAGTGTAGGCTGCTCAGCCTCACCCTCCCCTCCTACTTGAAATCCTACTGCCTACACCAACTGTCTCAGATACGACACCACCTCCCGCAACATCCTCACCTGCTCTCACACTCCTCTGAGGGGATCTGCCCTGGTCCTGACTGCACTGCACTGCAACGCCATTGCACAACTGTGCCTGGGTGCTCTTCAACCTCACTTGGTTAAATGCACCTAAGAAAACTCCCTGGACGCTGTGTGTGCATTTGAACAGGCAGGTAGGAGGGTGCTTGCAGAGGGGTCCCTGCACATGTTGATATCTGTAAGTATCTGTCCACAACACGAGTGCTGTGGGAGAGGGAGATGGGGTTGGGTTGCAGTCAGCAGAGCCAGACGTGTGGCTTTCCCTGTGCCGCTTCTCCTGGAGGTGAGAGCCATGGCACGGAGTGAGGGCCATCCAGGCTGAGGAGGTAAAGTTGGTTGCTGGATATCTGAATGCCGAGGCAGGGGAATGGAGAACAGAAACCAGGGTGGGATTTCATAGGGGGGGAAATGGGTGTATTTCAGTAAATGGGGTTTGGGGTTTGAGGGTTTGGGTTTGTGTGCGAGTATCACAGACAGAAGCAGGCAGGGATGAGTGGGGGTAAAAAAGGTGAGTACAGAGGAGGGGGAAGGGACCAGAAGGGAACCCCAAGTACCATGGATCTTGGGTGCGCTCCTTCCTCAGCACTAAAGGGCTTCTGTCCCATCCCCAGGCACACTCCCAAGTCCCAGGCTTGCTCTGGCAGTCCCTGGCCTGCCCAGCGTGATTCAAGCAGAGCAGGTCTATTTGCAGACCCAAGAAAAGGGTGCTGAGGAGGGGATGCCTGTGCTTGGCTTAGACTCTGCTCTACTAGGCTCTGATCCCTGCTGTGCCATCCCTAGAGGCGTCTCAGATGGAACAGCTGCTGGGTCAGAATTAGGAAGGATTTTTTCCTAGCCATAAGAGTCCCTCCACTGCTTTTCCCTCCGATGAAGGAAATCTCACAAAGCAGGGACCTGGAGTGGGAATGGGAACAACCTGTCACCACAGTCTCCCCCTCCAATGCATGCCAGCTGCAGGCTCCCTCCCCTGCCGTTCTTCCAATGCACCATCACCGCTCCCAGACAGAGGGAGGAATTACCTGTCAAAACCAGCTGGAGCTGCTTCCCTTTCTTCCGGTGTCTGGAACCTGCACCTTGGAGGCAGCCAGACATCAGGGGCGAGGAGCAGATGCTGGGCTGAGGGAACGGGTGATGTCTCTTCTTCTCCTCCACCGAGCAGCCTTCCCCGGAGCAAGGAGAGAAAGAAATTCTTCCCTGTGCAGAAGTCTGGAGAAACTCACCGCTTCCTGCCCACTCTAATCCCTCAAGGGAGGCAGAGGAGCAGCACAAACCAGCTGGAGAAAGACCGCAAACACCTCCAAGCTGCCAACTCAAATGATCATCCTCTCCCACAGCTCTCACTCCGGGTCACCCTCTCTGCCTTACGCACGGCACCAGCCCAGGGTCTCTGGGTTAAAACAAATGTTCTCCCCCAGCTCACCCCCCTTGCTTTTCCCATTCCACCCCAGCCCACAACAAACATCAGCAGCTCGCTGGCCCTGCAGCCATGTAACCCAACCCCAGCCATTGTTCCCCCTTCCCCAAGGTCTATATTTGACTCTGCAGCAGCACCGTGGCTGTGCGTGTGTGTGCGCGCTCTTGTGTGTGCGCGCTCACTGCACACGCACGCTCCGATATTTGTTCAGAGCCTCATTCCCCAGATGCCCGAGATTGCTTAGAAATAGCTTCCATGGGCAGTAGGTGTTTGTGCCTGCAGCAGGGAAGTGGAGGGAGCAGGCGAAAGAGAAGCAGGGAGAGGGTGAAGGTCGAAGGTGGAAAACATCCTGGCTCTTCCCTTCCAATTTGCACCATCTCAATGATCTGCTGCTCTGCGGAGCATGGCTGGGTTGACAGATGACAACGCATACACTCAACAGTGGAACTGGCAGCAGGTCTGGGGAATGATGGAGAAAAGGCCAAGCTGTGGTCTTGGTGACTCCATCCTGTGTCGCCCTGCCCTAAGTTTTGCTCTCCGGTGGCAAAAGTGCAGCTCAGCCTCCAAAAGCCCTTCAAACCTTCCTAGGTCTGGTGGCTGAGGCCACCACAAATGGCACTGGGGAGGGAAGTACCTAATTCCCTTAGCCTGGTGGCTCTGCAAGGGGTGCCTCAGCATATGAGAGTTGCCCTGGGATTCACCCTCCTCTGTTTCAGTACTGCATTAAGGGTAGCCACCCTGGGCTACCCCGGGATGTATTTTGTGTTTTCCCAAAGCCTCCAGGAATGCTGTCCAAGCCCAGTGTCATATTCTCCATGATCCCGGAGTCCCTGGGAACACTGCCTAGACTCGGCATAAGCTTCTTTTATTTGCATTCTTTGTGGCCTGCCAGGACACACGGCAAAATCAGAAATAAGTGCAGTCAAAATGAACAACAGGAAGGATCGCCTTTATCCTAAACACTGATGATCTGGGGAACTCATTGCCACTGGGTAACAAGAAAAGGCATTCATTTAAAAGATAACTAGACATTTATATAGATAGTGAGAATAAATAGGAATGAACTCCAAAGAGCTGTAAACCCTCTTGCTCCAGGGCACTGAAGATGAGCTTTAGGCCATGGAGTAAGGAGCAGCTTTCCACAAGGGCAGGTTCTTCAGCAATTTTGCACAGAGCAATGCTTGTGCCTTCCCCTGAGCCGTGCGGACCCAGCCCTGGAAGAGGAAGGATGCTGGGCGTGAGGAGGCACCATCCATACATACCCACTGGACAGAGGGGTGGCCCAGCATACGTTTCCCATCACCAAGGCCAAGGGGGGCTGGACTGTATGGATGTTCCAGTGGTGCCTGTGAGAAGTCCTGGAGACATCATTCCCGGCTGTTCAGAGCCAAGTGTCAGCCTCCATCCAGCTCACCTCTCCTCCACTCCGAGCCAGCTGCAGTGAGTCCCTCGTCATCAGGGCTGCTGCTTCTTGAGGGGTGTCTGTACCCTGCACTGGCCGCCAGACAGCTGCTCTGTTGGGACTAGCTAAAATCTGACTGTGTGCTGGGCTGCTCCACTAAAACAGATCCTCTGAGCATAGGAGAGTGCATGTGTCATTGTAATAGACTTGAGTTCAGTACTTGGCAGCCTCCAAACTTGCTGTGAGGAGCTGGAAAAGTAAGCTTAAGACATATGTTATTCTGAGATACAAATTCCCAGCGTCTACCCTCAGCACTTCTATCCAAGACAGGACAGAGCCACCAGGAAAAAAAAAAAAAAAAAGAAAAAAAGAAAGATGAAATACTAGAGGCAAAAGGAGTTAGACTTGAAGAGAGAGGGAAAGAGACAGAGGTATATATGGAGGGTGGCTAGAGAGATGTTTTACTTTGCACCCCCATAGCTCAAAAGACTGGGTCATGCCCCTTCAAAAAACCCCCATGAGTTCATTGAGAAAGTGTAGGATCTTGGTTTTGTCCTGTCATTTCTGGCTTCCCTCTGCATGTGTGTGTGACAGCTAATGTCAGGGCTCTCCCAAAGGCACAGACTTCAGGGGGTGTACCCATTCCCCCACCTGCCTCCTGCTGCCAGGAAGAGGTCTGGAAGGACCAGAGCAGGAAGGAAATGTCTTCCAGGCTTTCCCTTTGCCAGCACACACCCGCAGGTGCCTCGAAGCCCACCTTCAGCTGTGCCCTCTCCCCTTCCCTTTCCAGCTGGCAGCTCTAGCAATGAAACATCTTAATCTCACTGGGAGCACACAAGCATTTAATGGGAGCCTCCTGGAGCAAATGTTTTGAGCTTCCTCAGTGCTTGCCTCTGAGCTTGCTCCTGGGTATTTACAGAGGTTGGCATATCTTGGCTTTTGCAGTGAAACCTGGCGGGAGTGCCTGTTGCAGTGAATTTCAAGGTCATTTTACAAAACTACAGCCGGTGCTTAGAAAGGCTTGAACCCTGGGCGCAGAGGAGAGGAGTCCATAATTAGCAGCCCCAGGGGATGTGGACGGGTGTTGGGGGGGAGGCTAATTGCAGACTGACTGGCTCCTTGGCCTTCAGCACCTCCTGTGAAGCAGGGAAGCAGTGTGCTCAGCCAAGCACCAAGCGTGTCCTAGGGAAAGGTAATTCCTCCCCAGCCTGCCTGGACCCGTCCCTATAAACAAGAGCTGCACGGGGAGAGCAGTGCTGCAGATTTCACAAAAAAAGGTCTCTGTGAGCTGGAGATGTGCGCTAGGCATGCAGAAGGGCTTCTCAGAAGACGACACACAGCCACATGCCTCTACCTGAAAGAGCCCGTGTGTCCCTGCTCTGCCCTCAGAGGGCTTGGGGGATCAGCTCCTTCCCCCCAGTTTGTGCACCCTGGTGAAGTGTTGTCCCCAATACCCTGGTGTGCAGTGTCCTCCCCTTGCGTGTGGGCGAGCGCTCTGCCCCGCACCTGACGAAGCCCCTTCTACCTGCGCACGCCGGGGAGAGCCAGCATCGCGCCTAACCCCTCCACCACCTCCCGTGCACTCTGGTGAGACATCCTCCCCCTTCCTCTCCACATACTTTTAACTCAGTTCATTTCAAACACTTTATTAGCATGACAAGCTAAACAAGTTTTGACAAAGGGGAAGGGAGGCAGAGCCCCTCGAGTCTCGGTCTGAGACTGACACCGTGACTCCAGCCTTTGCTTCCCATGGGGTTTTGCCTTGCATTGGAGCAGCCATCCTGGCCATCGGGCACACGCGCCATTTCTCTCCTCTCCTTCAACAGACTAAATTGCTGGCATGGGAGGGTGACTGCCCTTCAATCTCTGTTGCACGGCAGCACCCATGCTGGATTTAGCACCCATTGGGGTGAAGGCTTTTCAGGTAGTGTTGGCGGGGCTTGGGTGAGGCTGCCAGGAGGAGAAACTGTGCGGTGCTGGGGCAGCTGCTCCTGCAGGGAGCTCACTCCAGGGAACAGTGGTAACTGTGGTATGGGTCCCAGCTGGGAACTGGCTTTTTCTGGCAGAATACCATGTGTAAGGTCACAGCCTGATACCTGGTCCGTTGCAGAGCCCTGGAGCCACACAGAGTAAGAGTTGGAGGCACCTGTGCAGGGCTCAGTGCAAGATCCGGGATCAGTTCACTGGCTGAGCGTGGTGTGGAGCTGGCGGTGAGCAGAGATGAGGGGGATGCCACGACCAAATACTTGAGGCCAGAAGACCCTGATTTCTGCTGCCTGCCCCCAGGAATAATGCAGCCAGCGCAAAGCAAGCGCAGAGAGTACAAATCCACCACTGCCAGGCTCTGCGCTTCCTGCCCCATGATGAAAGACTGCGCTAGGGAAAGGGCAAGAGGCGAGCGCCAGCTGTTGCAGCACTATTTTATGGCTAGTTAGAAATGGCCAGTAGGGGTCACTGATATCTATTTATTTTATTCTATTCTATTTTTATACATATGCATTTATAAATATACAAAACATGCATAGGCAGCAATTGTAATGGACAAGTGTTGATGTGCAATGTATTCATCAAGTATACAGGTTGGGGGAAAGTGTATGAAATACCAGCGTGAGCTGTGCATCCCTCTCTGCTCAAACTCCGTGATGGCATGAAACCACCGAGCCGTGCCAAGCACCAGGGTACTGCAGCAGTGGGTTTCTGTCATTCTCCAGTTCTGCCTTCGCCCTCCATCCTGTATTGGCAGAGATGGTTTGAGAGAGATGCAAGAGATTCAGAGATTCAAGCCTCAGGGGCAGGATATTGTGTCTGCTTGTCTTTCTGTGCAGTGCCCAGCACAATTACATCCCAACCATGATGGGTGCCTTTAGGCAGTCCCATAAGACAAACAGCACTTTGTGTTGGGATGGGTCAGCATAGTTCTGTTCTTCAGCCGCTGTTGTTGGGGATCCTGATAGCAAAGTGTTTGCCTGTGAAAAAACTCCAGGAGTTTTTTGAGGGTTGCTTCTTCATGTTAAAATTGAACCCCAACCCTCACTCTTATGTAGCTGTACGGCCTGAATTATACACATGGGTGTTGATAGCAACTGTTTTACTAGTGGGTTGTATTCTTCTGGTAGGTGCATGCTCTAGGCATACTGGCAGGATGTGTTTGGCTGTCCAATTCTGCATCCACAGACTTGTTTGGTTGTCCCAGGCTGGCTGTGCTTCACTGATCTTACTGTTACCAAAATGCAGTTGGTTTTGGGTGCTGAGCTCCTCTTGTACTGGCATACCCCAGAGTGCAAGCTCTGCTCAAAATATGTCTCGGGTTTTTTGGTTTTGGTGGGCTCAGCCCATCCATAAAACCTCTTCTGCCTCTGAGGTTTTCCCAGCTGAGGTCTACTGGGGAATCATCTGTGCAGCTGGAGGCAGAGATGTAGCGGAGGAGACAAGTGTTTCCCAGGAGTCCCTTCAGGACTGCAGCATCCAAGCCAGAGGAAATGGGACTTCATGCAACTCTCAGGCAGGTGACAGCCTCTGAGATGGCCACCAAAGGGTGGTCTGCTACCTGCCATCTTCCCTGCTTGACCTGGGTTGGTGGGGAACTTGAGAGGACCAAGCCTGCACTGCCTTCTTCTGGTGGGGAGACATTATTTCTGCCATCTACTTCTTCAATAGCCAAGACCATAGGCACTTTAGAGGGATTTGTCCCTCCACAGGGTGGCACCTGCCCCTCCAGGGGTTCCTTTTATACAGTTACAGGGGTCTATATAAAGTGCTGCCAGCTGGAAAGTATTTTGAAGAGATTCCTCCCTGCTCTTCACTAAGGGTCATAAATTCAGCTGGTATTTGAGAGAATCTCAAATGTACTTCCAGGACTGTTTGCTGAGGGCTTTACATCCGCCAGAGGCCCCTTAAAATAAAAGGATTATTGGGAGTCAAGTGTTAAATTACCTGGTGCTTGTTAATTGAACTTCAGAGGCTTTAGCGAGCAACTGGCTCTAGCAGGGAGCAGCACTTTGGTATTAATGGTGTTATATAAATGAATATAATGTAACCTAACGTCATGCTTCCGCATCATGTCACATCTCTGGGCTCAGGGCAGTGGTGAGTCCAGCTCACAAGCATACCGGATTCGGGAAAAGGCAGGGTGGATGTGTGTGGAGAGGGAGACGAGTTGGGAATTAAGGCCTTCGGGATCTGAGGAAAGCGATTTTCAGTGCTCAGAGCAGGTGACTGGTTCAGGCATCCTGAGTTCAGTTCTAGTCTCCCTTTGGCTGTCTGACCTTAGCATCTGGTTTTGAGAAGAGTTGAGTTTAATGGAAGCAGTAAATGCTGGGACCATCTGAAAATCAAACTCTCTCCTTCCTGCAGGGCTTATTTCACCTAGACTTGCAAAAACCTTGAAGATCCTACTCCAACAGGTCACCAAAAGAAAGCAAAGGACTCTAATCATTGCTGCCATCAGTGTGCACCCACGGAAACTTGAACAGACCACAACTGTGAAGGCTCCAAGGCAGCAAGGCCCAGTGGAAATGAGAAACCTCATCAGCTATGAAAATTTCATCAGCTGGCCCTGTGGAAGCAAGAATCTGGAAGTGCAGAGCAGATGGGCAGCCTGGATTCTTGGAGCCATTGTCCTTCTGCTTGTTATCTGACTCCAGCACAGGGAGGATTTGGAGAATTTATGGGGGCACAAGTACTGAAGGCTTTCTTGAAATATCCCTGGCTGACGCGTGGCATGGTGCAGACGGCACTTGCTGGGTGTGCAGCAGACGTTTTTGCACAATATTCCCAAGGTCACGGAAGCGGGGTCCTGCTGAGCACCTGTCTTTTATTGTGTAAGAGAGGGGACCATTTGGGCAGAGTTTGCAGCGCTGTGAGCCTGGTACTACCTGAATGCAAATCTGAAGGCTTTGTAAATGTAGTACATTGAGGAACATCATCCAAATACTACCAGGACTTTTCTAGACTACACAAATTTCCTCTGGACTAGGCTCTATTATTTACCATGTGAGTAATCAGTTCAGGAGATGTTTGTGAAAGAAACAATAATGGGGAAGGGGAGCAGAGGGTAAGTCTAGGCACCAGGCATGAGGTGCAATGGACAAAGCACCTGTGTGAGCTCAGTGTGGAATAAATGGGGCAATTTGGTTCAAAATTAAAATGTATTGACTTCTTGAAGTCCCAAGGCTAGAACAATAGAGTGGAAGGGTTTGCAAATAAAGACCAAAGCACATTACCAAATTGTGTCCAGGTTTGACTAGCTCTTGCCCACCTTTGACTGGTACCTGCTGCCCTCAGGCCCTCTCCTTTAAGGAGCAGGCAGTTGTCCTTGGGGGTTTTACGTGGACTTTTCCATTTACCACTCTCCCCTTTCCCCCCTCCCTCCTTCTCCACCTGGCCCCACAGATGGGGTAATACATCCCTAGTGACAGGCTGTGATATGCCCCAGACTGTCAGAATGTTTCTCAGAAACTAAGGCACTTAACGGGAAGGAGCTGATCCTGGACACTGTCTCCCAGTGA
Source organism: Aquila chrysaetos chrysaetos (assembly GCF_900496995.4). Taxonomy (NCBI): domain Eukaryota; kingdom Metazoa; phylum Chordata; class Aves; order Accipitriformes; family Accipitridae; genus Aquila; species Aquila chrysaetos. The sequence goes on along the minus strand of NC_044016.1, from coordinate 22,235,285 downwards.
GTTGTCCTGGCTGGCAAAGATGTGAAGAGGGCAGATCACCTGCAGTTACTGTAAGCCCATTTTGGGGTCCCGAGTGCACTAATTGCCGTGACCAGCCTATACCATGTTTTTTCAGTCATCTTCATCAACTCAGGGGTTGAGCTGCCTCTTTTCAAGGTCTGCTCTCAACTGTGTAACCTCAGAGGTAGTCTGTGAGGTGACCAAGGGCTGCAGCCCGGCTGCTCTGTTGGAGCCTCCAGAAGCAAATGCAGGGGCAGGAGCCGGGGCAGGTTCTTCATCCTTTCCCAGCCAGACGAGAGGCCTCTGCCAGAGCCATGCAGCGAAAGGCAGCTCAACAGCCTGTCGGCCCATCCCGTGTCCTTCAATACATTTGAAGACATCTCAACACTGCCCATTTCCCACCCGAGGGCACACGGGTCCCGGTGTGTTGGTCTATCCCTCTGCCGTGCCCTCGGTGGTACTTTTTGAGCCGGCTTGTCTCATCAGGGAGATTTATTGAATATGAACGTCCACACACAGCCTCGCGGCGTGACCGCGTCCCCAGGCGTCCCCACTGGCGGAGCCCTGCGAAGGCCTCACGGGAACCTCCTCTTACAGGAGAGCGCGGCGGGAGCCCTCTCCATGGGCACGTCGGGGAAGGAGCCCAAACAGCCCGGCAAAGCTTTCCCAAACAAACGCGGACCTGTTCGAAGCTGCCACCCGCCCCTTGCTACCACGGCCCCGGACCCCACCGAACCGGAAAGGGTAAGCGGTTCCGGCCGGCGCGGCGGCAGGCTGAGCCCGCTGGCAGCGCCGGTGGAGAAGCACCACCCGCCTCACCCCCTCCTGAGGAGAGGGAGAGGGAGAGGGCACCGGCACCGGCACCGGCACCGGCACCGTCCCCCCCGCGCTGGCACTCGGGTTCCCTGACCCCCACCCCCGCGCGGCCCCGTTGGTTTCGTCCTGTCACCCCTCTCCCCCGCCGCCCGCGCCGCCCCGCCCCTCGTGTTGCCGCGGTGACGGGAGAGACGCGCCGCCCGCCCGCCGCCGCGCCTGGCCCCGCCCCCTCCGTGCTGCCCGATGACGCAGCTGCGCTGAAGCGTGGGGATTCCGCCGGATTACCCGGCGTGCCCCGCGGCAAAATGGCGGCCTGAAGGGAGAGCGTGGGGCAGGGCCGAGCGGGGGCAAAGTTTGGGGCGGGCCCGAGGCGGGGCCGAACCGGGGCAGAACCGGCCGCAAAGTCACTGGGGCCCTGGGCGGAGCCGAGCCCGACCGGGTCAGAGCCGGGCTGGGGCCCCGGGGGCGGGGAGCGGGGAAGGCGACCGGCTGGGGACCGAGCCGGGCCCGGGCGGGGCCCCCCGCGCCCCCGGGCCTCGCCGACCTTCCCGGGCGGGCTTCGGGCCGGCGTCCTGCGAGTGGGGGGGCTCTCCCTGTCCCCGTGTGTGGCCTGGGGCCGGGAGAAGGTCCCCCGAGGACAGCGGGTCCGGGCGGGTCGCACCGTGGGCAGGGAGAGTCAGCCAGGCGGGGTGAGCGGCAGATGAGGGCCGGGTGCGGGAGGGCGGTAGGGTCGCAGCCTGGGCCCCGGGGAAGGGGCCGTCCCCGTGGGGGAGGGCGGTGGTGCCACCGCCTCGGCCATCAGGGCGTTAGGGAGCAGAGCAGGCATGGAAGCACAGGCCGAATCAGGTCCATGCAGGGTGTACCCTTGTCTGGGTGATGGAGAGCTGGGTGGTGTGGGGGATGAGAAAGCAGTATCTGTGCAGGGAGCATTGCTGGAGTAGGAGCTGCAAAGTGAAACAAGTCTGGGCCAGCATGTGTGTGTTAAAGAACCAGAGTATAACTGACAGAGGCAGAGTTGGAAGGGAAGGAGCAGCACTCCCCTGGTGCCAAACCTGGCAGGGGGGAATGGGAAATTCTCTACCAGCCTGTACACCCTCTTTAGTGCAAGGGATGCTTCACACTATAGAATTGGTGAGCAGCCGCTGGGAACATGGGAAGACTTTAAAGAAAAACAGGTGAACAATAAATACTGAACTGCATCTGGCTCTGGGCTTGAGCACACTGTGTGGAGCAGAGTAAAAGATTGAGTGCTAATAAATGGTTTTTTAGATGGTCAGGAGATTGCATTGATAGGCATCAGGGTGTGGAAATAATATGCAAGTCTGGCAAGGCTGAGAATGACCTAGATCTGAGAGATGCCAGGTGGAGGTTGTCCGCTGAAAAGGATCATCAATCAAATATAGATAGTTCTATGCCAGTGAAAGCTTTTCAGAGGTATGCATCTCTTTTACAGATTCAGAGAAGGAACTGGGATAAAGGGCCTACATAAGAGGAAGCAATGAATCCTTGTTGAAGCATCAGACAGCAGGTAAGAAAGCCAGGAATGAGCTGATGCTGAGTCGAACTGTGTTCTTTTGGTCCCACTACTTAAATTTTTTGAGAATATATGAACCACATACCTGAAAAACTGTCCCTCTCTGTGGTGTTCTCTGCATCATAGTAGGCCTATATTGCTTGAATTGAGAGGCCAGGGTTGTCAATGAAATGGGAGTGACCCTGAAAAATTCAGTAAGAGCTCCTGGGAAGAAAAGTTCAGTTAAAGACGTCAGCCAGTGCACTTTATACGCCATCCAGAGAAGCAGTCTAAAGTCTGTTCTGTCAGTGCTGAAGTAGCTGTGCTCTGTGTGTAATCACAAGAGGTCTACCCAGCCAGAATCTCAATGAAATCCTTTCTGATGATCCTGCTTTTGCGATAATTGCAATGCCAAAGTTAGGTAATTCTAGTGAACCTCTGTTCTGTTAGGTTATTTCTTCCACCACATTGTTTTTTCCACCCATATTTTGGCTGATCCCCTGATGGGTGGTACAGGTGTACTGCTGGCCTTTCTGTCGTCTCCTGAACAAACTGTTGAGATCCAGTTTAGAGGGGCAGCTGTTTGGTACCCAGCAGCTGGTCCTTTGATCATACCTTTCAGTTACTTGTCAAATCACTTTTAGTACACCTCCTTTCTTCACATCTTAGTGAATCACTGCAGAAAGGATATGTATCCCAACAGTACTTTGCATACAGTGTGTTTCAGCTTCTGGATGTTAAATCAGCATTTAAGCTAGCACGTCTTAGCTGTGGTATCAGGAGCTTTTGGCTTTTCATTCCTTCCCAGGCACCCAGTGCTCTTGAAATCATAGGAATGCATTTCAGCAGGGCCAGCGGAGTTCCAAAGTGCAGACCATGGCTATCTTCATCTTAATATTAACATTAACAAGGCATTGGGTCAGAAGGGGATGAGTTACATGCCAAGACCTGTTGCCTCCTCAGACCAGCTTTCTGAACCAAAGATGACCTTGCATTCTTCTCCGATCTGTTTCAAGTCATTTGTTGGCTGCTGCTAAGTCACTTGCTTTGCAGCCTTCAGACCCTGAATTCTTATCTCTGCCATCCACTCTAAGTACAATCATGTGGCATAGTATGTAGGGGAACTAGATTATAGCTTTGAAAGAGGTATAGTCCTTTGCAGGTCTGCCCCCTTTTTGTCCCAGAGCAGTACAAATAGTCAGATGGGATGAGTGATTTTTGGTCCACAGGGTGATGTGAATGGTACCAGAGCTGGCTTGGAGAAGGGTTTTGTGGCAGCTGGTGTGGCATATAAAGTGCTTTTAAAAAGGTGAAGAAAGCCAAGCTGTTTGAACAATAGCAAAGTAAACAAGTTTCAGTAAAATGTGACTGGGTAGTTGTTTGAAATAGACTTGATGCTTGTGAGTCCTGGAGGCTGATGATTTTTCTGAAGATGAGCTCCCTAACCTGTTAAAATGTCTGCTATATTTTATGGAGGATCCACTGAAAACTAGACTCTCTGAGATTTCCATGTGTCACCACATCTACAGTGTAGTCCCAAGAAATAGGTCTGGAGGTTAGATTGTAATGAATTAACCGTGTTGTGTACTTGCTAACAAGGGCCTCGCTTTTACAGCACAGTGTGACAAGAATAATGTAGTAACTAATTATTATTAGCTAATAACCCCCTGCCTTTCATGTTGCTGGGAGAAATACAATATGTAGGGATCTCAAATGAGCCTGCATGTGATACAGACTGAGGGCAGGATTCCTCTGCTCAGGAATGAGGATCTGGCTTGACACATTTTTGACTCATCTCTGCTCTTGTCTGGGGTTGTCAGGAACTGGAATTGTCATAATAGAACAGATTTTCTTGGCTGTTTGACTTGATTGATGCTTTGAGAGTAAATTTAAGGTCCTGAAGCTGGGTATGTTCATCTCCTTGCTTGAAAGCTTTGGTTGGGAAGATATCCCCTTTTCATATGACACCTTGAGCTATGCAGAGAGTGAGTGCTTGTGGCATTTGTGCTAGCTGTGTGTATTTCAAGTCACTTGTAACTGGGTAAATATGATCCTCTCCGAAATTCATTTTACACAGGACTGCAAAGGAACTATGTGCGTAATCTATGCAAACAGGGCTAATGCCTTGGGGCATGAAATTGTCCATCCTGTTTCCCTGCCAGTTCCCCTACCCGAGGGCTTTTCCTTAGATCTAGATTGGCTGGGTCTGTAACTGTAGTAGGAAGAATGTTACTTTTTAAAATTGAAGTACCTTTACAGCTGGTTGGAGTGGAAGGATGAGCCTGTGGTCAGAATTCTGAACTGCAACGTAGGATACCTAATTTCTGCCACAGATTTATTGTGTGAACATGTTCAGTTCATTACTGTTTCTTGCTCTCCGTTCTTTGGTTGCAAAATACAATTAATGCCCATCTTATTGGGGATTTGAGGAAGAGTCCATAAGAGTCTATAAGATACTTGGATACTGTGGCATTGAATGCTTTAGTAAAGCTCAGTGGAGGAGATGAAAAGCCATGACTTCAAAATGAAGCAGAGCCCTGTGTGATCCACTGTCCTGCATATTCTGTAGCATGGTGAAATTGCTATAGAGTGCAAGTCAGGCCCTGCCTTGTTTAAGGCAAGTGGGCACTCTGAGACATGTTGTGCCCCCCCCCCCCCCCCCCCCCGCCTCTTTTTTTCCCTTCCCAGGAGCTGTTTGCTTGTTTCCACAGCTTGTAATGCCTTATCTGGCTGAATCTTTTTGACTTAAATTAATCTTTTCTCTTTTTTGCTCCCTTGTTTGTTCCAGACTTGGAAATTATTCTCTTCATTGTCAGGATGTTAATGTATGGTCTTATTGCTAATATGCTCAGAGAGGGCCAAAAGCAGCAGCTTGCAGGCTGACTTATGTTTGGAATGACATGAGCCACCCTCTCTGGAGTGCCCTCCTGGGAGCTGTGCTTAGGAAGGAAATGGCATGGAAGGCCATGTAGGACTGTGAGAATAGCATTGCAATGGTTGGAATGCAGGATAAGCATCACTTGGGTGGGCTCAGTTTTCCTCTGCTTTTCAACAATGCTGGGTGCCAAGCCTGAGGAAGACTGCTATGCAGAGGTGAAGGAGCTGGAATGTATTCTTCGGTTGAGGTGAATGCAATTCAGTGAAACAGATAGGCATCAAACTGAATAATCATTTTGAAGTATTTTCACATGATGTCTAATCTGTGGAAATTCACTACCACATAATAGCACCAAGGCTAAGAGCTGAGCAGGATTCAGAAAAGATCAAGCACTTACAGGTGGAAATGTTCAGACTTGCTTTAGCTAAAGAACTCATTCTAGAAGGTGTATCTTTCAGTCATAACCCAATCTCTTAACAGGTAAAGGTTTAAAGAAAGGGCAGTTTGTTCCATAATTGTCCACTGAGGCTTCTTGCTCCATCTTCTAAACTACCTTGTATTGGCCTGGGTCAGACGCAAGGTATTGAATCACACTTACTTGCTATATTAGGTTGCCCACTAACCTTTCTTTTTGTGATAACTGCATTAGGAAAAAAAAAACCACCAACCAAAAAACAAACCCACAGAGCACTTGAGCTGCTCTGATTAGGCCTGGTAGTTGAGGATTTTAAGCTGGTGGAGAGCAGGCTCCTTGGAAAGATAGTGCAGTCCATAGATGAGGTCTGTCGCATTTGTGAATGTGAAGACATGTATTGTCTCTTCCCGCCAAGCGGTCAGGCAAAGCTCTTTGTGTTCCTTGCCTTTGCTTGTTAGAGGGAAAAGAATGTGTGGAGTTTGGCCTCTCCACGTTGCAGTCTTGTAGTGGACTTTAGTCTGGAAGGTGGCTGAAAGGAAGAGCTTTAAGGCTGTTCAAGTGAGATCTAGCATGTTGTAGCATGAGCCTCAATGTACTAGTGTCTGGGAAGACACAGTCTGTGTCTTGTGCTCATGTCCAATCTGTGTTGAGGATCAAGAGAACTATCAGTGCTGCTTGGTCAAGTAGGCATAAATTTGGTTTGATGGATAGGCTAATAAAGGTAAGTGGCAGTAGTATGGAGATATGTATAAAAAGGTGTGTGTTTGTAATGTTTGCCTAAATGCAAGGGGAACTCCTGAAGGAAAGAGGGGGATTTTCAGAGCTAGGAGCAGGTCATGCAAAACCTTGAGATCCCTGTATGGATACCTTCCCTATGGGCTGTTCTGGGAACAACATGTGCTTTAGGGCACAACATAACCCTGTCGTGGCAGGTGTAACAGCTGTGCGTAAAGGATTACTGACTTTGACAGAAGTTTTGTGATGCTGAGAAAGTGAAATGGGTCAGGATTGGAAAGTAAGTTTTTCTGTGGTTTTTAGGCACAGAGGATCTGACCTGGTGCTTGTGGCAAGAGAGAACTGGTTTAAATTTCTGATTTCTAGGAGTCAGCAAATTCAGCAGTCAGTGACTGCTGTGTCTTTGGTTGAGTTCTATATTTGTGTTTTGGCTCTGCGATAAAGCTGGTTTTGGCAATGTTGTAGGAGTCATAACTGGATTTTCTTACTCTTGTGTTTGAAGTCTCAGTTGTCTAGTTGCATTAATGTAACGCTCATGCATGAATGGTTCTGAAATCAAAAGGGACAGATGAGGTAGTTTCTCTAACCATTGGGGAATTATACTTAGGCTCATAAAAAGCCTTAGGCAAGTTTTACTTTTTAGCATTTGTTTCAAAAGAGTATAAGTTATTTTCCTGAGATAATAATTAGATAATCGTTGTGGTAGTAAGGTTTTTGACCATTATTTTAGCATATGCTACTCAGGGTTACTGCATTTAGACCTGCGTGTATCTTGCTGCACAAGCTCTATACGATTCCCAAAGATGCCTTGCTTCATTGTCTCCTAAATGAGATTTCATACTGCAGCTTTGCTGTTCATTAGTGAGGACTCTGCTGCTGCCCAATGGGAAGGTTAAAAATATTCTAGGGAGATGACTTGAAATCTGGTCTCACACAACTGAAATGTGATTGCAGTTAATTCTACTGTTCTGTTTTTTCTTGTGTGTTCTTATTTATCATTTTTTCCTTATTGAGAACTCTTCCCCCTTCCCTTTTAGCTGTGGGAGATCCATACCCAGTGAATTGTGTGCACAGCCCTTTCAAATGGGGGAAAAGAAAATAATGGAAAATGACAGGATATTTGTTTAAAATTAGAGTTGTTTTAAGTAACCTTTCTTGAGAATGGACTTCAAGTTCACATCCTACCTTTAAGTGGTTTCATTTTTCTGTGAAGAAAGTGTCTCATGCACTAAAGTATGCAAAATATATTTCTTGAACTTTTAGAATTGAATTTCTAAGCATTGCTTGCAGTACGGTTATGTAAATACTAGGAAATGAAAACTTTGCTCAGAAGGATTTTCTCAGATAACTGTATTTTGCTAGCAATGCGCTCTGTTAGTAGATGTCTGTGTAGGCACTCAATTTGATTTCTAGGGCTAGTACGGAGTGTCATTTTTGGGAAGCTTCTCGTACCAGGGTGGATTGATTCCTGAAAGCAAATCACCCTTGCTGGGCTGCAGAATTTCTGTACAGTCTGCTTATAAGTGTATCCATTTTTCCTTGATTAGATGATGCCTTTGTAAATAGGTCCCCAGGTGTATCTGAAATGGCTATAACAGAATTCAATGTCGTCAAGGCTCCAGCTGGATGGGGAGAGCTGTATTACTATGCAGCTCCAGAGATGATTTACTACCCAACTGACAACTTGCAATATAAACATTAGTCCAAGCATGATCTTGTCCCAAAACCCCGCCTACGCAGGGAGCCAGGAGTCTTCCTGCCACGCGCCATAAATCGTTTATGGTTTGCTCATGCCTGTACATTTGAAAAACAGCTGTGTATTGGGGATTAGCAGTTTGCAGAAGGCCCGTGCGGGGCTAAATTAGGGTCTCTTGCCCTGGTGGTGAATACCGGTATTGGAATAGCAGGAGTGCTTCTCTGCAGTGGAAGGCAATTTACTCTAGGAATGGGGGATGGTTGCAGGGTATCTGTGAGGGTACAGCAGCCAGGGGAGAGTGTTGGATTGCAGCGCTCCAATTTGAGCTAAGATGCCTGATTGATAGCTGCCCAACATGGTGGGGGATTGAACAATTTATTGTTAGATGTGTGGGTTTTTAATTTTATTTATATATTTATTATTTCCATATATTTTACATGTGTGTATATATATATACACATACAAAATGCAAACAGACTACTTTTGCCTCCTAGGAGCTGAAGGATGATAGAGTTTTTGGATCTTTTTTTTTTTTACAGTGTGAAGAGTGGTTTCCCTTTTGCTAGTGCATGGTAGTTGAATCAAATTATATACAAGGCTGTCTGGGGCTTCACAACTAATTTTCAGCTTTTATAAAAAGTTTTACTGTGTCACTTGGATTTATTACAGCTTTGCAACTTGAAGTCCCAAAGTAAAACTATTTCTGTGCTGGCTGCGATAATTTAAATTACCTTCTGGAGCTTCTAATGACTAACTTGTGTTTATGGTGAAGCCTCCCATTTGTCCAAACCCTGGAAGCACAATCTGTTTGATAACTCTAAATGTATTGATGCTTTTACATCAATGTCGAGTACATCAGAGCCTGAAGTCAGTTGGTGCCTTCAGGTCTTTCTGTAGTAAAGAGAACATGCAGATTTTGCTGTACAAACAAGACTAGACAGTACAGTTCAGATGTCTCCTATGTGCTGGCTGAAGGACCAGCTGCTGAATAAAGCAGATATAAGTAGATCATTTTTAGCTGGGTTGGTGTCTCCATCAACAAATCCTTTCTCTGGTGGGTTGAGTCAGAATGTGGGTGGAATGTGTCAGCAAGGTGCCCCCTTCTAGATGCATCAGCTGAACACTAGTGCTTCCAGACTGTACCATGAGCTTCCATGGGGCCATGGGCAAAGCCAGTGGGCTCTGGGTAAAGCAGGTGACTTGTTTCCAAAATGACACAGTTAGAAAGGTTCTTACTATTTTGTTGAAGCTGCTGCACAGGTGTCCCTCTGAAATAAAAATGTTTTCCTGGAGCTTCCTGCTCTGCTCTCCTCTGTCGTAGGTTTGGGGAGAGTAGCTGGAAGGGCTCATCCTAGGCTTGTTTGAGCCTAGGAGTTGCCTCCATTTTTCTTACTCCTTTTGGTGAAAGGCTGTATAGTCTGTTTGATTCTTTGTGCTTTGCTGAGATGGAGGCCAGATAGCACCAAATATGTTTGTGGCTGTTTGTGTGGGCATTTGAGATTTGGAAGGCACCTGCTAATGAGTTGTAGGTCATTTCATGTCAGATTGGCTAAGTTTCCATCAGGCTGGTTTGTTGCAGCAATGTATATGGACTATGTATGTTTGGGGATCCCTATTATCTCTCTTGGGTGGAGAGGGCTTTCCTCCTGTTTGCTGCCTCCTCTCTCACCACAAGAGAAAAATAATCATCTGATTCTGGAGAGCTGTTAACCTCCAGACTGAATTAGATGTTTTGCTGTTGCTTATATAGACTTTCCAGATACATATAGAGGTTAGAGGGGGGTGTGGGTATGTGATCGTATGTCAAGCTTTCCCTCCTTTTCCTTATTTTTGATGCTGCTGTTGAAATTCACGCTTCCCTTTTCCTAGGAACTGGTGTGAAGGGAATTGCTGTCACACAGAGCAAAGCTCAATCTGCTTGCCTCAAGGCCTTACCTCTCCAGGTTAGGATTTTGCCCAACTTCCACAGGTGGCAGTTTGTTTATGGGCTTACATTCCCTGAATCTTCTGGGGTAGGTCCGAGGGGAGCAATTCAGGGCAGTGGAAATCACAACTCAGAGACACTGCAATAGGGGAGGGAGGGAAAGAATAGTTAGCAGTGCAGTTAACTCTTCCCCTCCACACCCCCTCCTTTTTTCCCTGTTTCCTCACCTGCCCAGCTGTGTAGTAGGTTAGCAGTACGTGTCTGTTCTTATTCTTATGAAAGTAGACTTTGTTCTCTGAAGACTGCTAATCATGCCCCATGGGGGTGTAATCAGTTATAAGGAATTTAATACAGTGCAGGCGGGAACAGGCCGCCTGGCCTGGCTAGCAGATTGCAACACTACAATTATAAAGGGCCCCTTTCCCCCACTCACCCACCCACCGGTGGCAGGATGAGGGTTGTACCTTGAAACAGTATTAAGTCTATGAGAAATAAAGATGTAGTGGGGGAAGGGAGAGGAGAGGCTGAAGAGGCAGCTTCTATTCTGGGAAGTAGGCAGACCTACATTCTGCGAGAGTTGCAGCCATTGCAGGTTGCACTGTTGAGACTTGTGGGAATTTGGGTGCTGTCACCATCGAAGTGGATTGCACAGGGATGGCCCTTGGCAACCTGTAGAGCAGCAGGGGCTTCTGTCCTCTCTGAAATGGGTTTTCTTGTGGCAACTGGGGTTGGGGAGGTATGGAGTGGTTAGAAGTGGAGAAGCCCTTTCTCCTGCATGCAGTGATTTAGACACCTAATCTGTTTGGGTGTTTTTGTTAATCCTGACAGGCTTCTATTTATATCTTTGGATATAAATCTATTGGTAAATCTGGCCTTTCGTGCCTCTTTCTTCAAAGTACTGGAGCTAATGCAGCAGTTTACCTTACTGGCTTAGAAGGGAGTAGCTAGCTTGAGGCCTTGAATTTTAATGGGCATGGGAAAGTCTACTGGACCTCATCTGGTCTGTTCTTGTTAACCTAATACCAGACCATTCCCCTCAGCGGGGGCCTTGAAATGCACATGTGGGGTATGGAGCAGCTGGCCCACAGCCTTATAAATCATCCCTGCTCCGGCAGCTTGCTAGATGCATCGGCATGTTTCTTGAGCTTGTGGCTACACTGACCTTTTGCCTTCCAGGCTCCCCAGTGTTTTAGCCCTTCGTGGGTGCTCTTTGAATTTGCTGACACTTTTGTGCAGTGACAGCATAGGGCTCCCTCTGTGTGTGTGCTTTTTGCTTCTTGGAAAGTAGAAGGGAATATGTGTTCTACCATATCTGTCATTTTTGCCTTATGAAATCCTGCTCCTTTCTGACATCCCTGTGCTTTGCTGAAGTTCAGAACCTACTCTGAAGCACAGCAGATAGAAGCTCTTTTTTTGGCAGCCTTTGGGATATTGATGTAGATTCAAGTGGGATATATTCTTGCTACAGTGCTTGTGACAGTGTTGGCTTTCCTGCTTGGCGCTGAGAGAACACTGCCTATTAAGTCTCACAGTTGGCCCTTAGCTCTGGGCAATGGGTTTTTAGGAGTGGGTTGATGTTTAGTTGTATTACCCAAAGTAAATGCAGATTCAGAATGTGGGGGGTTTACAATACAGCCTTCCTCTCGTGGACTTGAGAATGCTGCTGACAACTTCACCTCCTGATGCATACTCATCTTTTTCATTTCAGAGTAACTTCATGTTTGGGAACTGTGAATTCTTTGGAAACCTTTGGGATTTGCAGGAGTGCTGCATGAAGGAGGAGTAGTGTTTTTTTCTAACTAGAGCATAGAGTCTGTTCGTGACTCTAAAATAGTGAGGTTCTGAGATGAGAGGTCAGCTGATGTCTTGGGGTTTTGTACATTGAGTCTCTCTTCTCTTGATCACGTAAGTGACCAGGTGTCAATGCTGTAGGGGGAGAATAATGTACAATGAAGATCAGATCTGTTTCTGTGGGCAGTGGGGACAGTGTTTACAAAAGGATTTTTGGGTAATGAGTAAGTGTCTGCATCTCAGAGAAGCTGCTTGACTTAAGGTAGAGTGGTTTCCTGGGGGTGGAAAAAGGCCTGGATGCTTCCAAGCACCCCTGATGCCCAAAGTCAGCTTCTTATTCAGCTCTGCCCCCTCAGCTCAACAAGTCTCAGTGTTACGTTTGCCCTTTGTCTTATAGGAAAACTCAGGGAAATTCCCTTTCCAGGCTGTTCCTGCCCTGGAACGTGGTTACTTCCCAGCCCTGGTGGTGGCTTTTCTCTTCCCCATGGCTTGTGTGCCCAGTTGATAACTCTTCTGCCTTGCTCTGTTTCTCTTGCCCCATGGCTCGGGAAGTTGCCTGGAGAACTCGAGGACTCTCCAACAAACGAGTTTAAGGCTGAAGCTGTTGTTGAGGTCCTGGCAGTGGCAGGGCTGGCATGCCTGGGGAGCATGGCGGGTGTCGGCCTGGTGGGTGTGTGGGCTTGCTGCTTGTTTTCTTTCCCTGCCTGGTGAGGAATGCAGTGTGTTTGCCTTCCTTGGCCTGTGGTTGCAGCCACATTCCTGCACTGGGAGTCAGCACAGCAGCGGGCGGCGTGCTGTTCATGCCCCCTGGCTACATGCTTTCAGCTCCACATCAAAGGTGTGTTTAGTGTGTAGCTTGTGCCATTCCTGGCCACACCTGGTGGCCTGCAGGCATGCAGGAGGTGGAGCCTGGCTTGTTTGCAGATGGCATTCAGGGTTCAGACTTCTTGCTTGTGGAATGGCTGGAGCTGAGTCCATGCTAAACAACCCCAGGAATGCAGCGGGAGAGCTGAGCGGCACAGTCACTCCAGGGGCATGTCCTAGCAGCAATGTTTCCTTTATAGCTGCAGCAAAATAACTCATGCCTGCTCCTCCAAAGGAACTGGCTGTTTGCTTGGGTGTGTTGTAGGGTTTAATTTACACCGATAAGGCCAATTAAGGTTGGCTCATCCCCCTCTGCAGCCTGTGTGCTCTTGGCAATCAGTAGATGACGGGGTGGCTCATGCCATCAAGCTCTGCTCAGTACAAACTGTGCGTGAGATGTCTGCTTGGAGATGGAATGGCTCTGGGATTTAACCCAGGCAAGAGTGCTTCCCCTAGTCAGTGCGTAAATGTTCTTACACATATGTGCTGCAGCTGAACTGCTCCAGCTTCTTCTGGAAAAGCTTCTTTTTTCTGGCTGATACCTCAAGAGATGAGGATGGGAAGCTTGGTGAAGGATGGCAGATCAGGATGCAGATGCATTATTTTGGGATCCTTGACACGATGTCTGTGAGAAATGGTCACTAGTTTTCTATGCCCCTATCATGCAAGCCATCGTTGTCCTTGTTATATAAGTCTTTCATTTGCCTAGCATAGGGAAACGTGGTCCCTTTTGGCAGTGTCAGTATCTGTAGCCCGTAGGCAAGGCTTGTGGAAAGAACAGCAGAGCATCTTCTGTGTCCTCATAAGCCCTGGGCTGTTCACTTCATTACCAGTTTGCTTTGATCTTTGGGACTTGCAGTTTCTCTTCTGGCAATTTCTAGAAGCCTGAAATTCTGTGACCTGCCAGTCATTTATATATTAAAGTTAGTCTTCTGCAGAAGACCTCCCTACTGGTATCTTAGACAATAGCAGGCATGAAAGAATTGGCTCTCAGAAGTGCTCTGGCTCTATAGGATAGTTTTTGCTTTTTAGCTGTTGCCACAGTCTCTGGGTCAGTTGCTGCAGAGCTGCTGTTACCAGATTGATCTGTGCCACCCTCTCTCGAAGGATGTATCACTTTTCAAAGCAGGACCTCAATGATAGGTGATTAGGGGAATGTTACTTGTTGCAAAAGACTCTTACCATTGTGAAACCTTTGGAAATTATTCACATTGGGCTCTCTTGTCTCTTGATTTCAGGTAAACTGTGCATTTTGTTTCAAGCTAGTTGCCACTGACTCCGTACCTGACTTTTGGGGCTTGGGTGTTGACGAGAAAGTGTGTTGCCTGAATCTTCGGTTTCCCTCCTCTGTTCTGCAGTGCCAAACTCAACAATATGGCCAGTGGCAATGTGAGGTGTAGCAAAATATAAGTGAGTCTAAAAATGGATTATGTGGAATGATATTGATAGAACATTTAAGTGTGTATGATCATTGGGTGTTTCAGCTTTGTTGTGCGATATAGGCTATGGCTGCAAAAATGGAGGTCTTGTTTAAGATTAAATACTGCTTCTGCTGTTGCTTTCTGATTGCCAGCAAGGGAGTAAGGGAACTGGAATGAAATGGATGTGACATTGGCTAAGGAGAAAGGAGGGCTGATTCTTGGCCTTTTTCTTTCCTGTCAGTGAGTTTTAATATGTTGTGGAGAGAAAGTGACTAGTTCCTTTTTTGGCTTCCCTGCTGGCCTTCAGAACAGTGTAGGAACTGAGTGTCTTGTGTAGGACAGGACTGTCTAGTCCCAAACACCTCTGCCGGGGAGATATGCTCCTCTGGCTACAGCAGTAACCCTCACCAAGTAGCTAGATCTCCCCCTGGTGGGACAGGGAGCAGAAAGCAGGGCGACGGCTGGACAGTAAAACTGGGAATTGGTCTGATTCTGGGGCACCTTGAGCCTGCAGCACAGCTGGTGTTTCTCCAGTTGAGACATTCCTTAGTCCAGAGTCACAGACTCTGTAGAGCTAAGCTCGTGCAGCTGCATGAAGCTGAAGGCATGAGCAAACATCTTGCTGTTGGCACTGAACACACACCTTATCTTTGCAACATCTGCCTGGCTATACACTGGCATTTGTCCATGGTCTTTGCCCTTAGATGAGCGGTGAGCGGCTAGTTCTTAGAGTGGTTTAGTCTGACACTTCACCAAAAAAGAAAAAAAGTACCTGGAACATGATGGTTTGCTTTCTTCAGGATATCTGGGGCCGATCATCCTCTGCTCTCAGTTAGAGCCCCTTTGAGGATAGGTGACTTTGCTTGCGGCTTAACTATCTCTCATTCCCAGCTTGCTCTCTGAAGAGCTGCATAGAGCTTACTTACAGGGGCTTTACAGGGAGGAGTCCTGTGGAGGTGAACAACTTGTCTTCACTGCTAAAAAGGAGATGTTTTTCCTTAACCTCAGAATAATTAACGGGCTTATGCTATTCCAAAGGATAACGGAGGTAAAGATGAGGCATTTCAGTCTTATAAGAGCAATGCCAGGCAGGGGATGCAGTGCTAGTCTGGACAAGCTGACCTTGTGGTAAAACTAAAGTGTTGGGCCTTTGCTGCAATTGCCCCTTGAGACAATTTATGCTCATTATTAGCTCCAGCTGAAAAGCAACACTGGTGCTAGCAATGATGACAAATGTGGAAGGAGATGGTTGACAAGAGCTCTGACTCTGCCTGGAGGAGGGATGGTATCTGAGGGAAGAGCTGAAGCAACCCTGCTTGGTCTCAGGTGGGGCATCTGTGGTTATCCCCTCAAAGGGAGGAAGGTGAACCTAGGAGGTACAATACAGCATATACAGAAAGACAAGCAGTGCAGCATGTGACTGCTGGTGACAGGCAGCCTCCTCACGTGCAGCCTGTAGGGCCGGGGGGTGGAGGTGTGGGTCCCCTCTGCTGTGGTTAGGATCCTGCTGTTAAAAGGACTGACAGGAGCCCAGGTGAATGGGGAGAGAAGAGCCATAGCCAGTTGTGTGCTTTATACAGGTCACCAGTGAAAGATGGCTGGGTGGATCTGTTTGTTTTTCCTAAGCTGGATTAAACTGTGTTATATTTCTGTGACTGAAATCTCAGAATGAAATCTCTCAGCAGTTCAATGGTGCTGAAGACTAAGAGAATCATTAAAAAAAAAAAAATCCAACAAAAAACCCAAATGAGGCGAAGTGAGGCAGATTAACTACAGGGCCACACCACAAAAAAGAGATGCTCCAGGGTTACATTCTGCTTCAGGAGCCATGCTGCTCTATTGTTTACAGAGTTGAGACAAGTTTTGTGCCTGTTCCTGCCCTTGGCTCAGGCTCTGAATCTGCTAGGCCCAAAGCATGTTTTTGAAAGCCGTCTCCTTTCCTTGTTCTGCCTTTGTGGCCTGTTGAGACGACTACTGCCAGTGTGTGGGTGCTCTAACACTCCACATTGTGCCTGGATGCAGAGGCTGAGTGGAAGTCGATGGGGAATACTTGATGTGGTCTGCAAAGTAAACAGTGGCTGTGGCTTGGGTTAAGTGGGAGGCATCTGTGCCTGGTAGGAATCCTGCTTTGCAAGGGAGTCAGTAGCAACATCACTTATAACCTCAGGGAAGGGAAAGTGGCAGGATGTGATCAGCTTTGGGAAAAGGCTGTGAACCCCTTTCTTTTTTCTCCCTTTGGCTGGATAGGTTTATTCCTCTAACACCACTTCTGTTTCTCTCACTGCTACACTGCTTTTCCCTGCCAGCTTATAACAAGCTATTGCTCGTTGTAGGTGAGGGGAGGATCAGGCAGCTTGGTTGAAGAATGACCCACTGCTATCCTCACACAATGCTGGAGTCTGTAATTTTACTTCATTACACTGACTGCTGTCTGTATTCAGTGCTGTAGAGATCATAAAATATTTCTGTGCTAGAAGATCTTCTCTGATGAATAGCACAGAGGATGGCTCAAGTTTCCATGGCAATGCTTCTGAATGTGCTTCTGTCACCGAAGAAAGAGGGACTTTCAGTTGATTAAGGTTTGAGGGTTTTGTCTGAGAAAGGGGATGGTGGTGAGACTGCGTGTTAGTTGTTTGTCTGCCTTTGGGTAGTGCCTCTGACTGATACATAATCTGGAGAAAGAGGAAGCTGACATTTGGCTAATGGCAGAGATGGACTGTGTCGTGCAAACTACAGCTGGACTCCTGGACATGCTTAACTGTTCAGCTACAGATGCAGCAGCACAATCACCCAACAGTTAAGCCAGTACCATTCTCTGCCTCTCACATCTGACCATCTGCTAGGGAAAAGCTAATTAAACCAAAACGATTCTTGCTGGGATTAAACCCCAGCAGCAGAGAGAATTGAGTATAGTACAAATATTGTTCTCCTACTACTGGATCAGGGTTGCTGCTTTACTTGTACTTATAAAGAATTGCAGGCTATTCAACTCAATTGCTGTCAGGTAGGTGTTTAGCTCATGCACACTTTCTTTCTCTTTTCTATCCCAGATCACTCTTGTTTTAGGTAGAAGAAATAAGGCTGTGTCTTGCTGAATTTTCCTGCAGTTCCTTTCTTATGACAGTTGAGGCTGTTTTTCTTTAATATGGAATTATGTGCAAAAATAGTGCACAAAGCTGTTTTTTCTCCTAGTGCCTCAATTTCTTTACTTATGGAATGAAAATTGTTCCTGCCTTCCTCATTGCATATATTTGTGATGAGCATGAATCCTAGAGTTGGTGTGGGGCCACATAACCTTATAATTACTAGAAGCTACCAGTGTGAATCTGAGACTCAAGACCAAACAGTTTATTGCAAAAATGTGCCTGCAGCCCTTTGAGAGTTGAAATTTAAATCTTGTAAAACAGAAAATGTGGAAGTGTGGTTCCCTTAGCAACTGAACTCCTTTGTGTACAGCCCATGTTGCCATGTGATCAGGGCTTCAGAATAGCTCTTTCAAAAAAATAATAAATTAAATGGACTTACAACTCTGGTTGATTTCACGGCTGCTGCTGGTGCTCAGCTGAAGTGACAGCTCACCACGTTGTTCAGAGTTGTGGCACAATTTAGTTTCTGCAGGCCAGTGAGGGATTTAGTTCTCTGCAAGGGGCTTTGAGAGGATTCTTGCTATTGTCTTTCCATGCTGAATATGGAAAACTTGTACTGAAGAGGAACTTAGTTCTGTGTATGGTAGCTCAGAGACAGCAGTAGAAGGCAGCAGTGAGGAGAGGGTGATGGTTGTGAGGAAGGTTGGAATGAGCTCAAAGAGACCTGATTGAAGAAGCAGGTAGAGATGAAAGTGAGAGTACCAAAAGAATTAAGATAAAGTAAGTCTTCATATTCAGGAAGAACAGTTCAGATAGTTTTGAATGAGGAATGGAAAAAACCCCTGTAATTTTGGAATTGCTGGAATTTAATTTTGACAAATACGTTTCAAGGGGAAATGCTGTGGGAACTGAGGAGATGAGAGGTGATTTTAGAGTGTGGATTTGTAGCACATTAGGTCTGTGACCTCAGGCTTGTTTTGTGTATGTGCTTACCCCACAGTTAGCAAGATAACTTCGTATTTTGGTGGAAGAGGGGCAGTTATAAGACCATGCCTGGGGGCAGTTAGATAACGTGCTCTAACTCCACACTCCAGTTTGCTCAGATAAGCTGTTGGTGAGCCATACCCTTAGGAATGAGTGAGTGGGGAACGTTGCCTTCCTGGTGTCTGAACTGCTCCAGGTATGTTGGACATCAGCAAGCAAAAGCTGCGTGGGTGTATGGAAAGGAGAGTACGGTGCAAATATTTGTAGTCATACTTCCCCTCTTGCTTGGGGAGAGTATAGAAACTGTTATGCCATGCTGGTCTGAGCATTATTATGCTTTTTAATTGGCATAGGAGTAGTAAAACTTTGAAGTCATATAAATGTCAATACCTTTAATACCTTAATATACCTTGTGTAGTGTGGTTAGCTTTTATTGATTCTGAGAGAGAGAGGTCACTCTGGGTTTTTTGGAAGAAAAAAAAATCACCATAAATCCCAGCAAAACCTTCTTTGGAAGTACTAAAGGGCAAAAAAGGGTTAACTTCAATATTGGTAAGGATTTTGCCATTGCAGGAAAGTTGTACTGATTTAACTTAATCAGATTAGAAACAGCTGTGATTATATTAGTGCAGCATTCTTGTATAGGCATCCTTAATTTAGTTTGTGTCTTGTATCTATTTAACTTAAGTTGATTCAATGTAAAGTGCTCTTAAACTGAATTAAGAACATTTACCCAGGAGGGTTATACTGCTTAACATTATTTTCTAAGTTAATTTAATGTAGTACAGTGTATATGTAGACAAGACCTTGGGGAAAAAGCTGATCCTTTTTATTACTTGCTGAACAGTATGTCATGTTTGGCTGCAGCCATGTGATTGTGGAATGAAAGAGCCTGTTGTGGTGCATGTTGGAGGAGGATGGGCGAACTGATCATTGTAAGCCTTTGTACAACTTGGTCGTTCTTAGCCATAGTGTTTGTTTAAAGTAGATTGCTCCTTCTTATAAATTAGGCTTTTTCTTGTCTAGAACAGATGTGAAACCCCTGAAATATTATTTATTTTAAGGTTCCTCCTCAGCCTGCCAATAAAAGTGCCTGCACACTTGGTTAGTGTGCTGTGTATGCAGCAAAAGCAACATCTCAAAACTTTTGCAAATGTTTAATGTTTCAAAATATTTCAGATGGCTGAGCAGGTTTGAGCTGGGCTTTTCTGCAGCTAGGCAGAGCTTGAAATTTCAGCACCTGCAAGCATCAGAGCTGGACTTAACACCTCCTCAACATTGCAGATGCTCTGTAGGCTGGGTCACTGCAACAGCTTGTCCATCTGTCCTCTGTAAATAATGTAAATAACATGCTCTGCTCCATTGTCTGGCTGTGTAGATGCTGCATAGTGTGTTAACCATCTGTGTGTCACTGCAACTCATATAGAGGGGATCTGTTGGAGAGCGTATTGAGGCAAGTATATAGGTGGCAGTAATGGAGCATTGCTATATTCTCTGCTAGAGGGATGGCTCAGTGACATTCAGTCCCTGGCACTGAGGAGCTAGAGACTGTAGTTTTTGCAGAACTTCTGAAACCAAAGGCTGAAACAAGAGGGCTGCTGATATTAATTGCTGGGTGTTGTATGAGACTTAGGGAATACTTACAGGGGCTGAGAGTCCGCTTCTCAGTGGTTGAAGAATTTAAGCTGTTCCTGCCTTGTCCTAGGTAAATGCCTTTTGATTTTATGCTCTAGGAAGGTTATGTATGATTTTTTTTTTTTCCCCTTTTTCTTCCCCTCCTACACAGCACAGGAGCTGACAGAGGTCTGGGAAGGGAATTCCTACATATTGATTTTCTACCGAAATGTTCACCCACTCCCTCCTTCACTTCTCTTCAAATGTTTGCTTGCTGTAGCTGTTCCCTAGCTTGTGTTTGAGAAAGTTTAAGGCCATGGCTCCCAGATTTTCCTCATGTGATCTACCAGCTTTTTGCCAGATACATGTTGTTAACAGTATCAAGATTTGCTTTTTCTGTCAGGGCCCAGACAGTTATTTTCAGGAACTTTAGAGAGTTCTGATCTTCATCAGTTGTTTTCTAATGGCCTAGTATACATCTCTTTAAATATCTGAGAAACATGCTCCAAAAGTCTTCCCATGGAGGATCTTAAAAGGACACAGGTAAGAAGACAGAGTGGGGAAGGACATGAAACACAAGGTGCAAAGACGAAGAAGCTCTGGAATTTTGTAGCCTAAACCACCTTGTGAGAGTTGAAAGGATCACTGAACAAACTAAAGAGATCAAGCTAACAGGATCACTGAACAAACTAAACAGGCTTGTGGTGTGTCAGCATTTCCAGATGAGAAGCTGTCATTAGCCCCCGATGTAGCTGTCGGTAGTAAAGGTAACTTGGCAAATGACCTTTTGCCAAGCTGGTTCTTGTGCAATTTCAGATGTAGCCATAAAGGTGGTTCTGTGCTTTTGTATGCATTAGAAAGCTAGTGTTCATTTCCTGGTCAAAATCTCCCCTGGGTATTTTTATTCGCCATTAACATTCCTTCTGGGGATTGGATTCGGGTCCTTGCTTCCTGTCCTGTTCCTGTTCAGATGTTAATCAGCTGTTGCATTCTATTCCAGTTACATGTTAGCGACGTTAGTGTTTCTTGGGCAATGCTGATCTGTCCTGGCTTTTATAAAACAGTTGGGGAAGCTAAGCTACGCTTAACACAGCAAAAAGAATAGATAATAAAATGCATACGTAAGGATATGGAGTTCAACTGAATTAGGGGGACTGGGATCTTTGTATTGTGGAAGGAGGGAGTGGGCCTGTAAGAAAAGCGTGATTCTGATTACTTTTAAGAGACTTCTGCAGGGTGCGATGGGTATGACAGACACATGATATGCCCGGTGGTATTTACATTCAACAAGAACTATGTAAGACTGTAGAGTCTAGGGATTTCATTTTCTTTGGAAATACGTTAGGTGTTAAGTAGGGCTTGTTGCATGGACTGTTGTTCAACAGCTAGCCTGATCCCTTTTTTTTGATAGCTCTTGAAATTGTTCCCATGCAGGGAACAGAGGTTTCTGCCTAACAGTCAAGGTTAATTGGTATGGAAAAGCAGGAATGAGCAATAATCCTCCTGAAACTCAATTTTAATCCAAGAGTCACTATAATGCTATTACTCAGATCTGAATCGTGAGCATTAACGTAGAAGCAGAACTGAGATGCAAGTTCCTGCCCTAGGAGGTGTCATCCTTTTATTTTAAAATGAGCTTCAAAACAGCCAGCAGCAGAATGGATCTGAACATACTTTTAATTGAGATGCCTTCTCTGAATGAAAAGATCTCGCTCATTAAATGTTAAAGTGTCCTTTAATAACCTTGCAGTCCTTTTCCATTGTACTCAGCACCAGCAGTCTACAGGTGCTGCTTTTAACTTCACACAGCTTGTTTGTCTGTCCTGGACAAGACCTCTTGATGCAGTTATTGAATCATCCATCTTGCTGATTAGTTGTCTTGATCAGGCTTACTGCAGCAGCTTCTCACATAGTCTGGCTTGAGACACATGGAGGCTAAGGTTGCCTCTATCTGTAAGCACAGGAAGGCAACTGGACAAATCTCTGTTGCTTTTGCTTCTCATGATGCCAGTGAACAGACACTGTTGCCTCCTAAAGCAGGATGTGCCAATGAGCTGTATTGGATATGCATTTGGAGTATAGGTTGGCCCACACAGAGTGAAAATTCTGGGTTAGCTGTGGTGATCAGATATATGGCACAGGACAGTAGCAGCATTTTTTTACATGTGGGTATTGCATTTGGAGTTTTTTGGGGTACACTGACTCTGTGATAGCCAGTGAATGTTTCTGTAGTGTTGCATTAGAAACAAATGTGACTGTGACTGTGTTATGGAATGCATTTTCTCTGTCACACAAGTTTATCTTCCTGAATAAAAAGCAAGGTTAAAGAAATGCTGCTTTTAAGAGGAAAAGGCTGGAAAGATGACACTGCCTGAAATAAGAAACATTGTCTGCAACATAATCACCTGTTTTCTGTTGAGGAAGGGAGACTGCTGCCCTGAACACTGGTAAGCAGGCTGTTTTATAAGGTCAGAAAAGGCAACACAAGAAAAGGTGATGATGAGGAAAACCCTGCAAGTCCTCTGCTTCTTTGCAGGGAATGTTCAGCTACTGCAACAGCAAGCAGGCAGGAACTGCGTGCATCCTAGAACCAAAGCTATGTATTGGCTACCTCAGCCCTCAAGGGACTTGCCAAGTATCAGGAAGGCAGTAGGTGCCTACAAATATTGTTTGTTTGGGGTGGTTTTTTTGGGGGTGTTTTTTGGGTTTTTTTTTTTGTGCTTTCCCTTTTTGTCCAAAGGGTTCCTTTTTGGACCATTTTTTATATGCTACAGACCTCTTCCTTGTTACTGGAGGCAAAGTGATGCTAACAGGTAGTGTTGTGGTTTTGCATGCATGCCAAGTGGCTGTTAGTTCTGTGGGCTCTGTACAGAATAGTCTTAAGCAATTCTGTGCTAGATCACATCTGTTTCTGATGTGTGGTAAAGGTTTTGCCTTTCTGAGATCACACAGAGAACATAGCTGCTCTGCAAGTGGATTTTACACTGAGTGAAGCTCTCTGGTAAAAACAGCTAGAGTCAAGCTTGTATACTGCCTGTGCAGCTGCACTCAGTCACTGTTGCTGCACATCCTTGCTGTGAAGAGGAAAGAGGTTGTGTGTTTTTTGTCTTTGTGAGAGGGTGGAGGAATCCTCAGCTTTTTGCATTAACAAAGGAAATTGTTAGGTTTCCACTGCAGTCTTCTGACTGTGTGTTCATGTCTGTTTGCCTGGAAGATGTGACTATTGCTGATGCTGATCAGTGTGAGCCCAAGCCTTGTAGCCCTCGATGAGCCATTCCAGTAGCTGTAACTCTGGTCAGTTAGCTTAGAATTCAGTGAGCTTAGAAATGAGACTGGAACTACAGTGGGTAGTAGCTAGAAGACAGTAGAATTGGAGCTACTGCAGACGATAGCCTGCTAGGAAGAGGACTGTGAATGTTAAGGAACAGAGATGGAAAGGGCAGATAAAAGGAACCAAGAGGTTAAGTTTTCTGTTCTATAACAGTGCTAATTAGAATAGCTGAAGAGCTACCTCCTGCTGTAGCTCCAGGCTAAAGCTGAGCTTCTCCAGGGTAGTCAGAATGTGGACTTCACAGGCCTCTCTCTGAGGAGCTTGTTGTCAATAACGTGGTGAGCAGAATTTGTGCTGCCTTCTATTTCTGGGTATTACCTATATCAGTTTCTGCTTTGGAGCACAAGGTCCGTCTATTCTGCAGAGAGTATCTGCTCCTCTCTGAATGGAGGTGTGATGAATTGAGCCACCTTGGGATTCTCTCTCTGTGGTAGCAAAGGATACTCAGGTACTGTAGGCAAGGAGGGCTTAACTGTGCTTTTCAGCACGGGGAAGTCTGCAGAACAAAATTAGGTTGGTGTGGCAGGGTGGTTGGACCAGGATGACAGAGGCTGGATTCCTGGTGTTGGACAAGAATGCAGGTGGGGAAGCAGTGACCCCTGGAGCTATCTAGAAAAAACAGCTGCCTTTCAGAGGTCAGTTACTGGTCTGCACAGGCATCCCGCTCAGTGGAGAGATGGTTAAAAGACCTTCCTTTTCTGGGACACAGTGAAGACAAGGGGCTTATTTCACTGGAGAGTCCTGGCATTAGATAGTAGCCTGATGCTGCAGCAGTTTGCTGCTGACTCCTGCCCTGGCACCTGGCCGTGAGTTGCTCTGCGCATGCCTGTCTGTTTCCATGTGTTGTGCTGATAGGTGACTGACACCAAGTTTCCTTTCTCATGTTTCAGGAGCTGTTGGCCAGATGCTGCTGGGTGCTGACAGGGGAGAGCTGATTCGGAGACAAGTGGCCAGAAATGTTTGGACATGTCGTCACTTTGGATCTGTAAGTCCTTGTTTGAGGGAAAGTTGCCTGGAGGCACTGTGAGTATTTAAGTGTCTCTGGAAATTCTCAGATCATGAGGGTAGGTTTCAAATCCCGGTACCTTTTCCAGGTAGGTGGGGTGAGATGGCAGGTAGCATCGTTGCTGGCTCTGGGGTAGGAAGCAGGACAGTCCTGTTTGAGCCTGAGGATCTGTGTGCCGAGAGACAGGGAGGCCTTTGGCATGTTCGTTCTGACACCTCTGCAGTGGAAACATGCATGGACCCATGGATGCAGCTGTTCCTGGAAGCCTCTGCTTGTCTGCCAGCCCATGTGGCTGGTGGTTTTGCCTTGATGCTGAATGAGCTCCTGCTGGGAGTTGGTGGAAAAGCAGATTCAAACTATGCTGGCCTGGTTCCTTCCTGGAGGTGCACGTTCTCCCTCTCTCTTTCTTTCTCCCCCTGTACTTTACAGTTTGCCCCACAGAGCAGTTATGCTGTAGTGAAGCTGTTTTTTTCCTGTGCTAGTCAAGACCTGACTATAGCATTGTAGCAATGAAAGGGACCAGACAGCTTGTTGGGGCAGGGCCAGCACTAGGGCATCTCTTCAGTTTGTTTTGGCAAAGCTTGAGTTTGTGTGGTCCTGGTTGCCTGTCGGTGCCATTCACCTTCAATCTGGGTCTCCCACTGTATGTACAACTGCTCCACACCCTGTGCTCCTGTCCTGCCTCACAGGACTTGGTGCCATTGACAGGGAAAAAGCAGCACAGCAGCAGAAGTGCATCAGGGAAGGGAAGGCTCCAATGCAGTCTCTCTCGTGCCAGTGGCAGAGTGATGGCCACTGAGCTATGCTCTTAGAGATGGCTCCCAGATCACCCCAATTCTTTTCTTGTAGCGATGGGTACCCTGGGCTTTGAACAGAGAGGCAGGTTGTTTCTGAACTTGTGTTGTATCCCTGGTTGGCTGGACACTATTTTACAGAAGCCTGTTAGCAGCACGGTAGAGCATGGCATGCTGCTTGCTGGAAGTCAGAGAGTAGCTTGCCTTCCTCTCTCCTGGAGGTGTGGGTTATCACAGCTGTAGGCATAAGGACTTAATGTTTTGGCTCAAACAAGAGTCTGATAATTGCTGGCTCATTTGTAGGTGAGAAGCACTGATTTAAAAGGACAAGTGAGGTAATTGTTAGCGTTACCAAGCTTCTGTACTAAAGGCTTCACAGTTAGCATCCCTCTGTAGTAGCAGGGAAGATTAGCTGGGAGGGTCCCATTTCACAGGAGGTTTGTTTAGTCCTTCCTGGAACCAAGGTTCCCTTGAGGCTATTGCTTCATGAATTTTGAGTTTGTGTGGTCCCAGTTGCCTGAGTGCTTTGGACATGTCCTTTCCAGGTGCCTTTCCAGCTCTTGCTGGGCTATGTGGCCCACCTATCCTAAGTAATTTCATTTACTTTCAGAAGATCTGATGTGGGTTGGGGCAGGTATGAGGAGTGAGATGACCATTGGATCGTTGTTGGTTATAAATGTTCCCTATTCCTTATATATTTATGGGGTGAGATTTCAAACTGGCTGTTTTGATGGATGCTAAGCTATTTGTTTCTCTTCTTCAGGGCATCTTGAGTGAGTGTTCCTGCTTCATGAGGCTTCGAATTTGAGCCCAGGCTGGTAAGTGCTGAGGTCTTTGTGGGTTAGCGAAATGATTGTGATTTCAGGTTGGAATATCTCCATGCACATCTCCTGTCCTTAGCCTGACAGGAATTGACAGAAGAGTCCCCTAGACCACCTGTTTGATGGTGGGGTGTTGACAAACATGCTTCTGGTCAGGATTTCAGCATTCCTCTTTCAAGAAGAGAAATGTCTTCCCAGCAAGCCAGACCCATCTGTTTTGCTTGGGGATGCAATGGAAAGTGCATTTGGCATGCTGGATGTGATTTTTCTAAAGTATTAGAGTTCTCTTCACCTACTTGAGTCTTTTTAGGAGAAGGGACCTTGAGGGAATGACTGCAGCAAGGGGCTTTCCAGCATTCTGATGGTGGAGATTTACAAGTTAGTCCTAGGAAGTTGCTCATGTCTGTGGAAAGGTGTGAGAAACTTTTGTGAGTCTGTGTTTTTAGCAGAGTGGAGGATAACTTGCAAATGTTCCTGTGAAGTGTAAAGCCTGCTGTGGCTTGGAGCCACTCTGTGCTTGGTGCATACACCTCACACTTGCCAGTCCTCCCAGGGGACTCGTTCTAAGTGTCAAGAAGACGCAGCTAGGCAAGAGTGGTTAAGAATTGGAGAGAATTCTTGGGGCTCCATTTAGACACTTAACTTCTAAAACTCCACTGGCCTAAATGCAAAGCAAGTGAAGTCTGCTAGGTCGCTGACCCAGTGGTATACATTGACTGCCTTGAAGGTGAATGGGAGTCAAATGGCCCTGCCTGTAGAAGAGAGGAGAGGGTGATCTGAGTTGAGGCAGGTCCTGCACTTTGAAGTGCTGCAGGTCAGGCGCTGAGGATATCAGAGATGCTAGGCTTGATCAGCGTTAGGATCCAGCAAGGGAAAGGGAAGGAGAAGTGGGTGCTTACCCCAAATATAGGGGGACTATGAACAATGCATATGTTGTCATCGGGGAAAGTCTGGTATCGGGCTCTGCAGGGACTGCTTGGTATCTCTGAGCTGTCTTGTGTCCAATAGGGTGGCTGAAATCCTGGCTGCTTGGGGGGAAGTCTTCCTGCCCACTGCTGCAGTCCCAAAGTGGAAAGGAAGGAGATTCTTCCATGTGTACAAGATAGTTGCTTTCCTTCTACCCCATTTTTCGCTCTTGTACTACTACTACTCCTGCAGCAGGAAGAAGCCTGCCCAGCGCAGCTGGGGTAAAGGGATTAATCTGGTCTTTCTGCTAGTGGTACTGCTGCATGTTGCAAAATCTGGCCTTAGGTATCAGTGTCAATGGCATTTCCCCCTAATTTGATGCCACCTGTGACTTGGGTGTGGTCTTTGTCTTTTCTGACAGAAGTGAGCAGTTGTAATGGTATGATATCTCCTCCTGACAAGCCTCCTGTGGTCTGTTCCATTGGTGTTCTAGTGTAAGCCAAAAACTTCTGGGTTTGGGCTCTTTAATGGCTGGAGTCTCCTCCCACATAGTCCCTGCTGACAGTGACAGCACATGATCAATAACTCCTGCTCCAGCTGTCACTGCTGCCTGTAAGGCTTGCACTTTCCATATTGGAAAAGGCCTTTCCTAAAGAGCCTAATCAATATGCTGCTGTGAGGTCTGTTCTCGTTTGCTATATATAATCCGGACACACACAAACTACGTGAGTGAGCGCGTATAGAGGGGGGGAGAGGATGTGCCAGCTCTCTGCTCTCACTGGCTGGGAGAAGGACACAGCTACCTCTTATTTTGCTCCCTCTCCTGCAGCTGCCGCTCAAGGCTTGTGGCCACATCCTTTCCTTGCTCTGTTAACACTCTGCATGGGGACCTGCTCTGGGACTCCAGGGGAGCTGAATTCCTGCTGGGTCACTTCTAGGGTTCGATGGAGCGCCTGTGACTCTTTCTTCTGTGCACTTTCTGCTGTTGGTAGGTAACCCGCTTTCGGAACCACGCAGGTGGGAGGATGTCGAGCACAGCTCCATCAAAGAAGCCTTACCGCAAGGCACCCCCGCAGCATCGTGAGATCCGCCATGAGGTACCCATCATTCGTGATGACCAGGATGGAGTGATCTTGGCTGAGCAGAGTCAGGTAACGGCTTGCCGGGTGGCAAAGGGCTTAACACCATTGCACCAGCAAACAGGGTTTAGTTACACTGAGGCAGGCCAGCTCAAGCAGGCAGAGGGGTTTGAGGTTTGCAACCTGAACTTCTCCTCATCGTGGTCCCTGGAGTCCAGCAGTGAGAAGGAAGTGACAGGGTGCAGAGCAGAGTTGAACATCAAGAGCCAGACTGTCTCACCAGCACTTCCACGTGGTGGGAAGATGGGGCAGCGAAGTGGGAAGCAGTGCCCAAACCGCAGTTGTGGGCACCTCAGCAAATTTGTGAGCCGTAGCATGGAGACAGTTGTGGTGCCTGGAGTTGAAAGACACCATCCCACTTGCTCTTTCAAGAGCAGAAGCCTGGAACGCTCGCTTATGTTTAAAGAGCCTCCTGAAGTCCTGACACCGAGGAAGTTTCGGGTCTCCTCTACACACCTGCCTCTCAAAGGGATCCTGAAGCAGACCAACATGACAGGCCCACGCCATGAGAGCTTACGCAAGTCCCACTCAGTAGAGACGCTTTGCCGTGGCTCACGAAAGTACGGTGATCCTCAGCTCTGCCTCAGCCGTAGGGAGAAGTGCTCACTGGAGCACAGCAGCAGCAGTGCTACTGACTCTGTCAAGCGCAGGGAGAAGATCACAGAGGAAAAACTGCAGTTCTCCAAATTCCTGGATGAGATTACCCAGCGGGTGCTGAGTCCCATCCGCTTGCGCTCGCTGGGCGAGACCCGGGGAGCAGAACAAGACCAGAACTCTCCCCTTTGCCCCAGAAGCTCTGTGCCAGAAGGCCAAGGGGAAGGTCACTTGCAAGGGGTAAAAACCAAGCGTGCAACTGAAAGATCCCCTTGCCCAAGCAGAAGAAAAGCAGAAAAGAAATGTGAGGGGCTGGGAAAGGCTTCGTGCCAGAGAAAGTGTGCTGAGGAGGCTAAGAGAGCTTCCAGACTAAGAAAGAAACCCATCCTTGGGAGGAAGGACAGTAAGGAAAAACTCCTTTCCTTGGAAAGAAGGGCAGTAGATCTGTGTCAGTATAAGCTGCAGCAGCTGACAGACCTGGGGCTGGCAGGGACATCCTCTGGGCAGCAGCACTCACTGTCTTCATGGAAAAGCAGTGCAGAGGACAGGAGGGATGAAAGCAGTCCCTGTTCACGGCTATTACAGCCACACCATCTGTGTGCTAAACTTGGGCAGAAGCGTGCAGTGGAGCCGAACTACCCAGAGAAAGGATCCTTCTCCACTCCAACAGGCTGGAGTCGGGAGGAGGGGCCTACCCCATCTAGATCCTCCCCTTCCTTCAGCCTGGCACTAAACAAGGTAGGTGCCAGGGCCACTGGCTCACAGACAGGGGTCTCACAAAGGCCAGAGCCCCCACCTGGCTCTCATCTAGTCTGTAATGCCAGTGGGGAGAGTGAGAGCAGGCCCCCAGACCTTGTGTTGTGGGTGCCTAATCACCAGAAGCTCCTCTCTTGTGGGTGCCACTCGTGGCTGTGCTCCAGGTTGGGTATATCTTCCTGGGAGGAACCAGCTTCCCTTTGGCCCCAGGAGTTAGGAAGGCAGGAGCTGGTGCTGTTGTCTGCACTGCAGACTTCCCAGGTGTTTGCAGGTTGGAGGCCCTCCAGGCTGCAAGGCAGCAGGTGTCTGCAGGAGGTGGGCACCTCTGTTGTCAGGAGGTGTTGGGATGCTCCCAGTGCTCTGTGTGTGCCCTATGCCTGGCTGTCTTGGGGTAGTGGATCTTTGTATGATGGCCATTTCAGTTCTTTCTAAGCCTTCTCCTCTTTTCTCCAGCCTGCTTTGGGGCCATCGCCTCATTTTAATAGGAATCACATTATCCCCTTTGCCTGGTCACTAGCATCTGCTCTGTGTGTATTTGTGGGGGTAGGGGAGGCAGTTGCTAGATAATTCTGCATGAATTAACCAATTGCCATGTGGGGTCAGGATGTAAGAAAAGAATGGATTGATGCTTTGCCTTTAGGGACAGGAGGATGTATGCAGGTGGTAAGGACCATTCTTTTAAAGTGTGAGTTGATGAAGGAAGCAGGCCCATGATATCTTAGGGCCAGGACTGGGGTGGTTTGCCTTCTGTAATATTGCTAGCAGCTCAACAACCTCATCCACAACTGTCTGTGGCATGGCCTCTCAGCCCAGAGCTGGCTGTGACACTTAGTGGACAGTCTAAAGTCTGGTAGCACTGTGGGTTTGTGCAGTGCTGTTGGTACCAAGCACCAAATATAATCCATGGGCAGCTTGGACTTTGAGAGTGGTCACAGTCTTGGGCTTTCACAGGAAATACCGTTGCTTCTAGTGCTAATTAGATCTCTCCCAGTTCTGCTGGCAGGCAGCAGCCATCTCATGGGTTAATGCAGAGAGTGCAAAGGAAATGAGAATAGCTGAGCCATGTGCTCTTGGCACTGTGCTGTGTCTCCTTGTTCTGCAGGTCCCTGCTCCAGCCATCTCTGGGGATCTTGCCCAGCACATTAATTTCTTTCACAGGCTTTTCTGACCTTTGGTGTTTCTTCTGCTATCCCAGAATAGTCACAGTGGCTGGCTTCAGATCTGCAGAAAGAAATCCTTTTCACAGCACAATCTGGGTGGTGTAAATGGTAAACACATTTTTCAGCTGCCAAATGATTCTCTCTCATTCTTTTTGTGGGGCTTCAAGGATATTGTCATTGCTGTGGTGACAATTTAATCCTCAGTGTATGCTGGCCTGTGAGATTCCTGCTCCCCACTAACTGTGGATGTGGAGGAAGCTGAAACACCAGCTAAGATGATGTTGTTACAAGAGATGCTGAGATTGCAGCATGGGAGAGTAAAGTTACCTAACTTGTGTGGTGGCTTCTAGTATAGCTCTTCTACCCTGAACCAGAATACACAGTCTGTCTCACAGACAGCTGAGCAGTGTGTAGAGATCCTAGCAGCTCAGAGCTGTCAGAGCAGGTGAGGAAGAGTCACAGTTAGGGTCTAGCAACCAAGACTCTGCCCTGTAGGACAGTGTGAGAGACTAACTCCTCCTCTGAAAGAATCTCACAGCTGTTTTCTTCCCTGTGCAGGAACCCTTGACGGATACAGAAAGGATGAAGTAAGTTTCCTGCTCCCTCTTTATGCCCATCATACTGCAACTGTGTGGGTGCTGATTCCTCACATCCTGCCTGTGCCACCTGCACAGCGAAGCTGACTGGCCCTGCAGGCTGCTCTCAGATCTTCAATCTTCTTGGGGCCACGTGGGCAGAGCTTTAGTCTGTGCATTGCCAACCTCTACCTTGCATGTCTCTCCCCCTGGAGGGGGAGGGAACATAGACCCCTGGTGCAGGTGCAGGCAGAGGAGTTGGTGGGTGTGAAAGAAAGTAGGAGATGAAGCCTTTAATACAGGTGGAGAGAGGAGTGTCTTTTTTAACTCTTCTTGTTGTTGCCACTGTCTTGGTGTAACCCACCAGAAGCAGTATGCAGAGGCCTGCTGCTGACTGAGGGTGAGAGCTGAGCCCTTTGCTGGTGGTGGTATGGGGCACAGCTGCTAGCACTGAGCTCTAAGCCATAGTGAGGAGAAAGCTTGCACTGCCAGAGAGAAGCTGTGCTTCTGAGTCTCTCTGAGCAACTGAGCACAAAGGAATGAAAAACAACAGGAAATCCTTCTGAGCACCAGGCATGTCCTGGCTGGGGAGGATTGGAGCAGTTTGTGTTGGAATGGGGCTGACTGGCAGCTGTGATCACGTCTGTAAATGCACCCCACCACTTCTGCTTCTGGACTTAAGGCTGTATGGAGTCCTCTTTCCACCAGGTGTTAAAGGTGTTGAGGGCTTTTGAACAGTTTCAGGGGAGAAGATGATTTTGTTCTTTTTGCCTTCAACTCTTCTAACTTGGACTGGGATAAATTATTGAGTGGGTTTCATTCACCAGTGAGGGACACTGGAGCTGCACAGCTCATCTGGCTAGTGGGCTTTATCCAAGCACTGTAACCTGAGAGGGAGCTGGGAGCCATGCTTGGCCAGCTGGCATGTGCTTCTTTGCCCCTGCTCCTAGAGAGTTCGAGTCTCCCTCTCCTGACAAGAGATGCACCTCTTGCTGTGTGTGCTGGAGTCTCCTGCCAGTTCAGTTCCCAACTTCCTGGGGTCCCTGTGGGAGGTCTTGGGCCCTGGGGTGGGGATGCTGGTGTGGAGTACCCCTTGTGCACTCAGTGGTACTTTGTTCTTGTGTGCCCCAGGCTACTGCAGCATGAGAATGAGGAGCTGCGCCGAAGGCTGACATATGTGACTAACAAAATGGAGGCGATGGAGAGGGAGCTGGAGTCAGGTCAGGACTACCTGGAGATGGAGCTGGGCCAGAACCGTGAGGAGCTGGAAAAATTCAAGGACAAATTCCGTAGGTATGAAAATGAAAACAAGAGAGCAGTAGAGTTAGAGAGGTCCCTCCCACCAAGGACTCCCTCAGCTGGTGTGAGCAGGCTGTGTCCTGTTGTGTAAATCAAAGGCATGCTGCATCCTCAGAAAGGTGCACCCCCAGACTGTAGGGGAGTTAAAGGCTCTGCAGCCATTACTTCCTCCAGGGTACAGCATAGGAATGCTGCCAGTGCGAGGGGCTGACAACAACAGGGAGTTCTTAATCTATTGGATGTAAGGCAGGATCCTGTTTGGATGGTTACCCCACATGTGCAAAAGGAGCCACTGATGGCTGCAAGAAAATATATCACCACTTTCCCTGAAAAGTACCTCAGTTAATCAATGTCAGTCACTGGTCACATGCTTATAGATGACATCGCTCAGAGGAGTCCTCCAAAGTCATTCACACCCTCCAGTGCAAGATTCTTTCACCCAGCCAACCTCATCTTGCCTCCAGTAACTTGGGGTCTGAAGGCCATTATGTGGCAGAGATAAGGCATAGTTAATATGCCTAGTTGTCTTAGTACCAGTCTTTCTGCAGTTGTGGAGTTGGTGGTTTGCTTGGCAGCTATGAAGGAGACTTTAGTAGGTGCCCGAGATCCATTCCCATGTATACAATCTTGTTTCTGTAGGTTGCAGAACAGCTACACTGCTTCCCAGAGAACCAACCAAGACCTGGAGGAGAAGCTGCATGCCCTGGTAAGTGCCCTATTAAGTTACTACAGAGAGGAGGTGAAAGAGACCTATGTATTAGAAGCAGTTGAGAGAAGGGGCCCTGGCTTTACCCAGCAGATGTGGCAGTGGGTGAGGGGTGAGATTCTGGCCATGACTGTCTACTCCCCATTCCGGCTGGTGTCATGAACTGTTTTCTTGATTTACCGAGCCCCTACTTGGTCATGCACATGAGCTTTGGTTCCCCACAACATAATTGCATGGTATTCCGTCATGTTGCTTCAGTCCCTCTCAAAATGCCAGGGATGTGTCAACCAGTCTTGGGGTGGTCATCCTGGGAGGATGGGGGCAGTCAGAGCAGAGCCAATGTGCGTGTATGTCTGTTGTGTGCATTCATAACACTCATGGCTGTTTCTTTTCTCTCCCTCCCCCTCTCTCTCTCTTTCTCCTCCCCATGCTGCTGCTGGCACACGCTGGGCACACTCACCTCTCAGGCCTCTCTCAGCCAAAGCTGGATTTTTGCAGTTGCGTCTTTTCGTTTGTGTGTTTTTTCTTTTTCCTCTTTACATGTCTCAGCCTGTTGGTTTCATTGTCAGTCCCACATACACCATCCCAGATGGAGGGGCCCCAGCCCTCGTCCAGCCAAGGGCTCACCTGGTACCCAGCAGCTGCCCGCAGATGTAGCAGGTCCTAGCTTGCAGTGCTCCATCTTAAGAGTGTTTGACTCTGAGCCAGCTGGAGCATGGCGTGTTGGGAAGTGGTGCCCATAAACTGTGGCACTGCACAAGATGTGGATGGCTGTGAGCCTCATTTGCTCCCTTTCCTTCCCCTTCTGGGCTGTAAGCAGGCAAGTCAAACAGCTGAGATGCTGGTTGCCTCCATGCAGCCCAGGATGAGATTTTTTTGGTTCTAGATCTTGAATTTCTTGGGTTAATATTTATTGTGCTGGTGCCCGAAGAGGCTGAATATGTGGGAAGCATTGTCCTCCCCTACCCTCTTGTGTATTGCTGTGCTGTACCCTTGATGCACAGCTGGGCCCTGGTGGTCACAGTCTCAGAGCACCTTTGGGCAGTGTTGGAAGAATGTGTTGAGGAGGGGGTGGCTTCGTTGTTCTGAGCTGTTGCACCTCTCTGCTGTTACATCTGGGTCTCTATTGGCCCTGTACCTGAACTGTTAGGGAGTCTAAAGAGGCAAGATTGCCTGCTTTAGGGAGGGCATTAACTGAGCTCCAGATGAAGCTACACGGGTCCTTTTTCTTACTAGAGCAAGGCTTAAATTCTTTCAAGGTGGTGTCCTCTCCCTGCCAAAAAAAACTTTTGTCCATTCAGCACTGACTGCTGGATCTTTATGGGCAGTATTCTTGTTCTGTTGCCCCAGAGAAGACGGCTGGGTATCGCAAGCTCAGAGGTCTTTGCTGCCAATGGCAGTATGGGATTGATTGCTCAAAACCACTAGCTTTCCACCAGGCACCATGTGAACCAGGGCAGAGAAGAAACATGGTTGTGCTACAAGAAGAGATACTGCATCAAGGAGGTTCACGCTCAACCTGTTGTCTCTGTAGCTAGCAGAGTGGCTGGCTCCATTTGGCCTTTGGAGTCCCTCCCTTGGTGAAGAGCCAGGCTGTCCCCCTTGTCTGTCTGGAAGTTTTTGTATCCCAACTGAACATGTCATTGTGCTATACTTGGGCTGAGGTGGGTGGTGAAGCCAGGTTCTTCTGTGCTGGGGAGATTTACACCTGGTGTTCTTGCATCCCAGATTAAAAAGGCAGAGATGGACCGCAAGACGCTGGACTGGGAGATTGTAGAGCTCACTAATAAATTGCTTGATGCCAAAACCACCATCAATAAGCTGGAGGAACTCAATGTAAGTGTCAGTCTGCAGACGGCTGTGGAAGTGTGAGAGGTGTTGGCTTTTCCTCTTGTTCCAAGTCATTAGTGTAAAGGAGCATTTGAATGACTTCAGTGTGTATGAAAGTGTGGGAGCTGTACACAACAGTAGGGATAGACAAGCAGAAAAGGGCCTGAGGGGTTGAGCAAGGAAGAACTGATCTTCAAGTTTGATGTATTTGCTCTTTTGAGCTTAGGGTTTGACCTGAGTCCAGGCTGTACCAACAGAGGGGTCATTTACTCAAGAGCTGGGAGGGAGCTGATGTCTTTTCTACACCATCAATATAGAAGTTCCTGGATCTGGTGCTTGTTTCTATTAACTGCCCTCAACTCTTTCCAGTCTGGCACTGGCATCAGGCAGTGTCTTCAGGCATAGCTGAACTCTGGGATGGGATAGCAAATCTTGTGGGACTTTTGGAGATTATTAAAATCCCCAGAGGGAGAGGGGTTTGATACACTGACAGGGTGTACGCCTGGAGCGAGGACTGGAGTTGAAAGGGACACCTTGGCTGAGTTGTAAGAAAATAGACGGGGGGGTGGAGAGGAGTGAATTGCAGGTGCCCTCATGAGCAATTCATCATATGTCACCTCCTGCTTCTGTTCAAGCAGCATCTGATCAGGTGGCGCCTTTTCAGGTAAGAGATCGAGCCTGTCTGCCACTATTGCACACCTTGCCCTTTCTTGCAGGAACGCTATCGACAGGACTGTAACCTTGCAGTACAGCTGCTCAAGTGTAACAAGTCGCACTTCAGGAACCACAAGTTTGCTGATGTGAGTAGCAGTCCTGCTGAGGTGGGGAAGAAGGGCTCATGGTCTCCGCCTGCATCTTGCTTTCTCCAGCTTTCTCTGCAGGGCTGTTGGCCTCTCATCCTTCAGCCTCAGAGGTGTGGGGGGGCTCCTGTTCCCGCTCCCACTGAGAAGGCAGCACAGAGCCTCTGCCAGCTCCTCTTTCACACCAGCTCCATTTCACAGCTCAGCCAGGAGCTGTTATAAAAAGCACAATAACCTTGAATTTGATAGCCTGCTGGGTGCCTGATGGGAGCTGGCAGGAGGACAGACCTCTCTCTTACCCTGCTCTGTCCTCTTCCCTTCCTCATCTGGCCACATGGAAGGGTCACGCTGCCTGATAAGGAGTCAAGCAGCAGTAGTCTGGCCCTGCTTCACTTCTTACTCTGAGGAGAAATGTGGGAGGCAGCATTTAGGGTGTCTTTTAGGCCTCCTGAATGGGAGAAGTTGGTACCAACTCATACTCCCCCTTGTGGGGTCTGTTCAGCTCATCCTGCCCTCAGGATGAGCAGAGATGGAGTTTAGGCCTTTCACATTAGTAGCATCATTTCTTCGGTTGGAAGTATAATTCAGACCCTTATCCCAGCGCTCTCTTTGCCATACCCCTAATCTCCATCCCTTCTTATGTTCCTCTCAGCAAAACCATGTGCTTGTCTTTTTTAACTTAGCAGGTGACCAATATGTCACCCTCCCCCATTGTGTCTCAAATTAGCACTCTTGAGGTCAGTGTATCAGTTACTGCTGGGGTAACCTTGACCTCTCTCCCAGCTGTCTCCCCTCCCTGGAGCTTTGAATTCTGCCCCCCAGAGCGCTGTGTCCCACGTGGCTGCCACTGGAGGGGGGTTGGTGCTGAGCAGCTGTGCAGACAGTCTGCCTCACAGCCAGCTGTTGTCATGCAGTGTGCCCTGCATCCCCAGCTTTGGATGCAGTTTCCTTCTGGCTGTGATGGGACAGACCTTGCTGTGCCACTGAGTGGCTTGTGGAGCTCTGCTCTCCACTTCTTGCTGTGCACGGGTGTGGTGACCAAGGTGAGGGCAGCTTGGCAGGGCGATGGGGAGAGCAGTAGTGTGCCCATTTGTAGGACCAGGAGCAGTGCTTATCTCCTGTTGACACCTCGGTCCTGCAGCTTTGGTAATAAACCCCATGTTTGCCTCTCTGAAATGGAGAGAATGAGGAAGTGGGATGAGGTGGTGGAGTTGGTAGGAACAAGGGAAGGCATCGATTCTGGTCTGCAGGCAGGCTGCCAAGGCAGCATGGCTGCAATTACTACATTCGGGGAGCACTGCGGATCCCAGCACTGGGGGCAGTTGAGTCAGTTCAGTGCAACCACTGGCTGATTTTCCACAGATCAATAGACCCCTTCCTAGCATGCGCTGGCTGGGCCTTATCTCTGTGCTCACAGGCATGGGGGACTTAGCCCGTGTGCTGTCTTTTCTTGTTCTCTTCACAAAATGGGGCCCATGAACCATGGCCTAGAAATGGCTGGTGTGACAGCTAGAGAGCCTTGTTAGTCCCTCGTGCGGCAAGTTTGCTTTGGAAACAGATACCTTTCTCAAGGCAAGGTAGGTGAATGTTAGGGTCAAGATAAGGAGTACAAAGTACACATGAAGGTTGGTTGGAAAAGGCAGATTATTTGGAACTAAATGGCTTGCATGGCAGCCCCCTTCTAATGTCCTTTTCCTTCTCCCTAGCTTCCCTATGAGCTGCAGGACATGGTCAATAAGCATTTGCATAGCACTCAGGAGTCTGCAGGCCCTGGTCAAGAGGCAACCCACACCTTGGCTCCATCTGATGTTGTGCCTACCTCAGTCATTGCCAGAGTCTTGGAGAAACCAGAATCTCTGGTTCTGAATTCAGCCAAGTCTAGCAGTGGCAGCTGTCCCATGGCTGAGGATGTCTTTGTGCATGTGGACATGAGTGGAGCCCCTCCTGATGCCTGCAACAGCGCAGGGCAGATGGGGAAGGAAGGAGGAGATGTGGGGAAACAGCAGAATGGTGGCTGCAAGCCACAGAGCAGCGTGGAAAGCGTCCCAGAGGAGGTGCCTGCCTTTGAGAAGCTAAGCCCGTACCCTACACCCTCACCTCCCCATCCTATGTACCCTGGGCGCAAAGTGATTGAGTTCTCTGAAGACAAGGTAAGGATCCCAAAGAACAGTCCCCTGCCCAACTGTACTTATGCTACACGCCAGGCCATCTCCCTCAGCCTGGTGCAGAGCGAAGATGAGAGCTGCGACAGGCACCGGACACTCCCCAACAGCCCTGCTTCAGAAGGGCGCCGTTCGGCCTCCAGCTGTTCCTGTCAGCAGTCCCCCAAAGCAGCCAGGGCTCACGGCTCTTCCCAGAGCAGCCCATTCAGCAGCCCTCCCCAAATTCCGAGCGCCTTTGCCAGCTCTGCCAGCTCTGAGGAGGACCTGCTGGCCAACTGGCAGCGTATGTTTGTGGACAAGGCACCCCCTACCTCAGAGCGGGTGCTGATGAACCGCACAGCTTTCAGCCATGACACAGCCCCTGAGCTCCAGAAGAGGTTCAGCCGTTCCATGCAGGAGCTGGGTAGGGCAGCCTCAGCTTACTCGGATGGTGAGGAGTCCGCGCAGAGCTGCAGCTGGACCGTGAGCCGGGACTCGAGCGTGGACACAGACAGCACTGAGTCCAGAGCCCGCAGGAGCCATTTCTCTTCAGACTATGGTACAGATTTCTCCCAGGATGAAGCCCAGAAGCTGTTGCAGGAAAGCGGTAGAGGCACTGCTGAGCCTGGAAGCCCCTCACCAGAGAAGCACAAGGACTATGTGGACCTTGGCTTGCCTGAGAACCCAGCTGAGGAGAGAGAAATGTTGCTCCAGGGAAGCAAGGAGAGCAACCAAGGAGGTGCCCCAGAGGAAAGTGGAGAAGGCAAGGTCAAGCCTCCCTTCAGTCGGCCACATCGCAGCCCCAAGAGGATGGGGGTCCACCACTTACATCGCAAGGACAGCCTGACACAAGCCCAGGAGCAGGGCAACCTTCTCAGCTGAGGCAGGGCAAGAAGCAGCCACACGCTGCAGAGCTGTGGAATGCCTCCATCTGTCTACCTTCTGAGGGAGAAACCTCCCTTAGTACCCTCCTCCCAGGCGGCCTCTGCTCTGAAATTTTATATTTATTCTCTTCTTCTGCTACCTGGAAGAGCTGGGGTCCCCCTTCCCTGGCACCTCAGATCCACAGTACTAGCACACACAGTGTGCAGAAGCACACACAAACACACTGCCCCAGCACACTCGCAGCTCTCTTCACAGCCTCACACTGGTGCCTGTACCAGAGCTCGTTCTTGGTACCCCTCGTCCTGGTGCCTGTGCCTCTTTATGCTCGCATCTTCTTTCCCCCTTCCCTCTCAGGTACCTGAGGCCCTGGGTGCTCTCATGCTGGTTGCCCGCAGCTGCTCTGCTCTCTTTTTACTTGTGCCAACAGGGCAGAATGCCTTTGTGGTGGTGTCTGATTCCCTGGGAGCCCCCAGGGGCTGTGAGTGGGGCAGTGGATGGCTATGTGCCCCTGGGGATGTACTGGGATTGCTGGTGTCTCATTTTCCTGCTGGGTTTTGTTTTCCCCAGCTGCCCTCCGGGTGGTTCTCCAGAATCTGCTTCTGCAGGTCCCCATCACTGGGCTCCTGTGTTGGGCTCAGCACCCAGCCCCCAAGGAGGCAACGCATGGATGCTGGTGCTGTGGTGTGGGGCATGGGTGCTGTCTGCCGAGATGGTTCGGGCAGGCACTGCCTGCTAGGCACTGGGGTTTGTGTTTGAGTCTCTGTTCCCTCACACCTCTTCCCCTGCTCTCTGTGCTGTTTTGTTTGAACGGTGCTGATGCTTTGCTCTTGGGTGGGCTTCTCTCTTCTTTCCAAGCCTTTGGTTTTGGGGTGTATTGTTTTTTCTTTCTCCCTGCCCTGCATAAACAGACACAGCCGTTGGCAGCCAGTCCGATGCCTGTGTTGAGGGTGTGTTGAGGAGGCTCAGCTCTCAGAGCTGTGCTTCCCTCTGATCTTGGCCTCCAGCCTGCAGAAACCCCTCCAGACTCAAGAACAAGGTCTCGCCCTGGGCGAGTAAGGCATGAAGGATGCTACTGGGCTTTTCTGGGCAGGGCTGGCAGGGTTGTGAGGGCAGTGTGCTGAGGAGCTGCTCCCTGTAGACGCACTACCTCACGGCTCAGCAGCAGCCCTTTGCCAGGGTCTCCTCACACGTCCCCCTTCTCTGGGGGGCTCCAGGCTGGCTCGGGCCCCTCTCCGGGGCCTCCCCTTCTGGGTAGGGCCTCCCCTTCTGGGTAGGGCCTCTCTGCGTGTTTTTCCTAGCGTAGTGTGATATTATGTGACTTTTCTTCTCAGTCTTGTGTGCTTGGTGTCTTGCGGGGGGGGGGGGGGGGGGGAAGGGGAGAGGTCTGTAGATGTAGGTATTTTTTTGAGGGCTTACAGAGCCCAGGGGTCCCATTTTAATTTTGTCCTGTGCCCTTGTCTGTCTGGTGTTTCTTGGCTCCCCCTGGGGTGCGAGGCAGAGAATAGCCTGGTTCCCTGTGCTGTGCCCCCCTCAAACCCCGCTGGCTGTCTTCAGCCTGCTGTCTGGTTTTTGAGTTGGGTTTGTGTTGTCCTCCCACCCTACTCAATGAGGGCTCTTCATTGGGCTGTAGGAGAGCAGCCCTCTGTCCAGGAGGGAGCTCCCGTTCACATGCTTACAACAAGATGTGCAGCCAAGAGCTGCCTGGGGGCCCTGCTCCCCTCCCCAAACCCCTGTCTCTGCAAAAGGCCTGCAGCTTGCAGCTGGGGCCAGCCAGGGCTTCAGCTCGAGCCTGGAGGCTCCAGGGCCTGTGAAAGGGAGCTGCAGGCCTCCCTGGCGGCTGTGTAGGTTGCTTTATGTATCCCGGCTAGAGCTGCTGCCTACACACTCGCCTTGTTTCCCACCTGGAACAGTTGTGGAGCTGGATGCCACCGTCTGGCGGGGAGGTGGGACTCAGTATTTCACTACAGTATTTTGCTTGATCCCTGTGCAAACAGGCTGGTGCTGAGAGCAGGAGCCTCCTCTGAGCCCACAGGGTGTTCATCTCCCCTGTCCTGAACGTGGTGGTGGGGTCCTTGCATTTGCTCTCATCAGCCACTCCACTGCTGCATTCCTTCTGTTCTTCTCCAGTGTTGCTGAGGGCTTGCACCTGCAGTGGCTGCCAGCTCCTGCCTCATGGACATCACCTGGGGTTGGATGCTCACTGAGTGAGCCCCTTGCTCTGAGGCTGCTGGTGGCCTGCCTGTGGGAGAGCACAGCCACTTGGGCAGTAAGGGAGGCATTGCCCCTCAGGGCTCAGCCCCATCTCCCCTGAATCCTAGCATGCTGATCAGGGGACAAAACCCACTCTTGCTGAAGCAGCTGGTGCTGATGGTGCTGGGCAGAGCCAGCCTCCCTCTGCTTTTGGTCAAGGTAGACTTAAAAGCAAAAATGGAGGGTTGGCAAAAGGGTACCCAATGCCTCACCAGACACTTCTGCTTCACAGCTGCTGGCAGAGGTTGAGGGGGAGCGGTGGCCTCAAGAGGAGCAGAGCTCTCTCCCAGTGGGCACAGTGCCTGCCCTCTGCACTCCTGCTCACCTCCAGCAGTATTGGCTCTGGGGTCTTGAGCTGACCCCACTTTCAGCGTCCCAACTCCAGACTGTTAATCTGTAACTAATGTGGTTTTTTTTCTGAAATTTTCAAACTGATGTATATTTTAAGACAAGAAATAAACTATTTTAAAAGTAGGTGGCAAGGGCTATAGTGTTGTCTCTGTTGGTTAAGGCCTGGACTGGACTGATCCTGAGCATGTGAGAGAGGGAGCAGAGCCTGTTGTGGTGCAATGTCCCAAGTTTGCTGAACTGCATGTGCCACCCATTAACTCTCCTGGGGAGAGCGATCCTGTGACTTGTAGGCTTTCCAGAAAGCTGTGAATTCAGTGGTCATCCTGAGTGCCCACTTTAGCAGCAGCCTGGTTCAAGGTGCTTGTGCAAATTAAGTCATATGCGTTGGAGAAGAGGCGCAGTCCCAGGCAAGGAGTGATGTGTGGGATGAGCAGTGTTTTACTTCTGTACTTCTATCCAAGCTCTGAAAACTGCTGTCTGGGTCTGAATGTAGACTGTCAGCTCAAAGATCAGACTGAGCCTGTAGACCAGAATCCATTGTTCACAGCAGTACTCCTGTCACTTTTGACTCGGAAGCTGACAGTGGCTTAAAAAAGGGGCAGATTATTTAACCAGGCGACTTTGAGAAACGTTAAAAAACAATGATGTGGGCAATTTTCACATTACTTAAAGGCTGTAAAGGCTAGGCTTGTGAAAACCTCTGCAATGAAGCTTGTTGTGCTGTAAGCAGCCTCAGTGTTACTCATAAAATTCTACCTACCACATTTCAAGTATTTTGCTGGCTGTCCTTCTGTCTGATCTGTGTCTTGGCAAAGACTTCCACATGCTGATGTAGAGTAGGATGAGGTGTAGCTCATTCTTTTAATATTTGTTGGTTTTCTTGAAGCCCCAGCTCTCAGTCATGTGACAGTATCAGTTCTCCATTTCAGAAACTGAGTTACATGGGAATATGTAACATACCGCCTCCCTGGAGTTCATAAGAGTTTTAGAATTCTAGTGTCAGTATTTTGTGGTTTTATTTTGTGTGGGGAGGGAGGATTGGGGTTGATTGGGCATACCTCAGATAGGAAGCCCTGCAAACATGAGAGAGGGAGTTCCTGTAGGATGCTGATGGGTACGCTTGGAAACATTTCGTTTTCATGTTGAATGGTGCTGCAGAGGTCAGAGATGAAATTTTCTCCATCTCCCAAGTTAGCTGCCTGTGCCCTTCTGACCTAGATGTATGCAAAGCATAACACAGGAAGAGTTTCTTGTTTCTTTGTCCCCATAATTAATGATTTTATTCTGTGTTCCCTTGAGTAGCAGCTGCTGCCACAATTTAATCTTCCAGCCTAGTAAGAGCCTTGGAACATGATCTTCCTTGCCTAGCTCCAGCAAGGGACACTTGGCTGAGCAGTGAAACCTGCAGGGCAGGTGCAGGCTGATGCAGGCTGAAGCCTTCACCACAGGTGCACGGCTGGTACCAAGCTCCCTGCAGCTGGACTCTAGTCCAGCCCTCTACCTCCTGGGCAGAGGGAAGGCCTGGGGGACTGCAAACTGGGCAGTGACCAACCTCCCTCCAGGGCCGGGCACACATCGTGGAGAACCTGCCCCTGCAAGGACAGAGGAAACCCGGCAGCCGGGCGGGCAGCGGGGGGCGAGGGGCTGCTGCCCCCTGCCGACGCCCCGAGCCCCCCGCACGGCTCCTGCCTGCTCCTGGCAGCCGGCCGCTGCCGGTACCTGTGGACGCCTGCCCTATCGGGGCCGCAGAGTGACAGAGGCTCACGCTACCATGAGTGGTGCCACATCTGTGACCTTTATAAAACTCTTATCGCCACAGCAGTACAAGCAATAGAAAGAACATCTCTTATACACATCTGAATAAATACAGCCTGTGCCCTGTGGGCACAGCCGGGCGTGGGGGGGGGAGGCAGGGCAGCGTGAGCTACACATGCAGCGACTGGACAATCACAAGCGGCCGACGGGGCGCGTGACAACACAGAGACGTGTGTAGAGATTCGCTCGGACCAGGGTCTGGCAGTCAGAGAACCGAGGGAGGCATCAACAGGACGTGAAATGGGTAAGAAGATGGCTGGGGCAGCCCGCGGCAGGCAGGGGGGCTGCCGGACGCACGCTCCTCCAGTGGGCATGGTGCTCTTCTCGGCAGGAGCAGGCAGGGTAGCCCAGCTACATTTCTGTTTCTGCTAAGAGGCTGTCACTGAGACCTGATGTCATCAGGACCATCTGGGAGCTGGAATCTGTGGCAAGAGAGGGAGAAAACCATGAGCCATTTGGGCTGCCCGAGAGTGCAGGACTGTACTCTAGATCCAGAGGTGAGGATGAGGAATTAGAGCACTGCAGGGTGGGAAGTGAACTGCTGAGAGGATTGTGAGATTAAGTAGTAACTAGGTCTACTCTGGCCATACAGCAGAACAGAATCAGTGTTTGGTGGGGGTGGGCGGGGAAGGCAAAGACAGCAGCAAGAGCCCACGGTGGGGATCTGCATTTGTTATCTTCGCTATCGAGATGAACATCAGCTCTGAACCCTCCCCATGTACACTTGCAGGTGATACTCGTGCTGATCCAGCTGTGCCCTTACCCAGCCCTGCACAGACCTTTAAATCTGCATTCACCAAGTGTCTTTTCAGCTACTTGAGAGGAGC
Source organism: Aquila chrysaetos chrysaetos (assembly GCF_900496995.4). Lineage (NCBI taxonomy): Eukaryota > Metazoa > Chordata > Aves > Accipitriformes > Accipitridae > Aquila > Aquila chrysaetos. The sequence continues at coordinate 22,191,562 of NC_044016.1, read as the reverse complement.
ATCCAGGTGGGACGGGCTAGCAGGCTGCAAGCCAACCAAATCCATGTAGGGTGGTGGTGTTGCCTTCCCAAGAGCAGGGAATGCAGCGGGCAAGCAGCCATTTTATGGCAGCAAAGGCCTGGAAATCCTGACTTTCTGCACTGCATGAATGGAGGGTTTGTGCAGCCCTCCCCTGCCTGCCTCAGGAAGGTGAGGGCAGCTGGCTGGCTCTGCGATGGTGTAGAGTGCCAGCCAGGAACACTGCGACTCTCCCCATGCCAAGTGAATCAGCTGCAAGGAGGATGGGCATGCATAGCAAGTAAGAAACTCAGCAGGGTACCAGTTTCCCATCCAGAAGCCTTTTTAAACAGAAATATTTTTTTCTTCCTGGATGTGAGGGAGGAGGTCTTTACTGCCCATGTACTTCAGACCCAGAGTCCTACACATTCAAAACTGCTGCATGGGATTTCTGTTTTGGGGATCAGTTTCCAGATACTGGATCCAAAACTTGGCCAGAGCTGTCAGTAAAGGATTTTTATGGCTCTAATAAATGAGCATCCAGATGTTTTGAGGCCCAGGGAGTGGCTGTGCTTGTCTGCTGCTAGTCCGATATGAGAATTGGGAGGGAGGAAGGACAACTAAAGGTAAAAAAAAACCAAAACCAAAAAACCAGCAGGATCACAAGGTAGGCATGACAATATACAATATCACATATACAAACACGACACAACAGGCTACTGCTATCTCCATAATATACCCTTTTTTCTGTTACAAGCAACAGACAGGCTGTAGCACCTGGCTAACCCTTCACATGTTTGGGATGCAGAGATAGGAATAGCTGATGCTGTTCTGGATGCAATGAGGAATGACATGACTTTTGGCTAGGATATCTGGCAAAGGCCCCCAAGATCTTTAATGCTCCTGCCCTTGAGTTTTAAGACTTTGCACAAAGATTTCATTCCTGCAGCATCAGGGAAAACGCCTCTGAGGTACTGTTTCCACTCTGCAGCAGCTGCATTGTCCTTGGAGGCTGCTTTTCCAAGCACGGCTCAGCTCAACACTATTTAACATTAAGGTTGTGCCTGGAGGCTGTCTGAATTCCAGTTCACAGGCAGAAGGGACAGACCCCATTCCGCAACTCCACCATGAGAGACCAGTGGGGCTGGAAACACCTCAGACACCCCAAATCCTGCCTGTCAGCCCCTCCCTGCAGCCCAGGTCCCAGAGCTCTTACTGTTCTGGCAGATCCAGGGGTTCTTCTCCCTGGCTGTGACTTCACGAGCCTCCGTCTCCTCCTCTTCCTCACCCTCTGAGAGCAGGTCAGAGATCTGCTGCTGCAGCTCAGGACTAATGTTGTTCTCTGCCAGGATGAGTGTCCGTAGGGCTGTGGGGTAATTCTCTACCATGTCCAGCAAGGTCTGCGTGGAGAGTGAGATAAACAGGCTAACAAGCAGCACAAACAGCAGCTAGGCTGAATGGAAAGAGCTTCAATGCTCTGTCTCCCTGCAAACTCCAGCCCTCCTCCACCTTCCCTTGGCTTTGACCTCCCTTCACCAGGCTTTCTGAGAGCCTGAGGACTTCCCATCTTTCTGTGGGAAAAGCTGAGCCTGGATCTCCTGGCTCTATCTAAAGAAGAAGGGACTGCTCAACACCCTGTTGCTGCCACATATCCAGGCTAGTCCCCTCTCACCACTGGGAGCTGGGGCTCTGAGAGGAGAGCCTGTGCTACCAAGCCTTGGCCCCTATCTGTCCACAGAGCTTTAGTTCTGATCCTCAGTCACAAGTTCCTTACTTCTTCCAAGAAAACCAAACTACAAATAGAGCCACGTGTTTCTCCCTGCTGACTTGAGGGAGATCCAGGAGCCCTATGTCAGAGCTGTGGCTTATGAGCTCCTCCTGTGGCCAAATGTAACAGCACCCCTGGGCGCAGGGAGGGATGGGGGTGCATGTGGACTCGGGGAGGGGGATGGAGGCAGGTATAGGTCCTAAGGCCTCTACAGACCACCAAGAGCTATGCCCTTGGGATGTCAGTGATGCTGTAGAGTAACTGTAGGCTCTCATACCTGGGCTGACTGGTTGGTAAGTCCTGTTCCCTCCAAGTCCAGAACTTCGAGGGTTCGACTGGAGGCCACAGCGACAGCAAGCATCCCTGCTACCTGGTCACCTGTGGGAGAAGCAAACGGGGGCTGTCAGCAGTGCCTGCCTTCCTGCATGTAATACCACATGCCTTCATGGGCCTGGAGCTGTCATGGAAACATCCTCTGAGTATTTCTGCCATCAGAGAACCTCCAAATCTCAGTTACCTTGAAGGGAAAAAAAAGCTGTTAACTGAGAAAAGAGACAAGGTAAAGGCACAGCATTTTGTGGTTATGGGAACAATCACTGATTATCAGGGGAACACAGTGAAATTGGTTTTATTCCCCAAGGAAACGTATCTTCCCAAATCTCCTTCCTACTCAAGGATGGGAGGGCCTTTAACAGTCCCTGTAAGACACCCCAGATGCAGAACAAGGAGCTGAATACCTCAGTCCAGGGGGAGGTTGGAGCCAGACAGAGGACTCCGTATCAGGTGATGGACTGCCTCCCTGGAAAGGGGGCATACTTTTGGGGGTGGATGCAGCAGGACCAGGAGCATTAAACACTGATGCTGGTAAAGAGACAAGACTCCAGCATGTCTCCTGACATTTCCCAGTGAGTGCCAAGATACTGTACAACTGTGACACGTTCTCTTGGAAAAAAAAACAAAACCAAGCTGCTGTCAGATAACACCCTAGGGCCTTTCCTGCCCAAGAGGAGGCACCTGGTCAGACAGACAGGGCCTGGAGGGAGGCTCTGTTTCCAGACAGGGTGAGGAGGGGAGCGCCCTGCTGATGCTCAGGGAGGCATGGCCTGGTCTCCTCCTCACCACCTTGCAGCAGAGCTGGAGAGAGTTGGTTTCTATGGCAACGAGTGCCAGGCTCTCCTCTTCCTCCTCCCTGCTCTGCTGGGAAGATGAAGGGGGAGCACAGGGACATATTGCATGTGCCAAGCTAGCATCGGCACCCAGGAACATCGGCACTTCAGGAACAGGGGAGATGTGGAGGGTCGAATGTGCCGACAAAGGTGGTGGAGCGGGCAAGGCATAACCTCCTTTCTGCACCTCCCCACAGGGCACGTGGCCACCTCACACAAGCAGAGCAGCAAGGCTGGCTTTTCCTGCAGCCGAAGGTGCCTGGCAGGGTCAACTTGCTGCTGGCGATCAGAAGGCACCTATGCAAGAAACTGCCCCATCCTGCTGGTGATGCTCCACCACCTTTCTAGAGCTTGTCTCCCAGCCACCCATTGGCGCAAATTGCACGAATGCTGAGAGGCAGGAGTGCAGCGTCCCCTGCTCCTCCTTCCTGGCCCCCCAGCTTACCTAGGGGGTTGTAGTCCAGGTTCAGCACGCGGAGCTGTGAGCTGTGAGCCACTGCAATGGCCAGGCGTCCCCAGCCTTTGCTTGTGACACCTGGGTTGGCGCTCAGCGTTAGCTCTTTGAGGCCTGGAGAAGAGAGAGAAGCCAAACCAGAGCCTTAGGGTCACTAAAGCAGTCTCAGGGGAGCTAGTTCAGCTAACCTGAACAGCTTTGAGTTGTGTCCCCTGTACTCTGACAGGCTAAAGGGTTTGGTTTGCTCTGACAACTGTCATCACATATTTCACTTCAGCAGTAGCCCTTCATTGGCCCATGCTGTGACCACCCCATTTCTCTGCTCTCCCAACATGTGTCCTGCTTACCCTAAATAGCAAACACAATGGAAACAAGTAAGGGGTGTGCGAAGCAACTGACAAGGAGAAGGAGGTGGCACAAGGTGATAGGCTGGAGAGAGGATAACAGGGACAGTAGGCTCAGAAGCGTGCACCTGGGAGGGGTGGCCAGCAGAGATAACAGCATCAGTGGCACTGTGAGCACACAGAGGAGAAGGTGCTGGGGGGAGGTGGAAAGCACTTTGAGAGTCAGGAGAGAGGGGTGGTGTTACCTCATGCCAGCTCTCAGCTTAACTGGCTCACCAAAGGCTTCTGACCACCAAAGATCATCCCCTGCAAAGATCTGAGTCTTGGCACTAAGGCTATGACCATGCAACTACACACTCACAGAGTACACCCGCAAGCAGGGACAATTCTGAGGCACTGACAATAAAGCCAAGTGCTGAGGCGGGGACACACCATATATTTATCTACGGTCATTATCAACACACAAATGCAAAATCCAAACTGTCCCCTCCTCCAGTTTCAAATGCTCCTGTCATGAACCAGAAGCAACCTGTTGGTCCCTGAGCTCCAAACTGCCAGCAGGACAGATCAATAGCAGAAAACCCATGCCTGCTCGAGGGAACGGCTCCTCTATTGCTTGGCTTTTCTGCTTTACTTAAGTTGGGGAAAGAAATTCCTCAGCCAGGGCAAACTACAGAGCCTGCCTCCTCCAGGGCTGAGGATTTACTGCTGCATGCATCTGCTCTACGTGAAAGCTCCACCAGTCATTGTGCAACCCATGGCCCCTGGTGCTTACCGGACTTGGCCCCATCAGGTGGCAGGAGCCCACAGATAAGGTTGATGCCTTCATCACCCAGCATGCAGTCTCCTAGATCCAGAGCCACCAGCGAGGGGTGGATGGAGAGAGCAGGGTTGAGGAGGGCCAAGCCTGCATCTGTCAGGGGACTCCCATGGAGGCTGTGCAGGTAAAAGGGAAAATTACTATGGAGCCTTCTTCCTGGGGGCTAACTAACCTGATGGGCCGGGAGAAGCAGACCAAATGAGGAGGATGACAAATCCTAACCCCAAGTGGGGAAAAAGTTCTAGGAAGCCTCTGCTGCAAGGGTCAGCTGGCCGCTATGGTGGCCCTCCTCTCCCGGCCGGGATGCCAGTGGGGCAGGGGCAGCCCTCACCACTGGGCAACCAGGTTGGAGGGCCCGACACTAAAAGCCAGGGCCGTGCCCAGCCGGCGGGGGCAGCGGTGGCTCTCTCCCAGCCGGGTGAAGGACGACCAGGTTACCCTCCGCAACGTCAAGGGCGTTTTTCCTCCGACTAGACTTAAATTCAGGGGCTGGCCCTGAGCAGCGAGCCCCCGAAAGACCCGTCCCCGTCCGGGAGGGGGCCAGGGGCACCCCCCTTTCCTGCTGTACTCACAAGAGGGACTGGACGGAGCGGTTTGTCTTCAGGGCCTCGGCCAGCTGCTTGACGCGGTTGATGTTGGACACGATGCCCAGGTTGAGGTTGAGCTGGGCCAGGGAGCGGGACTCGGCCGCCCCGCGGCAGACATGCCCGAAGTCCCGCTCGGAGAGCTGGCAGCCCCGCAGCGACAGCAGCCGCACCGAGTTCTCCCGCAGGCTCTCGCAGATGTCCCGGATCTCCGCCCCCGACAGCGTCTCCCCGGAGATCTGGATGGACCCCGGCAGCATCTTCCCCCCGCTCGGGGAGCCGCCGCCCGCCGATCCCGTCGCGGCGGCTGGGCGCCGGGGGGGGAGCCGCGCTGCGTGCTGCGGGGCCGGGGCCGGGGCGGGCGCCAACGCCGCCGCCGCCGCCGCCCGCCTCCGCCGCTGCTGCTGCTGCTGCTTCCGCCGCCGCCGCCGGGCCATGTCCCTTCCCTGCCCCCTCGGCCCCGTTGTCGTTCACCGCGCACCTTCACCGGCGGGCCGCCGGGCCGCTCCGCTCCACCCGGCGGGGCCGCCGCCCCTCCGCGGGCGGCGAGACCCAGGGGAGCCATCGGCGGGGGCTAATCCGGACCGGCGCCGGGCTCTGAGCCCCGCGGGGCCGCGCCGCCCGCTGCGCCAGCAGCGCTGGGCGGGGCCGGGCAGCCCGCTGCGCCAGCAGCGCTGGGCGGGGCCGGGCAGCCCCTCCGCTCCCCGCCCCGCTCCGCCCGCACCTGCCGGGCCGCCCCGCCTCTTCCCTGCCGCCGCTCCGGTCCCTCCTACCGCCCGGGGCGGGCCGCCACCGCCCTCCCCCCGGCCCCCCGCCGGGCGGGGCGGCCTGCGCGCTGAAGGGGGCGGACGTGGAGGGACCCCCCCATCCCAACCCCGGCGTCCCCCGCCGCCATCTTGGGCTCCGGCCCCTCTCGAAGCACGTGAAGGCGACGCCGGCGCCCGCTGGCTCCTGCCTGCCGCCCGGAGGCGATGGCGGGGCCAAGGCCGGTGGGGGCTGTGTCCCCGGCGCTGAGGGGGCACAGGAGGAGCCCCTGGGAAGGGCTCTGCTGTCAGCCCGGCTCCTGCCTGGGGAAAGGGCCAAAGCCATTGGGCCATGGTGTACTCTGGGTGCTTCTTGGTCTGAGGAACAGCAGTCTTCTGCCAGCTTCAGTTACATTTATGCTTAAACCCGCTATGCCTCGACCTTGGACCCATGGCTTAATGGCGAGGTCAGCATGAACTGCTCCTCGTGGCCCAGGGCTTGCGGAGCTGGTGCTCCGAGGCAGCTGGTGAAAGGTGGAGGGTTGGGGAAGCGCTGCAGACTTCTTTACCCCTGCAGCACACAGCCCTGCACCCTCAGCCTGACCTGAGGGGTGTATCTCACCCCCTGCTAATTCCCAGGTATGGATCAAAGGGATTTGTTCCCTCTCTCCCTCCTGTCGGGTAATCCTGTACTTGGAGAGAAATAGGAAGCAGGGCCCCTGCGTTTTCAACTCCACTGAGCTGAAAAAGGAAGCCAGTGATGCGGAAATTAGGTTAAACTGCCTAAGTAGGCAGCTTTCTGCACGTAACTAATCTGGCTGCTGCATATAGCAGTGCTCAAGTGAATTCCAGTCCGGTGGGTAACTCTGGGACAAACCCAGGCTCCTCTGCTTGGTGTGCAGGCCAGGGCAGGAGAGAGGGGATGGAAAGTGAGGGGAAAATAGGATCTGGAGGAGCATGTGAAGCAATTCTCCTCCATTGAAATGGAGGAGCAGGTCACCTGAGCCGAGGGCTGTACTGCACATTAGGTCCTGAATGAGACAGGGGGAGCAGCAGATAAGAAGCTGGGCTCAGATGTCAGCTTTTAGACTTTGGCTGCAGCACCTAACTTATGGTGTAGGTGTTACCATGCCTTTTGAGTAATCCATTGTTGTTCTCTAGAGCTATCTACACACGTCTCTCTGTTTCCCTGTTGCACAGGGTTGCATGGGCTGCAAGACACGCCAAGAACAGACCACTGGCCTGGCAACACATCTTCGCTGGGATATGAGCAGCAGCTGCGAGCATCCCGCTGTGGTACAAGTGATGGCTTTCAAAAAAGGAGCAACTGATCTCTAAAGTCACATTAAATGATCCAGGTGAGAACGGGCTCCTGTGTATTGCAGGACTGCGAGGGGCAGAGAGGCTGGATGTCAGAGTGGTGGGCAGGGGAGTGGCCAAGAAAATACCAGTTGCTGATCCATACAGGTCGACTGGAAGACTGCACTCAGTCTCCCCTAGCAATTACCTCCAGGCACTAATTAACAAATGCTTTGTTAAACAGGCTATCATTAGAGGGGTGCTTGGAAGAGAGCCCCTGGGACATGTCCCACTTCAATTGATAGCAGCAGTCCTGAAGCATTGATGAAGATGCCCTAGTGCTGGCATTTTCACTGCCTGTTCTGAGGAGTAAGAGCACATTGAGGAGACAAGCATCCTACCTTACTTTATGCTCAAATACATTAAGAAACGTGGCACAGAAGCTCATGATTCAAAGCTTTGGCTCACTAAACCTAACTAAGGGCTATGCAGAGGGGAATTTGGCAGTGGTATTTTGTGAAGAACTAGATATTGCTTCCTTGTCATGTGCAGTTATCCAGCAGGTATGAGGAAGGTAGTTTATTGTTTACCTCCTGGGGGCACAAGGAATGAGAGTTGACTCTCTAGACTGATGCCATTAAGAGCTAACACATAAACAGAGAAAAACAGTGGATGAGGAGCAGCTAGACGGAGACTAGATGCAGGAAAGAAAACAAATGGGAGAAGAAACAGCCTACTTGTAACCCAAAACACAACTAAGGTGACAGTGCAACAGGGATGGGCTGGAAGGATTGGAATCCCAGGTACTGCAGAGGAGAGGAGGTGATCATAGATGCCTTAATACACATTTTATAGCTTCCTCTTTCTGTTCTGACAGCTTTATATGTTTATTTAATATTCAATAAAAAGGGGCTTACACAGTTCTCACAGAGCTACCCTTCCTCAAAAGGGGGAGGTGATGGGGGAATTATTTCAGATTTGCTGCAAGGGAACAGGGAGAAAATTATTTTAGATTTGCTGCAAAAGCCATGGCAGGAAACAAAGGCAGAGATAGTCTGGCATGATAGGGCTGTAAGGCTTGTCCTGATAACTAGAGGACTTGAATAAGCACTGAGATGCCCTCCCACAAGGACTTTACTAAGACTGCGTGCTCAGCATGCTCCCTGGAACTGGAGCATGCATGCATTTCCCTGCAAAAGTGCATCCCTCTCTGCCAGCAAAAGGAAATGCTGAACCTCTCAGCCAAGTACTGAATTTCTGGCAGTACAGAACAGTTCAGCTTCCAGCTGCTGCTGCACAGAGAATTAATCAGGGCTGAAGAGCTGGAGCAGAGCAAGCCTCTCAGCTTCTGAGAGGGTGGTTGGTTGTCACTCTGGTCATCTGTCCCCAGCTGACATGATACACAAGCTGCACAAGGGAAGCTTGAAGAGTTTGCTCACTGCTCTCTCCTGTGCTTTGAGTGAAAACACAGGGCACAGCTTCATCCCTCTGATCTAGCTAAGTGGCTAGCTGTGGGAGGGGACCACAGCTCTTCTCCAACAGTGTCTGTAGATCAGCAGTGATAAGGTTTGGTGCAGAATGATTTTTCTTCTTGGCTGGACTCATTCTAGTGACAATTGTCTCTTTCTCCTTTCCTTCCCCCCTGCCTGTGCTTGGAGAGTTTGCACCAAGAGAAACAGACCCATTCTAGGCTGCCAGGGCAAGAAGTGCAAGTTAGAAACCAACCTCCCACGGAGTTATAAAGAGGGAAATACCAGTGTCAGCACTGCAAACTAACACTTCCATTTTGTCAAGTTTGAAAGTAAGAGAAATTCTCAAAGCTTAAAGTGGTTCAATTGGTCCAAAAAATGTGGAGACTACTAGCCCAAATAATTGATTTGATTCCCCCACACAACTTGCTCTGAGTGTTCTTCAGCCAAAATAATTTTCCCAAGGCAGGGGAGGCGGGGTGGTGTGGAGAAGAGAGTAAGAGAACATGTCTGTTACGTGTTTGTTAGCAGAGGAGCTTCTTGCTCTTGGAAGGGAAACAAATGATGAACTCGGGAATAAGCAAACAGTGGAAAGCAGGTCTGTGACTGAAAATGCTCGAGTCTTATCTGGTGACATTTTTGTTTTAACTGAAGCAGATGACCAGCCTGACGACAGTAGCTGGTGCTATCTTCCTCTCTTTTATTGCACCTTGGCACTAGTCTGAATGCCACTACAGCTGCATCCTCTCCCACTAATATAAGCAAAGGACCAAAGAGTGCAGTTCTAACATGCTGTCTGCCTTGTGCACAGCTAACTTGTGGGTACACCAAGGGAAACATCTTGGGTTTTTTTTTTCAGCCCAAGCATAAAGGTGAACTTCTGTGAGAGGTGGTTCCTCTCCCCCAATCGTCCAGAGCTACAAGGAGAAAAAAGATGAAAGCCAGTTATCAGCTAACAGCTTTCCACTTTTGGACCAGTACAAGTTAAAGCAGTGAGGGAAGGCTACATCTGAACTACTCAATTGCAAGTTACTGCAGTGCAAGTAAGCCTAGGCTGGGCTGCTCTGCTTTCCCATCCTTACTGGAGCTTTCCTGCATCAGTACACTGGAGATAAATGTGCCAACTCTATTACCATAGCACACTCCCCCATTTTTCCCTTTGTTTAATGGAAACACTGGAGAAAAGTTTGCCAGAGACTCTCAAGGCTCCAGGAATCCTTTCAGAAATACGGCCTAGACTCAGCTTGAAAAGCCAGACAGTATAGAGCAGCAGACTGTGTGTCTGGGGGAGCAGGATGCTGCTCCTGCTCAGAGCAATGAGGTCAAAGTCCCATGGCTGGGAGACACGAGAGCAAGCTGCATGAGGGTGGGCTGAACCAGCTTCTTAACAGAAATATCCACAGGACACCATACACAAACATGCTGCCCCTGCAGTCAGCACTGCTGTCCCACACAGCAACATGGGCAGAGAAGTGGTAAGAACAAAAGGTGCTGTGAAAGCATGGGGACAGATACATTTCTGTCATACACAGGAGAAGGTGATGTGAGATAGCAGCTTGGACCAAGTGAAAAGAGAAGGATCAATCTGGAACGTGACAAGGAAGAGCATGTGGTTAAACATCATGCTGTTCCTGAGAATCTCCACAGAAACTGAAGTACCTGTGCCTCTTGGGCCATGGAAAAGGTGCCCAAGACAGGCCACATATCACAGAATATTTGAAGTAGGACAGCAGAAAATTGCAAAGAATCCTGCTTTAAGTCTAGGACAGAACAGATAAAGGCATAGAGACCCAACACCACTCTCCCATTACACAAACAGGCTCAAACATAAGACACCACTCAGCACCAACATCAATTTAATTCTTCCCTCTTCAGGACAGGAACAGGGCAGATAACTCTGGGGTTACATCAGCAAGCAGAAAGGGGGTAAGAGACAAACTGTGCTGGGAAACCCCAACTAAACATGGAGGCAAGAGAACCACTCTACTGAAGACAGCCCAGACGTTGGTGGGGGAAGAGCGTAGTTCTTCTGAGTCACTGAGGTGCAGTCCACTCAGCTGCCCAAAACTGCAACCCAAAGGACAGGTCCAGGAAAACAAAACCAAGTCTTCTTCCCGCTGTTCTGTCCTGTTCCTAAGAGGCAGCAGGTTATTATGGCCCTATGCAGCCCCAAAAGTAGTGAAGGAAGCAAGTCCAAGTCTGTGAAACTACAGGGTCAATGCATTGGCTTTGGCTGTTGTGTTCAATACAGCACTGGAAACAACTGGAATGTCTCGGGCAACTCTCTGAAAGGGTGGCATGTTGGGTCCTTCCAATGTGTCCAGGATACCTGCAGGGAACAGAAAAAAGGGGAGAGTGGCAAGAGTTAGTTCAGATGCAGATAGCACATTTCTTCTTGCTTTTCTTTCTGGCCAGGGCAGGGCCCAGGACATGCGAAGCACTTGGCAGGTGATGGGAGGAGACATCTAGCCCCAAAGACTGAACAGGAGTAAACACCTCCATCCAGAGACCAGAAAGTACAGATCAGAGCTTGTCCTTGAGGCAGGGAAACTGCATGTTCCCAAGAGGAAAGTAGATCATTCACTCTGAAGGTGCCAGATCCAGTCCCCTGCCTTTTGACCCAAATGCAGACACTGCCAGGGATGCTGCTCTGCCGAGGCAGATTGATAAAATCCTCTCCCAGCCTCATCCCAGCACAGATCCTACTCTTAGACCAATTGTTTGCTTTCATCCTGAGATGCACTTGCAGACTCACATCAGGAGCTGCAGCTGGGGGTGCAATGTGGAATTTTTATCATGGCAATGCAAACATAGACCATGCTTGGCAGGAAACATCCATACCAATGCAAGCGTCCTCCACTCCCTATCAATTGCTTGACATATATTTTATCTTATTTCATCTACTGCAAAGTTGCAGATCAGGGCTCAGAACCTTCACCTTAAGAACGTATCCATGAAAGAACAGTATTTACATCTAAAAGGACTTGTAATGCTATGCTATAACCCCAAATTATGCAGATTTATCTGAAATATCACAAACAGGTCTCCAGAATTGTATATTTAGGGATCTGGAAACAATCTAGTGATGTGGTGGGGGAAGACTTTTTTTTTTCTTTTTTTTTTTTTTTTTTTTTAATTTTTTTTTAAAAGGAGACTCAGACTTTGTTAGGAGAAAACAAAGAGACTCAGAAAGGGGACCTGAACATGTATAGCCTGGTAAACAGCACCAACTGGGGAAGATGGAGCTTCTACACAAGATAAAAAAGGTGTTACACAAAGAAGGAAAAAGACTTGTGACACATTTCCTGATCAGAGAAAAGCAACCCAACTTCAGCAAGATTCAGGAAGGGACTGGACATCAGCATGCAAGAACAGTCAGTGCTGTTACACTTCAGTTGTGGGGAAAGAATAAGCATCCTGCCTCACAACTTAAGACCTAAGTACTAAAACTCAGTGCACAGAAACCATCCCACATCTACCTGCTGCCCTACTTCGACAGCTTCCTCTAATAAAGCTAGTGCTGGTCATTCTTGGGTTGGAAACTGGTACGGATGCCCTCAGGTCAGATCCAAACTGTCCATCTTTTCTCTCAGAGAGAGCAAAAAGCAGCTCCTCTTCCCCCAGATCTAACAGGATATGTCTTCATATCTCCCTTGCTTACCTTCTACCACCTTGTGATAAGCAAAGTGCAGATAGAGGAGGAAAAGCATATGCAGAGCAGCAAGGGTCCCACACAGGATGAGCCGCTGGGTATGCCCCACGGTGCGCGACACCAACACAGCAACCTAGGAAACAGGTGATTAGAGACAAGGTAGCTGCTACCTGAGCCTCTGGCATTCCAGTCAGGAGCATACAGGAGGACAGGCCAAGTAGTGAGAGCCAGTGGAAACACTGCTCGGAGCCTTTTTTGCAGTTTGCACCAACAAATTCAGAGTAATCTGACTTTGTTTCATGTAGGTGAACCTTGCCCAGTCTCACCAAGAGTGCAGGATGCTCAGGCATGACTCTCCATGGCAGCAAGGGCTGTAAGGGAGTAAACCTCCTGCAGCTGTTAGAATGGGTGAGGATATGAATCCAAGTGTCACCTCCATACACCAGTGGCCAAATGACCCAGGAGCATCAGGCTGTTCTTCACAGCAGCCTGAGTGGCTGTGAAATGAACTGCCAGGCCCAAGGAACAGAAAGCAAACAACACTTCCCTCCCTTTTTTTGTCCCCAGAAGAGGAGGGCCCCAGGCTGCCTGTCCCTTACCATTCGTAGTGTAGAGAGTCCACCAACACCCAACCAGAAGATATAGAAGAGGGAGTGGAAGTGGATATTATAGGTGACAAAGAGAGTGATGCAGTGACCAAAAAGACCGTAGCCCTGACAAAACAAAAATGTCCATGTTACAAGCGTCAGTCCCACACAAAGGGCCGTTGATCAAGAGCATGGGCAGCCTATTCCTGCAACACTTCACCAAGGCAAAGCTTCGCAAACCACTCATTCAATGCTGAAGAGTCAACCAGCACAACAATTTTAACAGCAGCTCACACCCAGATAATCTGTCTGAAGGATTCAGAGGGATGTCAGAGATTGCCACTTGGGAAACAGATGAAAGAGCCTCTGATTCCAGAGAAATTGCAATCTCCTGGGTTTTTACTACCAGGCTCTCAGATCAGGAACTGCAAAGCAGGAGACCTACACGAAGGAACTGCCTCTTTGTGCTATCACTGTGCCTGGGATGGGGCAGGTCAGAAGAGCATACTGGAATTCCAGGTTGTCCCAGTGCAGTTACCTGGGACCTTGATTTACAAGGACTTTTCCCATTCTCTGGGAAGAGCTTGTGCTGGAACACCATGCAGCCAACCTGTTATCTTGGGGCAGCTCCATCTGTACATACCAACAGTGACAGCATCTGCACCATTGTGATTTGGGCATTACACAGATATGCCAGGAAATAGATGAAAGAGGAGACGCCCAACCAGTAACCGAAGCAGGTGCCAATGGCTGTGCCCATCAGTGTGCCTTCCCTCTGTGGAGACAGCATCAGGATGAGGAAGACTCAAAGAAGTGACTTGCCAGCACCCAAATTCCACCTCAGAGAGTCCCAGAGCCTTTCTAGGCATTATCAAATAGCTGGCTAGCAGCGTTCAGGGTGCCACATGACCTACACCCCAGCTCTCCCGGCAGCAGAGCATCAAGCCTTTCTGATGCATCCTTCCTCCCATCCCCAAACCAAAAGGTTCTTCCTCAGATCAATCTGCTTTTCAGCAAGATGCTATTGAGTCATGGAAGAGGTTTCTTCTCCATTTCCAGTGTCATTATAGCAATCCAGAGCCCAGTCAAACCACAACTTATCATTGAGACTCGACGTACAATGATGGTGTCTGAGGTCTTCATCCCATGCAAAAGGATGGCCACCAGTGTGAAAACCAGCATGAGGGGTCCATACAGCTCGCCTGCAATCTTCTACAGGAGGAGACAGATCAGGGAAGGTTTGGTTAGTGCTCCTGAATACCAGGCTCCCCACCCCAAGCAATGTGAGAAGTGCCTTGGATGAAGTTTATCACCTAGCTGCCTGAGAACAGCAAGGCCACTGCTGATGGGAGCCAGGCAGAACAGGTTGTGTGATGAGGAGCCTGGGATGTGTGAAGTCTAGAGGTCTAGAACTGTTCCAGCACTAAAGGTAGCACTGAGATTTGGAACAACCACAGGAAAGGGTTTACCAACATTTTCAGGGAGATGAACACCTAACAAACTCAGGTCCTTAATAACATGGACTACTTTAGTTTTACAAGGTGTCTGTGGGACATTGCCCTGACCATGGTGTCTGATTCAACAAGAGAACTCACCTGTGGGAAATTAATCATCTTCACAGGAATCATGGACTCTAGCAGTCTGCATCACAGCACAGCAGGGAATGACATCAGGAGCAGGGAGGACAACAGTATGGTTAACAAAATGCTTCAGAAGTAAAAGATCCCATACACCCATTACCAGTGTTTTCTGCTGTGGTCACAGGCCTTGGGGGACAGAGATTCCTTCTACAGGGTCACATAAGGTAACTAAAGGAGGAAAGCCTTACTGTCAGTGGGTTAACTTTGCCGGAGAGGGGATTCAGTGAAAACGTTTAGGGAGCGAGCCACGGGGATGAGAGATCATTGACGGAACAGCAGGAAGGAAAGGCACCTTTCTTCATCCAACCTCACAAAACTTTGCCTTTTTGTACACAGCTCTGTTGCACACCCAACAGAAGCCACGTAACGCAGCTGAGTGCTAAAAGGCTGAAGATGCCCCAAAGCCCTTTCTTCTGCCCTGAGCAGCAATGCCAGGTGACAGGTGATAGGGCTGCCAGCCCACCTGGGGGACCTCATTAAGGAGAGCGGGACAAAGCACAGTGCGTTTCCCCATATCTGAGCCTTCCTGCAAGGCTGGCAGCCCACCCCAGCTTGCTCACTTTGGGGGGACAGCCAGCCACCCGCTGGCCCCCCGTGCCCCCCGCTGCCGGTGGAGATGGCCCAGGCTGAGCCCAGCCCACCTGGCTCGCACTTGGATGGGCTCCACATCGAAGTACGGCCGGAGGATGTCGATGTTGGCGTAGAGGCTGAAGGCCCTGGAGGCTTGCCTCTTCCCCACCTGCCACATCTGCGGAGAGAAGAGAGCTGGCAGTGGCCGGAGGGGCAGGTGGGGCCCCCCGGGGCTGGGGGCGGCAGGGGGCCGCGCTCACCTCACCTGGTCAGCCACCTGCCGCCCCAGCTGCCCCCGCAGCCCCTTCATGCCCAGGAACTCCCCGTCCTCCTCCTCGGCGGCCCCCGCCTCGCCCTCCACCTCCTCCTCCTCCTCCTCCTCCTTCATGCGCTGGTGCATCTCCCCCATGTCCTCGAAGCTGGAGCCTGACGTGTCGTCCATGTTCTCCATGTCGATGACGGCGGAGCCGCCACCCTGCACCGGGGCGGACAGCGTCAGCGTCAGCGCCCGCTCGGCTCGGTCCCGCCGCGTCGCCGCCGCCGCCACCCCCGGCCCGGCCCCACCTGCATGTTGTCCTCGAAGCCGCCCCAGTCGGCGGCGGTGCCGCTCCTGCCGCCGCTCGCCGCCGCCCCCGGCGCGGACATGTTGCCCGGCCCGCGCCGCGCTGGCTGCCGCCGCTCGCCAGCAGCGGAGCACGCGGATGTGACGTTGGCGGTGGGGGAGCCCCCCCCCCCCACGCTCTCGCGAGGCCGCGTGAGGGAGGGCGGGCGGCGCCGCCATCTTGTGTGTGGCGCAGGACGGGGAAGGGCGCAGCGGCGTGGGGGCACGACAAGATAGCGAAGGGGAATTCACTGGGAGGGATGGACTGCTGCAGGGACCTGTGGCCGGCTGGCGGCGGGGGCGCGTCGGGCTCCCCGCGAGCGGCGAGGCCACGCGTGGGCGGGCGGAGGCCCGTCACGTGGCGTGGAGCGCCACCTCTCCCCGCCCCCCGCTGGCGGCGGCCATGGCGGCCAAGCGGGGCACCGACGAGATGCGGGACCGCGTGGTGCTGGGCGAGTTCGGCGTCCGCAACGTGAGTGGGGCGCGGCGGGACGGCGGGGGGCTCCCGGCCCCGGCCCCCCTCACGGCCCTGCCTGTCTGCCTCCTCGCAGGTCCACACCACCGACTTCCCCGGCAACTACCCCGGCTACGAGGACGCCTGGGACCGGCGGCGGTTCGAGGAGGTGGGTGAGCGCCGCAGGCGGCTGGGGCGGTTTGGGGGGGCGGGGGCGTTCGGGTGCGGCGCCCGGCGTGACCCGCGGCGCGTGGCCCGTGCAGGCGTTCCGCGTGGACATAATCCGCGAGGAGGAGGGCGCGCTGGAGTTCGACATGGTGGGCATCGACGCCGCCATCGCCAACGCCTTCCGCCGCATCCTGCTCGCCGAGGTACCGCCGAGGGCGGCCGGGGGGGGGCGGGGGCAGGGACCGAGGCTCGCCGGGGCGGTGCGGGGAGCTGTAGGGAAGGTCTGGGGGGACCCCGCCTTATGTCAGCCCGTGCGGACGGCTTCTGGGTTTGGAAGAGAAGTGCAAATCCGTTCTGCACGTGTACCACGAGCCCAAAGAGAGTTAGGGCCTTAGCAGCATGAGCAATAGCGCTTGTTGCTCTTAGGAGTGCTGTTGGTAGTGTCTGTGGATCAACCTGCCCTTCACCTCTTGTGATCGTTTGTTTAAAAAAAAAAAAAAAACAACAAAGCGGGAAGGGGTGTATTGGCTGTAAGGGTGTATTGGGTAGCCTGGTTTGGCAGAAATACCACTGAAAATAGTCTGCAGGGCAATTATTTATGGGAGAGAAGGGACACTCTAGCTGGATATTCTGTTGGCATGTATTTCAACTGTCATCTTATGCTGACTTGATCTCTTGTCTCCCTGAGGTGCCAACGATGGCTGTAGAGAAAGTCTTTGTGTACAACAACACATCCATTGTGCAGGATGAAATTCTGGCTCATCGCTTGGGCCTCATCCCTATCCGAGCTGACCCTCGACTCTTCGAATATAGAAACGAAGGTGAGAGTCTTGGATCAAATAGAAATATTGAAGGTTTCCCCCAGAGCAGGAAATTAGGGTCACATAAACTGAGCAGAAGTATGTTTCCATAGAGGCTCATGCCATTCTCCCCTTCCCAGGAGATGAAGAAGGCACAGAAATTGATACTCTGCAGTTCCAGCTGAAAATAAAATGCAGTCGAAATCCTCAGGCAGCCAAGGAATCATCTGATCCTAATGAACTATATTTCAATCACAAAGGTGAGATCTCTCCTAAAAATAGGTGCTGTGTTTTTCTCAGCCCTGTGCGCAGAGAGCCCCGATTCCCTCATTCTGCTAAACTTACTTTTTGCTATCTCCAGTCTTGTACAGGTCAGCAGCCTGTTTGAGACAGTAGCTGGCTGATGCTTGCGACTTCTCTTCGCAGTGTACAGTAAACATATGACATGGGTGCCCCTGGGGAATCAGACAGACCTCTTTCCAGATGGTGACTTCCGACCTGTTCACGATGACATCCTCATTGCGCTGTTGCGACCTGGCCAGGAAATAGATGTGCTTATGCACTGTGTCAAGGGTATAGGTAAGTTGTGGGTCCTGGGGCAGCAGGAGGAGGAGTGTGAGTGCTTGGACTAGGGCACAGCTGTGTGAAGGGGAAGGGTGGAGAGCTGGCTTTCCCCCTGGAACTTTAGCCCCTGGTGTTCTGGCACTCTCGTTCCCTGAGGCCTGCCCTCATTCTTGATTCTTAACTCTTCATGCAGGTAAAGATCATGCCAAGTTTTCTCCTGTGGCCACAGCTAGTTATCGACTGCTTCCTGACATCACTCTCCTGCAGCCTATTGAGGATGAGGCAGCTGAGATGTTGCAGAAGTGCTTTTCCCCTGGAGTCATTGAGATCCAGAATATCAAGGGTACTTTTTTCCTGCTCTAAGTGCCTTGTTCCTTACAAGCCTTAGCAGAGACTGATTAGAGAATAGAGCCAAACCTTGTAGAGGCAAAACCATGTTGTGATGTTGCCTTGCCAATCAGCAGCTGGTCATGCTATGCTGAGCCTGGTTTTATAGATGAGCATCTGTCACATGCAGATGTGTTGGGTGATGAACTGGGATCTCCCTGAAATGCTAAGGCATTGGGTGCCTGTCCGCAGAGCTCTGCAGCTGCTGACTGCAGCTTCCAGTGCTGTTCATTTGTCTGCAGGACTGGGTAGTGAGCTTGCTCTTTCCAGCAGCTCTGTGTGGAGAAGACTTCTTGTGTCCTGCCCAGGGGTACATAGAAGCTTTGTGTTTGGGTTGGAACTGTTCAAGAAGACCAGTTCTGTCAGGTTGGAGTTTCATGTTGGGGGTGTGCTAATTCTTTATATTGGTGGCTTCACTGCCTTTGCTGATGGGGGAGTGCATGTTTGAGTCAGCGTAAGTACCCGCTGTGACCACAAAGCACCCATCTGCTGCAGGTGCCCATCTCGTTTCATCTTTTTCCCCTTTAGGTAAAAAGGTGGCAAGAGTAGCCAATGCACGGTTGGACACGTTCAGCAGAGAAGTTTTCCGTCATGAGGGTCTGAAAAACCTTGTGCGCCTGGCAAGAGTACGAAACCATTACATCTGTAAGTGCTCCATTTTCCACAGAACATAGAGCTCTGCTGTGGTTTGTACAAACAAGCAGAGACTGACCAGCATGTATAGCTGGGTCTCTGCCTCCCCCTTCTTCCCCACATCATCAGCATTCATACATTCATATTCCAGTGGGTAACTACTGAGGTTGTGGTTTGGTGCTGCTTTGGGATTGAATGTGTTTGTGCTTCCTGCCGGCAAATGTAACCTCTTCTCTGGCTGTGAAGATCTGGCTTGTCAGAAGTGTGTAAGGGAAGACGAGCGACAGAGGTCCTGGAGCCAGGTGTCGGCTGGAGCTGCGTAGTGGCTGTGCTGACTTGTGTCTCTGTGCAGTTTCAGTGGAGTCAACGGGTATCTTGCCTCCAGATGTGCTGGTGAGTGAAGCCATCAAGATCCTGATGGGAAAGTGTCAGCGCTTCTTGAATGAGCTGGACTCTGTGCCTATGGAGTGACCAGGCTGTAGTTGGGAAGCATATCCCTGCACTGCTGTTCTGGCCTTCTTGTACCTGCCTGCAGGGGCGATTCCTCTTCCATAGGCAAGAGGTTTGATATGGGCTTGTTAAGAGTCCTAGGACCATGTCTTTGAATTTGTTTTCTGTTGGTAATGAGCCTCAGTGAGGAGATGCACTAAAATAAAGGCTTTGCTTTACATCTGTTTCCTTCTGTGCTGTTCACAATTGTGAGACCATAATACGCAGAGAAGAAAGCGGCAGCAGGTCGAAAGATGAATAATAGCATTTATTTTAGATTGTATGCAGTGTGTGAAGAAGGCTGGTACGGCAGCATAGTAAAGCACTTCACAGCAGGTCAGTGAGATTTAACAAGTCAGTGTCAGCACAGGACTGTTTTGCAGGTGTCTCAAAGCAGCTTGGGGGTAGTTAATGTGGTAAATGAAAAGCTGTACTGTCAGAGGGCTGGGACACCTCTCCTATGAAGAAAGGCTGAGAGTTGGGGTTGTTCAGCCTGGAGAAGAGAAGGCTCCAGGGAGACCTTATTGTGGCCTTTCAATATGAAAAAGGGGCATGGAGAAAGACTTTTTACCAGAGCCTGTAGTGACAGGGCAAGGGGCAACGGTTTATATACTGAGAGAGGGTAGACTTAGATAGGACATAAGATGGTTTTTACAATGAGGGTGGTGGCAAGATGCTAGAACTGGTTGCCCAGAGAAGTTGTGGATGTCCCTTCCCTGAAGTGTTGAAGGTCAGGACTGGGCTTTGAGTAAGCTCATCTAGTGAAAGATGTCCCTGCCCATGGCAGGGGATGATCTTTGACGGTCTCTTCCAGCCCAAACGATTCTATGATACAGTACTGGGCTCTTCCGTGCAAAGGTGGGGTTTAAAAACATTCCCTGTCAGGGCGGACTGTCCCTTCTTAAATATCTCAAGGTAAGGCATTTCTTCCCAGGTGTTAGATTTGACTACTCTGTTCTCCCTTTCAGTGACTAACTGTACTTTGGGCTGACCCTGGAGTGGAACTGAATGGTGGAGGGCAAGCGACAGTCAAAGGCTTGTCTCCACCCAGGGAAGCCTGGGAGAACTGGCAAGTTAGTCTCAGTGGTGAGCACTACTGTTAGTCGGCACTGGGTAGGTCTTAGCTTGTGAAAGTCTCTCTTGTTCCGGTTCCTTCATCAGCTTGTCTTGTGGGGAGTACTGGTATGGCCCAGTTGCTTAAGTCAATCCTCACTACAAGGTTAGAATTTAGTGTAGCAAATCATACTTTTTCTCTACCTGTTTCACTGGATATAGTTAGGATGTTTACAGTATAACAGGTGTTCAGTTGGATATGCTGTAGAGAAGAGGTATGCTTGGCATCCTCCTACAATCCCAACCTGTCCCATGTCACTATAGTGTTGCAAACCCATGCCCTGCTTCCAGATTTTTTTTTTTCAAGACAGCTAGTAATTGGTTGCTGGGGAAACTGGCTGCTTCCCTGTCAGGGTTGTTCTGGGAGCTGTCAGTGTTTCACAGCTGTGCTTGCCGACTCCTGCACCTCATCTTTCAGCAAGCTTGCAGGGACCTTGACTGCTGACCTCTTCCCACAGGGTCTCATTCATCCACTTATCCTTACAAGGGAGTGTTGGGAACCCAAGAGCTAGGCTGAAGTCCCATAGTCTGCACCTCCTGGTTTAGAGCTCCTACCAGCCTTAGCCAAGATACCTCCCCAGGGCTTTTTGCTTGCTTGAAACTTAGGACAGCTCAGCTGTGCAGTACATGCTTCACTGGTATGAGGAACATAGGGTGTAGTCCCAGTGCCAGCATAAACATAGAAAAGCTCCTCTTCCTCTGGACTGTGGCTAGTTCCTAATCAACACCATTTAGGTGTCAACTCCATTTGAAAGACGGCAATTCTGAGCTGGATCCTTTCAGTTTTAACAAGCTAAAGCAGCTTTCTTGCTGGGCCCTTGGAAAAAGGTTTTGTAACAAAACTTACATTGACTTTGTTCAGGCCCACCTCTCTGAGGGCTTCTGCTTTTGTTGCAAGAGAGACCTTTCACACAACCTTCATCACGTGAGGGGAGAGACCAAAGGCAATAGCTACATCACCTTCCTATGTTACTGAAAAGGTCAGCTGAGAGAGTTATGGCTAAACAACAGCACTATGACAAGACATTGCACCTCCCAGCAATAGCTAGGGTTGGGCATGGAGGCTACTTCAGTAGTGTATGGACATTTTTGCGCTATTGCTTCACATATTTCCCACACTGCTTATGGGACAGACATACCCTGGCATAGCCATGCCAAAGGGTTTTGCTTTGGCAACATGTACCCTTCAAGCTGTAAACTGGGACCTAGCAGCTGTTGTGGAATTAATATAAAGCAGCTGTGAATGACATAAATACTTTAAAATTCAATTCTCCCCTTGCCTTCTAATTTAATTGTGTAGTCTGGAATGGTTCTTTTCCTCCCTGATAATGTATGTTGACTACCAGCAAAGGTGCTCCCTTTTTGGTAGCTGGAATAAGGAGTGCTGAACAATCCTTAGGAAGGCAGTCTGGGCAGAGCAGAGGCCTCAGATCTGACTGAAACAGATAAAGAATAAAAATGAAACATGACACCATGTGTATGAAACTGGAATAGCTTTACTGACATTCAGAGGTGTAACACAACCAGTTCAGAGACAGCTTCGGATTTAAACATTCCTACAAAAAAAGGTTCTAAAAACCATTTAAAAAAACCCCCTTGTGTCTAGCATGAAGTCACAGAATGTTAAAAATATGACAACACAATAAATACACCCCACCTTTGCTAGAGCCAGCAGCCATGTTAGCTCAGAGATTAAAAAAGTTTGAGGCCAGGAGGAAAGTGGAGGGTGCTAGTGGAACAGCAGGGGCAGGAGGGCGAGTGGATTCCCAAGGCCTGCTCTTCCTTTCTGCACTCCCACCCCTCCCAACGCCAGCTTTTCTGTCCAGTCTGTCCAAGTGGAGACACAACCTTCTCCACCCACCGCAGTTTATTACTTGTTCTGCATCCCGGATGGCAAAACTGCCAGCTAGCTCCGGACAGACCCTCTCAGCTCCTGTGCTAGCGCTAGGATAGATTGAGCGAACCATTTGTCATGTAAGAAGAACCAGCTTTGCAGACTGGAGTGACTTGATAGAGTCCCACCTCATCTAAAACCCAATTTCTGACTTGGCTGCCCCTGTAAACTGCAGTATAAATCCCACTCCTCCTGCCCCACCATGCAAGACTCCAAGAAGTACCAGACTGGGTAAAAACACAGGCTACTGTCACCTCCACAGCAACAGGGTGAGGAGATCCCTTTTGGTTTGCAGGTGCTTCAGATATTGGTCCAGATTTTGTGTACCCTGCACTGGCCATGTTCTAGTCTACAGGGCATGATAAAAAGAAAAAATAATTAAAAAAATCTGTCCTGCTCCCCCTGAGAGATGTCCAAGAAAGGCTGGCACAAAGTAAAAGCCTTCCATTTGGCTCTGGATAGAACAAGCTGTACGATCATGTATATATACATACATATATGTATATATATGTATGACAGTGTCTGCTTCTTTCTAGAGAGCAGCTGCACCTTAGAAAGGCTGATCTCAAGGGAGATCCTAGAGCACTGCTAGGCTTCCTGGCACACAGCCCTCAGCCCAAGGCTCAGCATCCTGGAGGGAAACGGATTCATGAGAATACCAGTCCACTAGGGACAAGCGCTGACAGGCATGACAGGAGTGTCTGATGTGTTCCCTACAAAGCCTGGCTACTAGCACCCAGAGGAAGATTAGGGTAGCCCCTTTTCACATGGTGCACTACTCTGCCTTTTGCATTAATCTTAAACCCCAAGGGATGAAGAGGTGGAGCAAGAGTGACCCAAGGCTACAGGATGACCAGACTTTACTTAATGGAGTCTATGGGCTCAGCTCCCACCTTGCAGAGAAGCAGAGGTCTAAAGATGTTCATCCAATGGAGGGGAGGGGAAGGAATCAGGGAAAGCTTAATAGACTGGTTCAAATGCCACCACAGGCCCCATCCCAGTGTAGGGAGGAGCATGGGACATGACCCATAAGGGGCTTTATTCAGACAAATGCTTGTGGAGGCGATGACAAGGAGAATCTAATGTGCTTACTATGAGGAGAGACAAAATATAAGGTAGGGGAGGAGATGGTTGCAGCATCCCAGGCTCAGGGCTCAAAGAGTGCAGTGAGGCCCTCTCCATCCTCATTTTCTAGCACATCCGCCTCCAATGATGGCTTCACCTTTTTGAAGAGAGATGGGAGGTTCCGGATATGAACCTCCTTGCGGAACTGCTCCCCCAGGGGCTTCTGCAGAGGACAGACAGGCAGGCATCAGTCATTACTGCCTTCATGCCCTCACCTGGCTCAGGGGCAGCCTGCTTGCAGATCAGAGGCAGACCCCAGATTCTGAGGCAATCCCTAGGCCTGGACCCCATGCTTGCATACGGGGGAATCTCAGGCCTGGTCCTTCCCAAGTGCCAAGGCACTGAGATAATCACCAGTGCACCAGCTCCCCAGCTTCTAATTCAATGCCACCAGGCTCCAACGCCACCATCCTCACAAAAGCCCAGCACCCACCTAGCAGCTTCATTCAAACATTTTAACACCCTGTTCCCCCAAGGCACCCTTGGGCAAGGTACCCCCTGCCTCTCAGTTAAGTCATTGCTGGAGGGGCTGCTCAGTCTGTGCTGCCATCCCCGCTGTAGCTCCAAGTTGAAGACAGACAGAACAAACACTGAGAACATGCTGCAACAGCCTCCTGTCTGGCAAGGAAGGCAGTGGGGGAGAGGCAGGCAGCCTGGCTGCCCCATCGCTTCAGCAGGGTATGGGTGTGAAATGAAACAGGTTCATTTTCCTCCAGGATATCACTTACCCCAATGCAACCTGTGATGAGGCGCTTGAAATGATCCTTCCGGCGCTTGTCTGCCACCTTCTGCAGTGTTGGGTTCAGAAGCTTTGAATCAAACTGCTCCAAAGAGTCCCTCTGGATGTCTGGGATCTGCTCCATCACTGCCTTCAGCTCAGCGTAGCGAGGGCGCTGCAGGGAGGACAGTTAACGCAGCTCTGCTATAGGAGCAGCCCTGCCCTCCTCGGGGGGCACTGGCTCCTCTACCCTTACCAAGGGGGGCATGGGATTAGTTTTCCACCACTCCCCAGCCAACCTCGCTGTATAAAGAGCAGAATTTCTCACCAAGGCCTCATAGATCTGGAAAGCCAGGTGGACAAGAGCTGCCATGCAGCCGTCGTGCTGCCCATGCGTCTGTAAGCCCTTCAGCACACTTGTGAAAAACCAGGACACAGCATCGGGCAGGAGGTTTCCTGGAAGCACCTGGGGAAGAGGCACTGTCAGCATGGAAGCAGGATACCGATACATGACTGCCTTTCTGCAGCAGCTCAGTCTTCCCAAGGAAGAAGGTGCCCAGAGGTGAAGCAGCCATGCTTCTCACTACATTCAGAGCTTCATCTCCCAACCCTGCCAGAACTAATCCCTTCTTCCTCCCAGAGGTACCTGTTTGAGCAACGGCCAGCAAAGCTGTGTTGTGGTTCTTTGGCAGGACAAGGTGTCCTTCCAGGAGAGGGATGTGTAGGCAGTGATCAGCAGCGCAGTGCAAACATCCTGAAAAGGAGTCAGGGAGGGAAACCAGTCAGAGGAACTATTTCCCACCTCCAGGTTCAAACCTGAAGGGAGCCAAGAAGCAATCCAGGTGCTCTGCAGGAGCTTCTTAGGGCTATCTTCCAAGAATCCTGCTGCTGCTGCTCCAGCTGAAGGTGCTCAAAGGCACCCAGTGTGCACCATCATAGCCATGAGGAACCAACGTCAAGCAAACCTGCTCCCTCCATCTCCCCTGGAAAGGCCCTGGAGCATCCATGGACTCCCATCAGCTGCTACTCTCAAGTCACTGCAAAAGCTTCTGCAAGAGCTTGTGAGGCATCCACAGGAGAGGAGGGCTACAGAGGTAGTGGGATGAAGGTACTCTGCACAGTGAGTTGTGTTAACGCTGTGGCTCCTGTGGCAGCTCTGGCAGATTTTAGAGAAAAAAAGAGCTGCTGGGTGAAGTTCTTCCTCATGAAGGCTGGATCCCAGGATGAGGGCAGAGCCAGGGAACACCTTGGCGGGCTGAATGCCCTGGGCCTTGCCTGCAGAAGAGCTGAAACTCTGTAGCTGCATGTTATACTGGATCCCAACCCCCATTTGTATTGTGGCTTCTGCAGCCATTAAGCAGGCTCTTAAACAAACACCTATGTTCCCAAGAGAAGATTCTCACACTGGGGAATGCTCCAGCAGCCTAGATCTCTGTAGCAGCACCTGGCTGCACCATAGGCAAGCGTGACAAAGAGTACAAAGAAAGGATGGTGGAAGTCGGAGCATATGCTCTTACCTCTTGCTTCATTAGACACTTGCCGAGCTCAGTGAGCTCTGCACTGGCAGGTGGA
The DNA here is from genome assembly GCF_900496995.4 of Aquila chrysaetos chrysaetos. Classification (NCBI taxonomy): domain Eukaryota; kingdom Metazoa; phylum Chordata; class Aves; order Accipitriformes; family Accipitridae; genus Aquila; species Aquila chrysaetos. The sequence goes on along the minus strand of NC_044016.1, from coordinate 22,165,951 downwards.
GTCACCTCTGTGGCCATCGCCTCATCATCTGCAGAGCAGAGCAAAGGCAGCACTGTGAACATGGGCTCCCAAGGACTGAGGGAGACACAGGGAGGCACAGCAAGAACTAAGCTGGGAGCCAGGAGACAGCATACAGAATCGGTATGCTGGCACAGCTTGCCAGAACATGCCTCTCCAAGCAGAAAGCACCCACCCTTTGTGGGGCAGGAAGGGCAGCCAACTAGGTACCTCCAGCTCTCGGGAAGACCATGCACATTCTCCTCTTCTCGGTACCTTAAGAATCAGCTGCTCCAACATGCTACCTGTGAACCCTGTAGCACATTTGTTCCTAGGCTAGACTGGGTTTTTCTGTGGCCCCCAGATACATTGGGCAGGACAAAGCTGAAGGCTTCTTACCAAACCTATACCCCTCACACAAAACTTCCAGCAACAGGCCAGCCTGTCCCTCAAGAAATGCACGAAGAAATGGGAAAAGTGCTTGTATACACTAAAGGCAGGAAAGACAAAGGTAGGCATTTACTCACCATCTCCATCTACAGCAGCAGTAGTGTTATGCTCAACACCTTTCTTAGAAACACAGCAAACAGCTGCAAAAACAGTTGCAGGTCAAAGGGGCAGAAAAGGGAACTGCTACTTCAGAACATGCAGAGATTATCCTACAGACTCATGGGCTCACAGCAGCTTCAAGCTTCCCCAGCTTTTACGCAGTATCTGAAGAATCTGAAAGCCCAGTATAAAAGCCAAATACTGCACGACCTGGAAGGCTCAAACACTCCATCCACAGCATCCTCCCACAGTGGCACCTGCTGCACAGTGTCTGCTTCAAACTACTGAGAACCAGGAACGTGCAAAACCATTTGAATAACCTGAGATGAACACCATCTTAAGGCAACAAGGCCAATCAAGAAAGGAGGTAGAAGGTTGAGGTTCTGTAATCTCTATGCAGAATCAGTTTTCCCAGCCTCTCTGCTCAAAGCCATGCTGACAAAAACATGACGTTGGAGAAAGGGAACACAAAGAAGGGAGATTGCTTTGGGGGAGGGACTCTTCCCCTCTGTCTGGCTAGAGACATGGCAATTGCCAGCAAGAAAACTGCTCTACACTCAGGTTGTCCACAAATCCATGTCCTGTATTGGGCTCCAGGGCACAGAAGGGGAGAACCCAGATTCCAAAGGACTGGACTTCTACAGGGACAGTGCCAAAAACATGGAGCCCTAAATGCTAACAAAACAAAAGGAAGAAACTCTCTTCTGAAGGTTGTTAATTGACCTCTTACTAGGTTTTAGCTAATATTTTGGCAGGGTTAACTGTCTCATACCTGGCTTCTGAGGATTATGTTAAATACTACTGGCCATTATAGTTAAGTTTTACTGCACACTGGAAATTCCTGTTGTCCTCTCCAGGGCAAACTTCCCAGATATCCCAGGGGACCTAGCTTGATTTCACTTACTGATGAGATCCATGACTTCTCGGGTCAGCAGCCTGACCAGCTGTTCCTCAAGCATCTCCTGAGACTCAGGGTTGTCATCTGCAGCTTCATCCTCACTGAGGAGAACAGGTTTTAGTGTGAAGGGAGCCAATGTCTTAAAGCATTCCCTCTGCCCAAGCACAGGGAATGAGTCACCATCAAGGTCAACATAGTGTTTTCCAGCCCTCTGCTGACAGGGCTGTTCCCTGGGCAAAGGGCAAAGCTCCATCCCACTCCCCATTTCCCCCTCATATTAAGGGGCAGAAGCTTACCAGAGCATGCTTCGCTGGTTGATCACCTGCCATTTCTGAGACAACCTCTGTTCAAGACAAAAGGGAAGATTCAATACCTTCCTAAGGAGCCATGCTGGACACAATGAAAAGAGGCCCAAGTGATAGCCGCTGACAGAAGCACAAGAAATTTAAACACAGCTCCTATGCCAAGCCCCATTTTGAATGGGACAAGAACTGCTACCAACTGTGCTGAAGACACTGTGGAGACACTGTGGCTGTGCTGGCTGTAGGAATCTGAGTGAGCTGCCACAAAAATGAGAGGACACAGGCAAAAAAACCCCACAAAAATTCTCAGGGCTGAAGGTTGAGGAGCTAATATCCACAGGTTTGAATTCACAGGAAGGGGTGCTGTGCAACAGCCAGGGTTCAATGCACCTCAAAAGCTCCCCCTAAACAGCATCAAAATCATTAAGCATCATAGCTCTGCCTTTGTCTCTGCTGGCTTTGGAGAGACAGACATTCTCACGCTTTGCTGCCAGTTGCTACAAGGAGTCTGGGCTGCCAAGGAACAGGTATTGAACAAGCTGTTTTCTTACCGCATGCAGATAGGTAACGAGTGGTCCCAGCATGGGGCAGACAAGGGTTTCGTAGTATTCTGAAGGGCAGGAGAGTACCAAGGGCTTCACAAACACACCTGCACAGACCGGTTAAGGAAGAGATCCAGCACATATGGCCAGCTGCTAGGGAGACTGCAGCACACTGCCCAAACCAGCCCATTCCACTGGGAGGCCAAGCGACAGAGACACCTCAAAGCCCATCTTCTCATAGCCCTGAATTAACAAGTGGCATCTCTGTACACCAAGAGCATGAAGTATCCAGCCCCTTTCCCCAACAGTTCAGCTGAGAAAGCCATTTCTGGAGCTGTGAGAAATGAAGCCATTTCCTAGCTGTGAGACTGAACATCCAGCCCTGGAAAGTGGGTTGGGAACCCCAGATGGTGTCCCACACAAGCACAAAGTCTAGTCAGACACCCTACTGCCAAGGTCTTGCACTATCCAAGCCCCCTTTCCCCCCCAGAAGGCACTACCCACCTCTTATGGTGCCTCCAGGACCACACAAATCCTTTACATTTATTCTCTCTGACCCCATGCTGTTTCTGCTCATGCCCTCCTAGGCTCACACCTTATCCACACCAGGTGTATCCCTGTTTCTTCACCTCCTCAATCACCCTTCTTTGGCTTGGCCGTACTGAAAATGATGCACGTTTTCAATTTATGTGTTTAAAGCCTCCCTAGCTGGCCTGAGACAGTGATGGAAGGATATGGAGCATGGGACGGAGTCTGTAATCAGGAATGTTGTTGAGGTTGATGAAAGCTGAGCTGAGGAGCTGAGTGGCGAGACCCTCAACGGTGTAGAAATCCTGTTGCATGGAGGGGCCTGCATTTCCCAGGATGTGGAAGCTTCAACAACAAAACAAGTTAACTGCAAGTCTGTCTACTATCATCTTGAAATTAAGACAATTGCCATGTTCTTAAACAAATACTTTAGAGGAATTTTAGCACAGTATCTCTTTTTTTCTGGAATACCTGCAGGGACAATGAATTAAGCATTCAAGCACTAAAATGCACTTTCAAGTGCTGATGTATCCTTATACACAATTAAAAGTGGCAAAGAGACAAACTAGGTCAGGATATCAGATAAGTGCTCCAGTCCGACTACCCAACCGCAGAAGAGCTAAATGCAGATCCACATTTTGAGGTACTTTTTCCAGCGACTGTGTTCCATGTGTATGCGGTAGGTTACAACCACCGAGTACAGTTCACCACTGCAGCTCATACTTGGATATTAGAGGATACAGTTCACATGAAAAGTCTAACTCTAGAAGTCAGCACCCAGCAATAGCCTAGTGCTCCAGCTGTGCAATGTTGGATTGCGTGGGGGATATCTGGTGCTCTTACCAGTTGTCGTACAGGGTACAAAAGAAGCCCTGCATCCTTTCTAAGACCGTTTTGTAAACAGGAGAGTCATAAAGCTCCAGCAGAGGCTGAGGGAGACCTGTGGGAAAGAAAAAGCTTCAGCTCCATTAATGAGAGAGCACAGTGCACCTTCAGAAGGTGGTGGACAGGCCCCAGCCAGCTTGACGGCAGCAAGGGAAGCACTTGGCAAGATCAACATGCAGCCAAATGGAAAGAGGTGCAGCAATCCTGGGGCAGAACCTCCCCTCAAGAGGTCAGCCAAGTTCAGGTCAGTTGTACCCAGAGCAGAGGTGTTCCCACTAAGGTTGTTACAGCCCCCTAATTTCTCCAAAGCAAAACTTACTGGAGCTATCAGAACCTAGTCAGAAGCAAAGCTGACAGTTGTGCAGCTCCTCTAATAGCCCATCCCTTCAGGTTTGTATTCATCTCTGTTGGGACACAAGCTACTGCTGAACTATGATATTAAAAAGTTTAGAGCAGAGATCAAGGCCCTGCTGCTTTATATGCAGTGGTTCACAGACAGAGAGTTTACAGGTCACAGAAAACAGGTAAAGGAAGCATCTCCTCATTTTACAGATAGGAAATGGAAATAAGAAAAACAAAGCAACTTCCCCTAAATATTTCACTGTCAGAACCTGAAACTAACCCCCAATTTCCAGAGTCATGGTCCACATTTTATCCACAAGACCACCCACTTCTGCTTGGCTGGAAAGGCTTCTGTGTTCAAAAGCTCAAACCTGTTTTAAGATGGTTCCAAAAGCCTCTTTCTAATACACTGCCTAGAAACAAATGACAGGGCCATACTGCAGGACTTGGCTCTTGCCCTCCAGGACAGGTCTCTGCACCAGCACTCAGGGATCCTGCTGAGGACTAATTCTGCTCAAAGGCAGACAATTACAGCACCCCCAGGCTCTCCAGCCTGAAATACCATGCTGCAGAGACTACCACCCAGCTGGAACAAACAGTTTGGTAGGGTACCCTTCATTTCATGCAAAGAAACCAATTTGTCTGAGACCAATAACTTATTTAACTTCTTTGTTTTAGCAGGTTCAAATCATAGCTGAGCTGTGAATACTATGAATAAGCTAGCTCTCCAGCCCCTCTTTGCTTCCACTGCTACTGATGAACCCCTACCTCAAATACCTCTGAGAATCTGCCCACACATCCCTCCCAGAGAGA